>NC_090447.1:1320611112-1320914142 GCF_031143425.1 Pleurodeles waltl
AGACATTAGTAATACCCTTCACAGCAGGACCAACTCCAGCCTGGAGCACCCACAAAACACGCATGAAAGGTGTGGGCACTTTGCCATGAAGCGGGGGCAAAAACAGTGAGAAATAACGGAGTGGGGCTGCGGGGTTAGCAGCGGCGGGAGTGCAGCCTGAGAGAGAGGAGGGGGTGGGCCACAGGGGCAGCAGCAGCAGGGGAGAGAAAGGGGGAGAGCAAGAGTGTGAGAGAGAGCAGAGTGGGGGGAAAAAGTGGAGAGAGAATGTAAAGCAAAAGTCAAAAAGTCAAGAAAGGAGCAATGTGGAAAGTGAATGGCAAAAGGGGCACAGAGGGGGCAGACACGGAGCGAGAGCACACAGGGAGTGAAGCAGAGAAAAGCAGGGGAAGGGCAGCCTAGTAGGAAAGCAGAAGCATGAGAGTAGAGGAGGGCCTCGAACTCCTGAACGGGGGATGAGGGCTCTACTTACCAGGTGGAGCCACGGGAGGCAGAACAGTTCACTGACCAGGTCAGTGGTATTGTTCTGTGGAAGTGGCACTGCTCCAGTTTGGCACATGCCGCAGACATCAGCAATGACAAGTGGTCCCTCCACCATGACCACAGCAACCCCAAACACCACCACACCAGCCACGAAGGCAGTGCAGAAGAAGGGCGAGGATCTTACAACAGCGTACACATTGCTGGACCCTCCTAGCTGGTTCTTGGGTGATTAGGGTCTCCCTGGGGTATGTGCACCATTCTACTAAACACCACTGCACTCCTCTCCATTCTACACCACTGCACTGAATGCCACTACACTTTATGCCACTTTATTCTATGACAATGCACTCTACACCACTATAATCCACTTTTCACCACTGTACTTTATGCGACTATACTCTGTGCCACTCTACTGTGCACCTATGTAACCTATGCCACTGCATTTAATGACAATGTACTCTGCACCACTCCACTCTACACCACTGCACTCTATGCCAATGCACTCTACTCCACTCTGCTCTACACTACTCTACATCATGCATTCTATGCCACTCTACTCTATGCCACTACACTCTGCACTAGTCTACTCTATGCCTCTGTGTTTTACACCACTGCACTCAAGTCTGCAACACCCCAGTCTATGCCACTCCACTCAATGCCACTCTATTCTGTACCGCTCTACTCTACTGCACTCTTCAGATTTTAATTCTTAACTCACCTCACCACTCACACCTTAATACATAATTAAACAATAATGGTGGTTTTATGGAAGTTTACAATACATTTTTAAACATATTGGGCCTGACTTAAGGAAAGTGGCACTGCACTCAGTGCAACCCCACTTCCTTTGTGCCCCTGAGTGCCCCTCTAACGCCACCATGTCTGCAGCATATCTAAGATGAGGTGCACCATGGCAGTAGATAGGTAACTAGCGTCAACATTTTTGATGCTAGTTCGGAGTTTTGCAGGATTAGCATCAAAAATGTTTACGCTAATCCTGCAAAGCCCGTTGAGGCCAATTGTAAACAACGGTGTGCCTCCTCTTAACACCTGCTCTGAGCAGGCATTAAAAGTGCTGAAAAAAATGATGCAAAGAAATCTCCTACATTTCTTTGCGCCATTTTTTCAGCCCCCCTTAAAGGGGGAACTCCCTCTTTGAATGCATTATGCCTGGTGCAGGCATAATGTAGTTACAAAGAGGCGCAATGCGTGCATTACATCACTTTGTAAACTTGGAGTGGTGATTTTGGACTTGTTGGGTCACATTAGTGTAAAAAAAAAATACGCAAATGTGGTGCAAGGAAGCGCTAGGGGCTTTTAAATCTGCCCCATTGTATAATCACAGGGAGGTACCACACATCTAAAATCACCTAAGCCATTATCTACTGCAGAAACGATACCTATTGCCTTTGCCAATACTTCTAATAGGTCTAGGTTAGAGACAACTTTAGCTGTCTCCCTGGGCTTTTGTAAATAATTAAAATAATATAATTTTAAATACTACTTTGAAAGGACTTCGGGCAGATTTATGAAAAGTCACCACCATATGTGCGCCGTATTTAATATATGGGGCACCATGGCTGTAGTTAGGGAACTACAGACATCATTTTTTACGTTAGTTTGGCGCTTTGCAAGATTAGTATAAAAAATGTAGATGCTAATCCTGCAAAGTCTATTGAGGCCTCCTTTTAATGCCTGGTCTAAGCAGGCGTTAAAAGTGCCAAAAAAAATGACACTAAGAAATCTCTAAACTTTCTATGTGACATTTGTTTTGGCCCCCTTAACTGAGGAACACCCCCTTTGCATACATTATGTCGGGCGCAGGCATAATGTAGCACAAAGTGTTGCAAATTGGTGCAATGCATGCACTGCGCCACTTTGTAAGTTTGGCACAGCGATTTTGGCCTCGTTGGGCCACATTAGCAGAAAAAAATGATGCTAACGTAGCGCAAGGAGGCGCTAGGGCCTCTTAAATCTGCTCCTTCGTGTCCCCGCCCACCTTCAGCTATTGCTTGCCTGATGTGTCACTCATTCTGAATCAGCATACAGGCTCAATACATAGAGTAGATCATTGGCTCAGTCCTCTTCAGTTATAGGTTTAATTAAAGTGTGAGTCACAGGTTGGATCAATCTACAGGAAAGCTATTAGTTGTTAGACAGTTCAGGCATCTTGAGCGATGGCATATTGCTCCATTACATCATTACCTATATCAATGAAAAGACTTTAAAGTTGTTGTCTCCACCGGGGATATACACCGCAATGACTGAGCACTATTTGGTAATTGAAAATGCAACCATATTACGTGCTGTGTTAGGAAACACAACTGAATACTGAATTAATTGATGATGAGTGGGCTTTACGTTTAGCAAACTACAACGAGGGGCTCGAGAATTGCTCTTGAACTACATTTTTTTTTTCAAAATCCTCCACCGACGCATCTGGTCTCCAAAGAAATTGTATGAAGCGAGGCTTGCTAGCAGTGCGGTGAACCTGACTGTGACAGTGTACACATTCTGTGGGACTCTACATTGCTTCATAACTACTAGCGTCAGGTATGGGATCATCTGAAAGCCAAACTCCATACAAGTTATTTAAATGCACCTCTTGCTCTCCTACATGACACCTAGGAGTGACCGACCTATGTAGTGTGGACGCAGGAGTGGGCAAGCCTACTCCCCTGTGTTGAATCAGGGGTCAACAGGTATCACCCCTGTGATACCACGCCCCAGTGAGCATGCCCATAGTGACGGAGGAGGAGCTATAGAAGGGATAAGCGAGGCGCAGGAAAAGTGCTTAGAGTGTGGGAGTTTGGAAATAAAGAGAGAGTGTGTCAAACAACTATCGAGTCTGCGTCTTCATTTCTGTGCGCCTTGCGACTCGACAATTGGCGACGAAGGTGGGCCTACCTGTACGAAGTAGTGCCTGCAACCTAGCACATGGCACCGCTCCATCTCTGTGCCGCACCGACCCAGCGCCTTGCCTGGCATGTGCGGCATGCATTCCAGCTCGTGCCGCAGCTCGTCAAAGAAGGCCCTGGTGGGACCGCCCATCGGCGAGCCCCCGTCGCATCGGGGTGAGGATCTGCTGCCGGTGGCCCGCGAGGCGCCGCCACGCCGTCCCAGCTCTGCCGATCAGGATGTGCTGCCGGCGGCCTGAGAGGCACTGCCATGCCCTCCCAGCCCGCCTGCGTCTCGAAGAAGGGCCCAGGGAGTACCACCACGCTCTTCCAACTCTGCCTGCATCTTTTTCGGAAGGCTGTGGCTGACACCGAATGAGCGCCATGCCCTGCAAGACCTTCCCTGGACACCTCCTGCTCATGGCTTAGGCCCCTTCAAGTAAATTGCCAAGCCACAGGCCCCACCCAGCATATTGTGGCTACATCGCTCTCTCCAGCTGCCCAACAGTCCTGGATTTTCACCCTACCACTCTCATCTGGCTGCACAGTGTGGGCTTCTTTCTCCCAGAGGCGCGTGGAGGCAGTGCCAGCAGGAGACAACCTTCATCCACTCTTAGAGGTGAGGAAGCCGGTGCCCCCAGGTGCTAACCACGTGGCACACTTTCCAGTGCCCCGCAGATTCCCTCGTCATGGCTGGCATCCCTCCCCTGGAGCCGTTCACCATCACAGGATCCCCCCCACACACGCCATGAGGTGGAAAGTATGGGTGGAGAGCCTCGAAACCTATTTCAAGGCCCTGGACGTCCAAGCTGAACGAAGGAGGCCCTTCCTCCTCCACCTCAGAAGTGCGGACATCCATAAAGTGTTCAAGTCAGTGACAGAAGCTAGGCCTCACACATATGACACTTTAAAAGGGGTAATCACGGCGCACTTTGAACCGTACGCAAATCTGGACTATGAGCAGTTCTTGTTACGCCAAGCCTGCCAAATGCCTGACGAGTCAGTTGACGTCTTCTATGCGCAGCTGAAGGCACTAGTCAGCACATGCACGCAGCCTGATGAAGAAGATGAAATCCAGGCGCAGTTCATCCAGGGATGCTCTTCATCGAAACTCAGGAGCGCATCCTGCAACAACCAAACATGCTGATGAGGAACATCCTCATTCTTGGACGATCCCAAAACTGTTGAAGGCACGCGCCGCGCACAAGGAGCAGGCTCCAACAGCGCAAGTCAAAGTGGAGCCGGTCAACGCAGTGACCGCAAACACACCACGGGCAAAAGTCGACAGCTACAAAGGGAGGCAAAAGGACAGATCCTGGCAACTACCCAGCCCGGGGAAAAACCTGCAGCACATGCGGGAAAGCCAACCACTTCACGAAAGTCTGTCAGTCCACGCCAAGGATGGCGGCTCCCGCACCGAAGAGGTCAGTCAGAATAATTGATGCCACCCCGGCCCCAGACTCAGACAATGAAATGGACAATGACCACCAGGTGGTCCATGTGGTGCACACCATTGGCGGAAGGGTGGCTGCCAACATGTCAAGTACTCCTTCAAGGCCTGCCCATATCGGCACTAGTTGACACTCGTGCTTCAATAAACCTTATGGCCGTGGACGAATACCGGAGGCCATCCAGGCCACCACCGCCACTCAAACCCACCAGAGTGCAAGTTTACACGTTCGACAACACCGAACCTCTAGAAATAGCTGGGGTATTCACCACAGAAGTTGCCCACGGCCACACCAGTAGGGCCACAAAAATCTACGTGTCCAAAGAAGGCTCAGGGTTTCTGCTTGGCTGCCAGACCGCCCAAGATCTCAACCTGGTGCACTTTGCGTTCGGCATCCATGTTAGCGCTCTGAAGGACCTAGTGGAGGAGTTCAGCTCCCTCTTTGAAGGTATTGGCTGCCTGAAAGGACCACCCCTCCAGCTCCACATAGACAAATCGGTAACCCCTGTAGCCCTCAGACATCGGAGGGTGGCTTTCCACCTGCGTCCAAAGGTAGAGAGAGAGTTACAGCTCCTGGAGTGGGCAGGCATCATCGAAAGGGTATCAGGCCCTACCCCATGGGTGTCCCCGATTGTCGTGGCACGGAAGCCCAAGCAACCAGAAGCTGTCCGAATCTGCGTGGACATGCGGCTACTGAACCAGGCAATCAAGAGGGAATGGCATCTGACACCGACCATAGATGACATCTTAAGTGAACTATCCAGATCCCGGTGGTTCTCCAAAATGGACCTCAGATCAGGGTATCACCAAATCATACTACACCCAGACTGTCGCCCGATAACCACCTTTTCCACCCACACCAGCCTCTGGAGGTACACACGGCTCAACTTCGGTATCTCCAGTGCAGCAGAGGTGTTTCAACATGCCATCAAAGGGTTCCTGCAAGGGCTCCCGGGGGTCCTCAATGTGAGCGACGACATCCTAGTGCATGCTCCAACCTCGGAAGACCACATGAGAAGGCTGCAAGCAGTGTTCATGAGACTGCAAGATCACAGGCTGACGCTCCACAGAGACAAGTGTGACTTCCTCCATTGGGAGATATGCTTCTTCGGGTACCGATTCCCTGAACACGGAATCGGACCAGACCTGCACAAAGTCAAAGACATTCAAGAGGCCCCAGCTCCCACGTCTGTCTCGGGGGTCTGGAGTTTCCTTGGCATGGCCACGTATTGTAGCCGGTTCATGAGGAACTTGTCCGACATCACCGGCCCTCTGAGATGGCTCACCCAAGCTGACCACCAGTGGATGTGGGGAGAGGAACAGAAGTGTGCATTCCAAGCCACCAAGAACGCACTCTCTGCGGATACCACGCTGGCATTTTTCGAGCACTGATGAGAGTCGCAGCTGGTTGTTGATGCCAGCCCCACGGGCCTAGGTGCTGTCCTAGCACAAAGACAAGACTGTGGGGAGTGGGCCCCCATTGCTTTTGCCAGCTGCACGCTCACGCCCACGGAGCAGAGGTACTCCCAAATCGAACGGGAGGCCATCGCCATCCATTGGGGGTGCCGTCATTTCCACCTGTATCTGTATGGCAAACCATTCTCAGTAGTAACTGATCACAAACCACTGTTGCCCCTTTTCAGAGGGTCATCATCGAAACCTCCCCTGAGATTCGAAAAGTGGATACTGCAGCTGCAAGAGTTTGACTTTACTGTGGAGTACCAACCAGGAACGCGGAACCCTGCCCACTTTTTGTCATTGCCATGCCCGCCTGGCCACCCCCAACAAAGTGGCGGAAGCTCAGGAGATGGAGTAATATGTGCGGCTAGTAGTAGACCGGGCCAGACCCCTGCCTATACTGCTCAACAAGGTAGTGGAAGCCACAAACCGGGACAAATGTCTACATATCACAATAACAGCCACCCGATCAGGGGACTGGCGCCTGCTCTAGCACCCAGAGACCTTCCGCACAGATGACGCCCAAGCCAGACTTCAAGCCTTGTTCAACGTCAGGCACGAGCTCTCAGTGAGCAAGGAGGGCTGCCTGCTGAGAGGGCTCCGCCTGGTGATACCATCCAGCCTAACTGCCCGAGCCGTATCCCTAGCCCATTGAGCCCACCAAGGTATTGTCAAATCCAAAAACCGACATCGGAATAAAGTCTGGTTTCCGGGGCTAGACCAGCTAGTAGAAGACGCTGTGAAAGGGTGCCTGGTTTTCCAAGCCAGCGGGCCCCTGACCCCCCTGCACCGGTAATCACAGAAGAAAGCCCCTTAGTTCCATGGCAACCATGGCAAAGGGTTAGCGCTGACTTCGGGAGCCTTCTGGACGGCTCATACATGGTGGTAGTGGTCAACGACTATTTGCGTTACCCCGAGGTAGAGCTGGTGCAGTCCTCATCCACGTCCATAGTCATCCCGAAATTCGAGAAACTGATGGCTACCCACGGCCTTTTTAGAGAAATACGTACAGGTAATGGGCCCCCATTCAACAGCCGAGAATGGGCAGACTTTCTGACCTCCACCAACACAAAGCATTCCCGAATCACACCCCGATGGCCACAGGCGAACGCGGAGGTAGAGCGTTTCGTCAAAACACTGAACAAAGTGATCCGCATTGTCAAGGCGGAGTCCAGGAACCTTGAGAGTGCCATCTATGCCTTCCTCTGGGAGTACCAGGTCACCCCCCACACTACCACTGGCATGACCCCAAACCAGCTCTGTTTTAGTAACAGATACCATTCCACATCACCCCTCATGGGCAGCAAAGCCACCACCACAGAGTATGTCCGCAACAAGGAGATTCTGCACCAATGCCTACGTCTCCCGGAGGCGGGAGCCTGAACAGCTCACGTGCAAGTGAGAGATGCCGTCCTGGTCAAAGACCGCCACCCAGGAGGCAAATTCAGTTTACCTTTTGAAGAGCAACCGTGGACAGTGATCGCCGTGAAAGGGACCATGGTGACAGCCCGCTGGGATTTGGAGACTGTAACCCGCAACGTGGCACAGTTCATGCGTCTCCTTCACTCCACCTTCCAGGACCATGCGAATGACAGCACTGTCATGACTGGCACAAGGATCGGTCCTGGCGGAAACACAACTCTTCCTGAGAGCACAGATGATGAAGAGAGGCCCACTGGTGAGGAACCTACAATGAGCCAACATAAGCAGTTTTCCGGTACCAGTGCAGACGCAAGATCTATCCACAAGAGTCGAGATGCCTGCATCTGGGAGGTCTGGGAGTGGGTGGTACCACTTGAGATACAACCCAGACCCGTCCCGGCAGTACGCAGATTTTGCACTTGACTGATCCTGGCGCCCGAGACACGCCGGAAGTGCCACCCTATCCAGCACATATCTGAAGGTCGTAGTGCCTCAACGATCCACAGTTTCATTGGTTCTACTACTGTTTGTTTTGTTTTGTTTGACTCCCCCGTTGGGGAGGAATGTAGTGTTGACGCAGTAGTGGGCAATCCCACTCCCCCGTGTTGAGTCAGGGGTCAACGGGTATCACCCCTGTGCTACCGTGTCCCAGTGAGTGTGCCCATAGTGACGGACGAGGAGCTATATAAGGGATAAGCGAGGTACGGGAAAAGGGCTTAGAGTGTGGGAGTTTGGATATAAAGAGAGTGTGTGTCAAACAACTATCGAGTCTGCGTCTTCATTTCTGTGCGCCTCGCGACTCGACAACCTTAACTAAGCTTACAAGCAGACGGTTTCTTCTGGCAAATTGGGTGTCTTACACGTTGGAAAAGTGGGAGCAACTCCTACTATCCAGTCCTAGATGGAGGACATTAATGAAATTGCCTCCATTTGAGAGAGTGATATATGGGATCAATGACAAACTGTTAGCTTTTGACTCGTTGTGAGAGTCATCTATTAAAGGCTGATTCTGTTCCGGGTGTGCGGGAGTCGATGGTGCACCCAGTTGGTTGCCTGCCAAACTGGTGGAGACTTCTGATTGCGCCCCAATAAAGGTTATCTCCTTTGACTTTAGAGGGTGCAGCCCGCCCTACCCAACTTGTTTCATGTTCTGTAGTTGGTACCGGATGACAGTGATCCACTGAAGGGATCAACATTGAGAGATTTGCAGGTGAGCTTCCGGTTTCTTTTTGGATTGCAGATGACTACTGGGTATTGGTTACCTATTGTTTTCCCTCCTCAGTACTTTTGTTTACCATTTCACCTTTCGAATACTGCTTCAACATGGCAAAGGTTTCCATGTTTCATTTGCATATGTCCTATGAGTTAATGACTGATTGAAATTGAAAATCAATAAGGAATGTATAAACAAAAAAAAAGAAAATCATCCTCTTTAACAGACATCATCCTTTCCCCGGTGCAGGTGGGTGTAGTAGTATTAGTCCACCCTCCCCACTAATAGACTTGTAAAACAAAAAAAACACTGAGAAAGCGAAAAACATAAAATGGCTCATTGAGCCCCATGTACCCCAACGGGATTCACCCCAGACTAAGATGGTCATTGTAATCGTTTGTAAATTCTCCTCTACTATTCAGTTTATTCCAGATTACAACTCAAAACAGCAGACTGTCATCTTAGGTGCCCGTTGTACTTAGGACTCAGGAGCAGAGTAACATTTCTGAACCATTAATATCAGACACTGAGAAATCTTGTCAAATACGTGCTCAATGCAGAGCACAAGGAAAACGATAAAACTTGTTTTTCATACAACTCCAACGGTTTCTGGTATTTCATTCTGATGCTAATAATCGTTGAAGTTGTAAATGGGCCTCCATATCAACATTAGTTACTGAACATATGTATTGACTCATAAATAATTGACCTGATAAGAGTAGAATGTTTCGCTCATTTGGATTTCAGTGTGTGGATGGGTTTCCCTGTGCTTGCTCCCGCTTGCCACTCCATACCCATGCACTAAAGTTTACCTTTCAGTCCTGCTGGTACATTTTGCCTTATCACTCAAATACACTGATGAAGGCCTGTGATGCCAAACAGCATGATGCGAGTGAGTCGCATTGGGATGCCGGAAATTTGACAGAGAGGAGCACATTTGCGGTGGTGGCAAGTAACATTTGAAAGTGGTCGTGTGTAACATTCTGGGAGGACTTTTAAGTAGCGAGTGAGCACTGCATTTGCGTTTACTTTCACCTTGTCATTATTTTGAAGACTTTGTTGCCTCATAATGGTGGTCTCATCACATGCACATAATCACAATTATAACAGGAATGTCATCACTGCCCCATGCTGTCTACAGAGAGGCCAAGGAGTGGATGGCCGTGTATTCCGAACACTTTTTTGAACCAGTAGTCAGTTTGAGAAACTCACAGTGCCTTCAGTCTCAGCTCTAGCGCTCCCAATTGAGGCATAAACACGTAGCACTACTGGTGCAACTCGGTTCAAAGGATGGGTGATCAGGAATTAAAAAATGCTCCGATGCGTTGTGGCCTTGGTTCTTGTGTGAACTGATTTATAAGCCAGCTGTTTCCCACATTTCACCTTTAATCTTCCCATACTATTAAAGAGACTTACATGAGCACCAGTTACATTACACAAGAACACATTCATTTTTGGTTTTTAGGCACAGGGAATTTAGTGATTTTCCCAGGATGACAAGATGTTGAACCCACGCCGAGACTCAAATGTGGTTCCCCAGTTCCACAGTCGGTAGCTCTACAGTAGCTGCTACGCCACATCCTCCCCATGAGGAGGAATCAAAACCTCATGGACTGAGATGTAAATTCAGACCCGAGGTTCATTTCCCAAAAGTGGGAGCAGTGCACATACAGCATGGGTAACAGATGTTTGCAATTGGGGAATAAAGGGAATGGCATCAGAGCTTAAAACATAACAGCAGCAGAAGAAAGCTGTGAGTTCTCTCTGTCTTTCCACACAACCATTCGTTGCTAAGGAGCCCCACTGCTGCAGGTCTAACTTGGTTGAATACTTGGTTATTGATATTGCACCTGTTAACGCGTCCGTCTAAGTTAATTTATACATATCAGGACTCGTTTTAGGCCAATGAATCTTTGGGCCCAGTGGTAAGACACCTTAGGACGAGATAACTGATCAAAATATCAATCAATATGTCAATAACATTGTCAACATTTAACTCCAAAATATCTCTTACTTTAAGCATTTAATGACCATTCGGCGCACCCATGACCCTTCAGTCATGAATAACCACACCTTAATGAAGTTTTATGAGTTTTATTCCCTATTGATTACAATCTAGTAGCAAAGGCATCAATCTCAAAGCCAGGAAGCATATAAGCACAGTCACAAGATGACAACCATAATAAGCTTTTAATAATGCATAGATCAGTAGCATAGATAATCAGATGGATATAAGCGAATCATAATACATCGAATGTTCTAAGATACTAGTTCAGCATAGCATAACGTCAGTAACGTCGGTTTGTCAGTCAAAATGAATACCTCGTCTAACCTCTAATTAGCATTAGCATGTTGGGCTTCATGCAAAACAATTTGAACACCAATTTGGAAAACATCTAACTAAGGTCTCTAATCAAAACATACAGCAGTTGGTACCTAGAAAGAAAAGGCAAATAGATTCCGTTAGCATTATAATTACCCTCCTTAAGATAGGTCAGCATGCAGGATTAGTCTTCGTCCTCAGGACATCAGTTAGTTCACCATCAGTCTATCTAAATTAGAGGCAAGGGACACTCTCCTCATTAGGAGGAAAGTGTAATGGGGCAGTCTATGGGCTAGGATGATTTTGTCTAAGTCTCAAATCACCAAATAAAGTGACAGAGTTTCTGGATGCAATCGATATCATTCCCTACCTAATGAGATTTTGTCTCCTGTGTCATGGGTTTTTTATCCCTTTTTCGTGATTCATTCCCCCAAAATTCTATTGGTTCGTCAATACACCCCACCAATGTTAACCTATCAAATTAAACATTAAGTAATGCATTTTGTAATTTTTGATAAATCTTTATGTTCTAATTGGTCATCATAATTGACGTATTTTCATAGGTGGCTCATCCGGGATTACTTCATTGTCTTTATACGTATCAGGTCAAAAGTTCTCTTCTTCTCGCTTCATCGTCCTTGGAAGAGTCCATTAATGTTTCGAAGCACATAACTTTATACTAAAAGCTGCTAGCATGCGGATGAGAAAATCTGGTGTTGTTGCGAACTATTGAAGAAAAAGAACAATCGCTGGGTCATGGTCTTTTGCAAGTCAGCACACTGAAGAGACAGAAGAATACGCTTTAATATGAGAGCTACACAGCTTTGCTTGACTCACGCTAACTTAAGATATACGAGTTCTAATGAATGCAGTTTTTATGCGTTTTAATGTGCACAGTTTTAGCAATCTATGACGATTATTTTTTATAGTTGACATTGGTTTACACACATAAATCCTTTATGTTAATAAATATATTTCAATGAATATTTTATTTAATGTAGCATTGTTAATCATAAGCATTTCACGTCTATAATATGTAATAAAAACTACGCTCTCTCAGTCCCTCCTCTGATGACGCTCGTCATCACAAATCCTTTGGTCTTAATTTTTCACCTTGCGCATAATACGCATTTCAACATCTTTCCCTTTATGTGAGCTTTCCCATATTTCATTGAATATTTTCTCTCTTTCACTTTCTTCGTTTCTTTTGGTTCTTTTAGTCCAATTTCTTTTCACTTTATCATTAATTTTGCATATTCCCCAAAATCCCAATAAACAAATTAGAACAATTAATAATCCCATCATAATTTTTGCAAGTACCCCATTCCAAATGTTGGTAAACCAGTTTCCCACTCGGGCAATTCCTTTTCCAAATTTCTCCCAAACACCAGGTTCTTTTAGACCCTTCAAATCTGTACTATCTTTAGTCAGGTTAGTAAGCATGCTTCTAATTTTCTTACTGTTATCAGGTATATATCAACAGCAGTGACGTTCATTAAGCATTTTGCACACACCTCCATTCTTTGCTAAAAGAATGTCTAAAGCAAGCCGATTTTGAAGAGTCATGGCTCTTTCTGCAGCAAGTTCAGTATCCATCAATAGTATTGCTCCTGTGAAATTTGTCAGCATGTTATCCACAATAGTAGACAACTTTTGAATTTTCATAGAATTTAAGATAACCCCAACTGATGGGATTATTGCTCCAAATATGTCACCAATGACAGCAGCCACTGATTCTCGTTTCTGTCTAGAATGTTGTATTTCAGAAGATTTAGGTATTTGTTTTAAGTCATCAATCTGGTATATCTTTGGGAAAACTATTCCCAAGTAACATGTCCCATACCATCCCTTTGGGAGACGGTAATATGCGTTTAACCCACAGATGTAATAGATTCCAGGAATCGCTGGGTCTTGTCCATTTAACATGAAGGTCCATTTACTCTGAAACAAAAACACATGTCTACATTCACTCGTACCCACAAACAAATTGTCTTGATCGGATTTTGGTCTGTATATACATAGCCTACCTATGTGTAATGCATCTATAGCTAATTTGCCTTGGGTTTTAATTGCTGTGTAAGCATAATCATTTGCATAAGTACGTTTTTCTAAGCCTTTTTCTAACTTCTCCTTTAATGCTTTGCGTCTATCATCTGTGTGGTCTAAAAAGCTTTTCTCTACTGAAGACAATAAGCAAGTCAGGTTATTGCGATGTGCGTAAGCAGTTCCAAATGTAAGTGTCGGCTCAAAGAATCCTCTAACTAGTTTAATATCATGTTCTTTAGCTAGCTTATTCAAAAATTCAATTATAGGCACAAAAGAAAACACAACATCCAGATTTGAATAAAAGTATTGTACATGCTCTTGATTATAGAATCTTGTTAGTAGCAAACTACAGCTAATCCCATAAGTAAGAGGGAGGCTATGATAAGTAACTCCCTCCTGCACAGATGAAGGAATTTTAGTGCACACATAACAATCTTTCGTATCCATGGTTTCCACATACTCATTTAATAAGCGATAGAAGACATTAGTAGAAAGTTCCCCTTTTGTATATGTTCCCTCATGCAGATGTCTAGCATCTTGTTCAAATTTTTCCCACGCTGATAATTTATTAGTAATAGTAGTAGTCTCTGGTTTTGAAGTTGCGTTAATAGTTTCTTTCTCTCTCCACGGCATTCCTACAATCACTCCTACAATCATTATTGCACATACAACACCTACCATAAATCCTAACCAACCACACACCTTACTTCCTTTGTTACTATAAGCCATGTCTGTATAGAATCAGAATAGTAGATCAACAATCAACTCAAGATGGCAAACTCTTTCTGCGTATTTACAGCGTCTTCTCTCACTCCGGGACCTTTTTCTTGTCAATTCAGGTTAGCAGCTTGTCGTAATTCTGTTTCTTGATATCAAATCCAGGTTTCATGTCTCTTTCCGGTAAGTTTATAAAGTCTCTTTCTTTAATTTTATCAAGTTTTTCTTTTATAGTTTCCCTTCAGGTACCGTAGTATTGGCCTGGCACTTCTCGATCAAAACAAAATGCTAAGAATTCTTGTTGCCATTCAGAAGTTGTAGCATATGCCCATTCAGGACCTGTGTACCTTCGGTTTGCTATTCTCTTTCTTTTTAATCTTCGTTCACCTTGCTGTTCCCCTTCACTCAGATCATCTGCCTGTGAGGCATCGCTTTCTTCTATTATTGTCTCGTTTGTTAATTCTCTTATTCTAAAAGGTGACTTTTCTGGCCATTTATCACCTCTATGTGTCTTGTTTCAGTGTTTTCCTTCAGGACGCTGGACAGCACCCTCCTCTTGTGATATGGTGTTTTCTCCTGATAGGCTTGGAACTTGTTCAGAAGATTCTGATTCGTTCTGATTTAAATTTACCCCTTCTCCGTCTCTCTCTCCTTCCTGTTCGATACTGTATTCAGGCTCTGAATTGTATTTGTCTGCTTCTGGGAGAACCTCTCCTTGCCTTTGTTCTCCTGCTGCCTCCACTGAGATTGGCACTCCGTCACCTCTGTCGAACTCACTGATAGTTTGAGGGACACAGCTGTTCTCAGCGGGCTCTCCTGTAGTCTCAGATCTTTCTTGACTGATCTCTGACTCTGAGACTTCTCCTCTTGAAGTTGCTGTACCGGAATTTTCAAGTTCCTCTTCAACAGGACACGTTACCTTTTTTGTATGGCTGGCATGTATCCAGTTGGGAACCCCGGCACACTTCACAGCAGTAGTGGTCGTCAATATCACTTGATATGGCCCTTTCCAACGCGGCTCAAGACACGATTTTCTTACGTGCTTCTTGACAACCACCCAATCTCCAGCTTGCAGAGAGTGTCCTGGTTCGCCGATTGGTGGTAATGTGTTAGCTTCCACCTGGTGAGAGAAAGAGCGAATCACGTCAGCCAAACTTTTGCAGTAATCCAACACCATATCATCTGTAATATTCACTAGTGCATTTGCAGGTACCGCCGGTAACCTCATTGCTCTGCCCATGAGGATTTCATGTGGGGACAATCCCGTTTTCTTATCTGGCGTGTTTCTCATAGACATCAGCACTAGAGGTAATGCATCTGGCCACTTCATGTTTGTTGCTGCACACATTTTTGCTATTCTTGATTTCAAAGTACCATTCATCTGCTCGACTAGTCCTGAGGCTTCAGGGCGATAGCTACAATGCAGCTTTTGTTCAATGTTGAGTGCGGCACACAGAAGTTTAATCACCTCATTGTCGAAGTGTCTTCCCCTATCTGATTCTATAGAAACCGGAAACCCGAACCTGGGTATTAATTCTCTGAGTAGTAGTTTTGCAACTGTAAGACTGTCATTCCTACGTGTGGAATATGCCTCAATCCAATGGCTAAAAACACACACAATCACCAACACATACTTCAAACCTCCGCAAACAGGCATTTCAATGAAATCCATTTGTATTTTATTAAATGGACCACCAGCTCTCCCAATGTGGCTCAAAATTACTACAGTTCCTTTTCCAGCGTTCATCTGTTGACAGATGACGCACCTGTGACAAGTAATTTCTGCGGCATGTCTGAATTTTGGATTGAACCAATCAATCTTAAAGGATCTGATCATGGCATCTCTTCCTAAATGTGCTTGCCCATGATACAATCGGGCAAATTGTGACAGAAGACTGTTTGGCAAAACCAGTTTTCCCTCTTCTGACACCCAAATATCATCTGCTCTTTGTACACACTGCATTTTCTGCCAGGAACGTTTTTCTTCTTTACTAGCACGGTTTTGTAGTGTCTTTAATTCATCTAAAGTATCAACCACTCGTAATGCTAGGCTTAAGGTTGTGTCATTCTCAGGTTGTGGTAACAGTTCCCACTGCTCCTTAAAAGATTTAGAGTTTAATGCACAAAATCTGGCGACTTGGTCTGCATAACCATTCCCCATTGACACAAAGGGGGTTATTCCAACTTTGGAGGAAGTGGTAATCCGTCCCAAAAGTGACGGTAAAGTGACGGATATACCACCAGCCGTATTACGAGTCCATTATATCCTATGGAACTCGTAATACGGCTGGTGGTAAATCCGTCACATTTGGGACGGATTACCACCTCCTCCAAAGTTGGAATAACCCCCAAAGTCTTGTGATTTGGTGTGAGCACTGCACTTCACCACGGCAATTTCAAGAGGCAACTGAATCGCATGTAACAAATCTCTTATTTGTTCTCCATTTTTCACTGGTGAACCAGAGGATGTCATGAACCCTCTCTGTGACCAGAGTTGACCAAAATCATGTACAATTCCAAATCCGTATCTGCTGTCTGTATAGATTATGACTTTCAGATTTACAGCAGCATGGCAGGCTTTTGTGAGAGCTATCAATTCTGCCACCTGTGCAGAAAACACTTTCTCGAGACAGGAGGCCTCGACTATGCCAGATATGGTACATACTGCATAACTAGCTCTCATTGTTCCTGTTGAATCTCTTAGGCAGGACCCATCAACGAACATAATGCAATCGTTTTCCTCTAACTGGGTATCCTTTATATCTGAGCAAGGTTTGGTACTGAGCTCAGTCACCTCCAGACAATCATGCTCAAACTCTTCCCTGTCTTTTATTTCTGTATTCTCATTGGGAAGTAGAGTTGCCGGGTTCAGCACAGTGCACCTTTTCAATGTAACATTGGGTGACCCCAGAATAATTGTCTCATATTTGGTAAGTCGTGCATTTGTCATGTGTTGTGTCTTAGTTCGTGTCAGCAGAATTTCAACAGAATGTGGAACCAATACTGTCAAAGGGTATCCCATGACTATGCCCTCACATTGTGAAAGGCTTTGACCAACTGCTGCGACTGCTCGCAAACAACCCGGTAAGGCTGCTGCGACAGGGTCCAAAGTAGCTCAAAAATATGCTACAGGGTGATTTGCATCTCCATGGACCTGTGTTAAAACAGACAAAGAACAAGCATCACGTTCATGACAGAACAACAAAAATGGTTTCTCATAATCAGGCATTCCTAATGCTGGAGCCCTGCACATGCACTCTTTCAGCTCTAAAAATGACTCAAGCTCTTCTTTTGTCAATGTGATTGTGTATGGTTCATCCTTAACTTCTTTTCCTGTCAGTTTTACTAAGGGCTTTGCGATGATTGAGAAGTTGGGTATCCATTGACGGCAATAACCCACCATTCCCAAAAACATCCTGACATCTCTTTTTGTTGTTGGGGGATTCATCTGTATGACAGCTGTTATTCTCTCCTTTGATATCCTTCGGGATCCTTTCTCAATTAGATGCCCCAAATATTTTACTTCTTTCTGACAGTATTGCAGTTTCTTAGGTGACACCTTATGCCCGTTCTTTCCCAAATGGTTCAACAATGCAATAGTATCATATTTACAACTGTCTCTGGTTTTGGATGCAATCAACAAGTCATCAATGTACTGCACAAGAGTTGAATTAAAAGGCAGCACAAGAGGTTCCAGATCCTTCTTTAATATCTGATTAAAGATGGATGGTGACTCAGAAAACCCTTGAGGTATTCTGCACCAACTGTACACCTTATCCAGGAATTTGAAACTGAACAAAAATTGGCTATCCTCATGTAGCGGTATTGAGAAAAATGCCTGTGATAGGTCTACTACAGTAAACCATTCAGCATCACAAGGAACTTGGAACATTATTACCGCTGGGTTAGGTACCACAGGGCAACATTTTATCACGATTTCATTTATTTTTCTCAAATCCTGCACAATTCGAACCTTCCCACAGCGCTTTTTCAAACCCATAATAGGTGAGTTACACGGACTGCTCAAAACTTCTTTCAAAACTCCTTGCCTGAGAAAATCTGCAATTATCTGTGTCACTTCAATAAGGACATCCTGAGTCATGTGATATTGTGGCACTTGTGGGAACACTGCATTCGGCTTTATCTGCACCTTGACTGGACCTACTCCCCTGATTAATCCAACCTCCTTTCCAGTCAAATCCCACACCTTCTCTGTTACCGATCCTTGCAGATCAGCAGGTAGATCGATCAAGGTAAACACTGGGAAAAGAGTAATTAGAGCGTAATCTTCATTCATCTCTCCTCCTTCTTCTATGAGTTGACCCTCATCTCCCTCATCATCACTGTTTGTCTGTACCTCTATTCCACCATTGGAACAGGTAATCGAACATTTGGTTTTGCATAATAAGTCTCTTCCTAATAAGGATACTGGGCTTGAGTCGCATACAACAAATCTATGCAGGCCCTGAAAATTTCCGATTTCAACCTGCACTGGGTCAGTGATTGGATTAGTCAGGTACTGGTTAACCACACCAACCACTCGTATGGTGCGCCCCGAGAGAGGTAATCTTGGGACCTCTGCACTGCGAACCGTAGATCGTGTGGCTCCTGTATCGACTAAAAATGAGACTTTGTAGCCCATTACTTTTCCCTCCACATATGGGCCTCTCTGGTCTACCTCTAAGGATGCTGCGAGTCTGCACTCTTCACTGTCTGAGCTGTCATCTGACCAATCCTCATTCATGTCATTTTCACCTCGTAATGGGAATTGTTGTACAGTGTTGTTTTGGTTTGTTACCTGACCTGTGACCTGTTGAGGAAGCGTCACCTGTTGCTGTCCCATCGGAGCTAGGGGTAACTGCATTTGCTGTCTAGGCACCAGTGGGATCTTCTGTTGTATTGGTTGTACTGACACTGTTTGGAAACGCGGCATTTGCATTTGCTGCATAGGTTGCACCCCTGACATTTGCACCAAATTATTTTGATAGTTCTGATTCTGGTGTCTCATTCTTGGACCTCGTGAATTTTGTAGTGTACCGGCATTAATACTCTGCTGAACCGTACCATCCTGCATTATATTCGGACAATCCCGTTTCCAATGTCCCACGCCCCCGCACGCATGACATGGTGACATCTTTTTCGCTCCTTGACCATCATTTTGAATAACAACATTATTCATGTCTGAACCATGGTTCACAAACCCTCTACCTCTCGGCTGTGCCTGAAACACACCATTCAAATGCGGTTGTTGCTGTATCATTTGCTGAACACCATTTCCCTGTATTCCAGCCTGTGCAGCCCTTATCTGCATCACCATCACTTTCTCCTTCAACTTTTTCTGCTTCAACTCAATTTAGTCACTACAGTATTTTGCGTACTGTAATACTTCATCAATCGGTTTAGCTTGCCAACAAATCAAATGATTTTTAATAATTTGGCTGACCTCCGGTCTCAGCCCTTCGACGAATCTGAACACAAGATGATTCATGTCCTTCGGTTCAATTGTTTCAGTACCACTGTAATGTTTGAATGCCTTCAACAACCTTTCATAATATGCATGTATTGACTCTTTAACCTCTTGAGAGGTCCGGTCGATTTTCTGCCAGTCACCTTCGGCGACACCTTTTGTTTCAAAAACTCAATTACTTTACGATAATATTTCATCACCTCTTCAGAAGGTGCTCCAGTCACTTTATCCCTTGCTGGTTCTTTTGTGGGCCAATCTACCCCTCTTTTACACTCGAGCCACAAGTCTGGCGGAACAATAATCTCAAACAAGGTATTTAAGTCTTCCCAGAGACATTTTGCAAGCTTCACTAATCTATCTGTCTGTTGATACCACTCAATCGTTTTTTCTCTTAACCTAGGATAATCATTCGTAAAAGACAAAATGTCTCCCCTGGACCAAGGCACATGCACCAAAACACCACCAGCTGTTTCTCTCATAGGTAGGATTTTCACCGTGTCTAAATTTGGTGTGACTGTTGTTTCATTAGATCCTGGACTATCTCTTTTTCCCTTATCTCTTTTCTTTACCCATCGGCATTCCCATTTCTCTAGTGCACCCCAAATTTGTGCGCTTTGCAGCAACTCTTTCAAATGTGTCTACATGCCTGCAGATCTCATGTGTTCAAAATCCTCTGTGTCAAAATCTAATCTGTAACTCCGTTTCAAATGTTTCGTGTTTCCAATGTCGATATTGTATTTGTCTGCCAAATTCGTTAATTTCTGGTGTACTTTGCCTACCTCTTTGGTAATTTTAGGGCATAAGTACCTTAATTCTGCCTCAGTGTAAGACTCCAACCTATTTACTCCCATTGTTCCATCTACCAATTCAGCAGCTTCTGCTCCTAGTCGTACTAGATTTAGGTATTCATCTTGTTTTTCTTTTTCAGGTTCGATTGTAGTCGCTGTAGTCTTTTGTGATGTGCAAGTTTTCTCTAACCACTCATTTAACTGTTGTACTGTAAAACCCTGCAGTGAAATGTTCCCTGCATGTATCATTGGAGTGTATGAGGTATTCGTACTCATAGTTTGGGGAGTCAGGACTCCCAACCCTGCTTGTCGCATTGCTTCAAGAGGTGCCCCTATTGGACTAAGGTCCATTAAGGGTTTCGGCTGCTCACATACCTGTTCTTCCTGAGCCATTATTTGTGGAGTTCTAATAGACCCTCCTCTTATTGTTTCATGAGTCATGACTCCCTGTTCACATGTCCTTGTTCTCTGTTGGGCATATAACGGTACTGGAGGACCGACAGTGATAGGTAGTGATATAGCGGCAGGTGTCTGACCTGCACCCAGGCTTCTAGGAGCCGCAACACCATAGGTCTGTTCTAAGGTACCTGGTACAGGTACTAACGGGGGCCCTGCTACAGGGTTATATCCTGGTATCAGCTGTGGCGGTTGAGACACTAGCTTTGGAGTTGACTCAATCTTGGTTTTGTATATATCGGGTCTGGCGGCACCACTAAGTTCGTAGTAGTCTCAAGCACTGGAACATCGGGATAAATTCTTTTTATCTGTGGTGGAGGTTGTAACTGTATCGGCACGTCTGGTGCAGTAGGTACACTGTCACCATTCTGTATCAAGGCGGTATTGCTAGTTTGTACCGTATCAGTAACTCCCTTCTCCTGCGTCTGGTTCCCAGGATCCAAGCTAGTACTTGGAGCACTGTCGTTCGCCACGTATGGTGGCGGACGATCATGTAACAATCTATCCATAAACGCCTCATCATCTGAATCATCCTCTTCTTCCCAGGACTTTTTATTCTCTTTGAGTTTGCCTGTATCTTTGTCAGTTTTGCAAGAAGCTTTCTTTCCCTGTGTCTCCTCTCCCTGTGTTATTGCCGGAAACAACTTTAACCCATCCACTATTCCTCGTCTCCACATTTTGTTTTCATTATCCCACCTAGCCTCTGCATAGGATTTTTCTGCCCTTGTCAATCTTCTGTGAAATCTTTCTTGTCTATGTTTAAGAGCCATCAGGTCCCAAATTGCCAAAGCCTCATATTGTGCCGGTCTTGGAGGTGGTTTCTGCGTACTTAACATCCACTTCAAATTTTCTAACACCTTTTGATTAAATGTTCCATGTTCCGGAAACGCTAGACACCCCTCTTTCTCTGTTAATTTGCGTCATTGTTTTATCCATAAACACGGTGCAACACCCTTTTCCTCCATAACCGTGTAAGCTGGTGTACCCTCAGGTGGTGTAGGTTCCCCATCAGTTGCAACAATATACACATCTCCTTTCAAAGCGCTTTTGAATGCCTTAACAAAATTCATTTTATTTTATATTTAATCAGGAAAACGGCTTAGTTCCCAGGACACTCTTCACCTGCCCTTTGCTCACCCTATTGCCTCTCACGGACGGCAGCCAATCCGTGCGTGACCCCTCTCGACATCTGACCTATCCCAGCGCGGCACCACTGACGTCACACTCATACACACTGCAGCTGACAAAGTCTTGCGGCTTGTCCACACCTCGCTAACTCCTTACAACTCATACAAACTAATGCGAATTATTGCTAGCACTTAAATGACAACACAAATCTGCCGGTTTACTTCAGGAAGGGTAATACATTTGCTTCAGAACTTTACAGAGATTTCACTTGAAGCCTCAACCGCTACTCTCTCCTTCTCAGTTCCCTCATACGCAAGCAGAATTCGACCTGCAAATCCTACTCTCGACTTGTCAATGACTCCTTCTAGTGCACTTTAGAACTTGTCAAATCTCCATCGAAGGTTTCACACATGCATCATAACTCGAAACTTGACATGTCAACCACGCCCGATTGACCTACTAAACTGCACAGATTACAACATAAACCATTTTAACATCATACTCCGGAGTCTTAGACCTCAATAGGCCCGTATACAACAACCAACCACGTGGATAATTTTGAGCAACAAGCTCTGCATTCACATGAAGTACGCCGACTTCCCTACTCTCATGCTGTGGAGTACGCCCACTCCTTCTAAACAACACTTAATTTGGCCTAATCGCACTCAAATATTCACAATCACCTGCAAAGTGCATAAGATTTAGTAAGCGCAAAAGTGTCAAAGCCCAGCTCACCTGAGTCCTTGTTCAGTTCTGATGGAGGTTGAAGACACATGGCCTAGAGAGGAGTGTTTTAAAGAAGCCTTGGTAAAAGCAAGACCCAATGTGTAAACAAAACAGCACATTAAACAACATACACAGAAGCCTAGGGGGGGGGGAAGGTGAGATAACAAGAAAGGCTTTCAATAGTAAGTTTAAAAGGGAGCTATTACAGAACCCACTAGTGCAGTGAGAGGGGACATGCTCTTTGCCGTGCACAAACCCTAACAAAAAGACCCTAACCACACATACTATGGTGCCGAGAACATTCCCAATTCATTCAGGCAGGCTCCGAGATCCCGGGAAAGCCATGGCAAATCTAGCAACTCATAATTTCTCCAAATTGTATTATCACAAGAAAACAAATTAAACAATGAGACTCCGTCCTAGGGCCCCCAAGGGTCAAACCGTCGCTCTGCTACCAGAACTTTTAACGCGTCCGTCTAAGTTAATTTATACACATCAGGACTCGTTTTAGGCCAATTAATCTTTGGGCCCAGTGGTAAGACACCGTAGGACGAGATAACTGATCAAAATATCAATCAATATGTCAATAACATTGTCAACATTTAACTCCAAAATATCTCTTACTTTAAGCATTTAATGACCATTCGGCGCACCCATGACCTTTCCGTCATGAATAACCACACCTTAATGAAGTTTTATGAGTTTTATTCCCTATTGATTGCAATCTAGTAGCAAAGGCATCAATCTCAAAGCCAGGAAGCATATAAGCACAGTCACAAGATGACAACCATAATAAGCTTTTAATAATGCATAGATCAGTAGCATAGATAATCAGATGGATATAAGCGAATCATAATACATCGAATGTTCTAAGATACTAGTTCAGCATAGCATCACGTCAGTCACGTCGGTTTGTCAGTCAAAATTAATACCTCGTCTAACCTCTAATTAGCATTAGCATGTTGGGCTTCATGCAAAACAATTTGAACACCAATTTGGAAAACATCTAACTAAGGTCTCTAATCAAAACATACAGCAGTTGGTACCTAGAAAGAAAAGGCAAATAGATTCCGTTAGCATTATAATTACCCTCCTCGAGATAGGTCAGCATGCAGGATTAGTCTTCGTCCTCAGGACATCAGTTAGTTCACCATCAGTCTATCTAAATTAGAGGCAAGGGACACTCTCCTCATAAGGAGGAAAGTGTAATGGGGCAGTCTATGGGCTAGGATGATTTTGTCTAAGTCTCAAATCACCAAATAAAGTGACAGAGTTTCTGGATGCAATCGATATCATTCCCTACCTAATGAGATTTTGGCTCCTGTGTCATGGGTTTTTTATCCCTTTTTCGTGATTCATTCCCCCAAAATTCTATTGGTCCGTCAATACATCCCACCATTGTTAACCTATCAAATTAAACATTAAGTAATGCATTTTGTCATTTTTGATAAATCTTTATGTTCTAATTGGTCATCATAATTGACGTATTTTCGTAGGTGGCTCATCCGGGATTACTTCATTGTCTTTATACGTATCAGGTCAAAAGTTCTCTTCTTCTCGCTTCATCGTCCTTGGAAGAGTCCATTAATGTTTCGAAGCACATAACTTTATACTAAAAGCTGCTAGCATGCGGATGAGAAAATCTGGTGTTGTTGCGAACTATTGAAGAAAAAGAACAATCGCTGGGTCATGGTCTTTTGCAAGTCAGCACACTGAAGAGACAGAAGAATACGCTTTAATATGAGAGCTACACAGCTTTGCTTGACTCACGCTAACTTAAGATATACGAGTTCTAATGAATGCAGTTTTTATGCGTTTTAATGTGCACAGTTTTAGCAATCTATGAACGATTATTTTTTATAGTTGACATTGGTTTACACACATAAATCCTTTATGTTAATAAATATATTTCAATGAATATTTTATTTAATGTAGCATTGTTAATCATAAGCATTTCACGTCTATAATATGTAATAAAAACTACGCTCTCTCAGTCCCTCCTCTGATGACGCTCGTCATCACAAATCCTTTGGGCTTAATTTTTCACCTTGCGCATAATACCCATTTCAACATCTTTCCCTTTATGTGAGCCATCCCATATTTCATTGAACATTTTCTCTCTTTCACTTTCTTCATTTCTTTTGGTTCTTTTAGTCCAATTTCTTTTCACTTTATCATTAATTTTGCATATTCCCCAAAATCCCAATAAACAAATCAGAACAATTAATAATCCTATCATAATTTTTGCAAGTACCCCATTCCAAATGTTGGTAAACCAGTTTCCCACTCTGGCAATTCCTTTTCCAAATTTCTCCCAAACACCAGGTTCTTTTAGACCCTTCAAATCTGTACTATCTTTAGTCAGGTTAGTAAGCATGCTTCTAATTTTCTTACTGTTATCAGGTATATATCAACAGCAGTGACGTTCATTAAGCATTTTGCACACACCTCCATTCTTTGCTAAAAGAATGTCTAAAGCAAGCCAATTTTGAAGAGTCATGGCTCTTTCTGCAGCAAGTTCAGTATCCATCAATAGTATTGCTCCTGTGAAATTTGTCAGCATGTTATCCACAATAGTAGACAACTTTTGAATTTTCATAGAATTTAAGATAACCCCAACTGATGGGATTATTGCTCCAAATATGTCACCAATGACAGCAGCCACTGATTCTTGTTTCTGTCTAGAATGTTGTATTTCAGAAGATTTAGGTATTTGTTTTAAGTCATCAATCTGGTATATCTTTGGGAAAACTATTCCCAAGTAACATGTCCCATACCATCCCTTTGGGAGACGGTAATATGCGTTTAACCCACAGATGTAATAGATTCCAGGAATCGCTGGGTCTTGTCCATTTAACATGAAGGTCCATTTACTCTGAAACAAAAACACATGTCTACATTCACTCGTACCCACAAACAAATTGTCTTGATCGGATTTTGGTCTGTATATACATAGCCTACCTATGTGTAATGCATCTATAGCTAATTTGCCTTGGGTTTTAATTGCTGTGTAAGCATAATTATTTGCATAAGTACGTTTTTCTAAGCCTTTTTCTAACTTCTCCTTTAATGCTTTGCGTCTATCATCTCTGTGGTCTAAAAATCTTTTCTCTACTGAGGACAATAAGCAAGTCAGGTTATTGCGATGTGCGTAAGCAGTTCCAAATGTAAGTGTCGGCTCAAAGAATCCTCTAACTAGTTTAATATCATGTTCTTTAGCTAGCTTATTCAAAAATTCAATTACAGGCACAAAAGAAAACACAGCATCCAGATTTGAATAAAAGTATTGTACATGCTCTTGATTATAGAATCTTGTTAGTAGCAAACTACAGCTAATCCCATAAGTAAGAGGGAGGCTATGATAAGTAACTCCCTCCTGCACAGATGAAGGAATTTTAGTGCACACATAACAATATTTCGTATCCATGGTTTCCACATACTCATTTAATAAGCGATAGAAGACATTAGTAGAAAGTTCCCCTTTTGTATTTGTTCCCTCATGCAGATGTCTAGCATCTTGTTCAAATTTTTCCCACAGTGATAATTTATTAGTAATAGTAGTAGTCTCTGGTTTTGAAGTTGCGTTAATAGTTTCTTTCTCTCTCCACGGCATTCCTACAATCACTCCTACAATCATTATTGCACATACAACACCTACCATAAATCCTAACCAACCACACACCTTACTTCCTTTGTTACTATAAGCCATGTCTGTATAGAATCAGAATAGTAGATCAACAATCAACTCAAGATGGCAAACTCTTTCTGCGTATTTACAGCGTCTTCTCTCACTCCGGGACCTTTTTCTTGTCAATTCAGGTTAGCAGCTTGTCGTAATTCTGTTTCTTGATGTAAAATCCAGGTTTAATGTCTCTTTCCGGTAAGTTTATAAAGTCTCTTTCTTTAATTTTATCAAGTTTTTCTTTTATAGTTTCCCTTCAGGTACCGTAGTATTGGCCTGGCACTTCTCGATCAAAACAAAATGCTAAGAATTCTTGTTGCCATTCAGAAGTTGTAGCATATGCCCATTCAGGACCTGTGTACCTTCAGTTTGCTATTCTCTTTCTTTTTAATCTTCGTTCACCTTGCTGTTCCCCCTCACTCAGATCATCTGCCTGTGAGGCATCGCTTTCTTCTATTATTGTCTCGTTTGTTAATTCTCTTATTCTAAAAGGTGACTTTTCTGGCCATTTATCACCTCTATGTGTCTTGTTTCGGTGTTTTCCTTCAGGACGCTGGACAGCACCCTCCTCTTGTGATATGGTGTTTTCTCCTGATAGGCTTGGAACTTGTTCAGAAGATTCTGATTCGTTCTGATTTAAATTTACCCCTTCTCCGTCTCTCTCTCCTTCCTGTTCGATACTGTATTCAGGCTCTGAATTGTATTCGTCTGCTTCTGGGAGAACCTCTCCTTGCCTTTGTTCTCCTGCTGCCTCCACTGAGATTGGCACTCCGTCACCTCTCTCGAACTCACTGATAGTTTGAGGGACACGGTTGTTCTCAGCGGGCTCTCCTGTAGTCTCAGATCTTTCTTGACTGATCTCTGACTCTGAGACTTCTCCTCTTGAAGTTGCTGTACCGGAATTTTCAAGTTCCTCTTCAACAGGACACGTTACCTTTTTTGTATGGCTGGCATGTATCCAGTTGGGAACCCCGGCACACTTCACAGCAGTAGTGGTCGTCAATATCACTTGATATGGCCCTTTCCAACACGGCTCAAGACACGATTTTCTTACGTGCTTCTTGAAACCACCCAATCTCCAGCTTGCAGAGAGTGTCCTGGTTCGCCGATTGGTGGTAATGTGTTATCTTCCACCTGGTGAGAGAAAGAGCGAATCACGTCAGCCAAACTTTTGCAGTAATCCAACACCATATCATCTGTAATATTCACTAGTGCATTTGCAGGTACCGCCGGTAACCTCATTGCTCTGCCCATGAGGATTTCATGTGGGGACAATCCCGTTTTCTTATCTGGCGTGTTTCTCATAGACATCAGCACTAGAGGTAATGCATCTGGCCACTTCATGTTTGTTGCTGCACACATTTTTGCTATTCTTGATTTCAAAGTACCATTCATCTGCTCGACTAGTCCTGAGGCTTCAGGGCGATAGCTACAATGCAGCTTTTGTTCAATGTTGAGTGCGGCACACAGAAGTTTAATCACCTCATTGTCGAAGTGTCTTCCCCTATCTGATTCTATAGAAACCGGAAACCCGAACCTGGGTATTAATTCTCTGAGTAGTAGTTTTGCAACTGTAAGACTGTCATTCCTACGTGTGGGATATGCCTCAATCCAATGGCTAAAAACACACACAGTCCCCAACACGTACTTCAAACCTCCGCAAACAGGCATTTCAATGAAATCCATTTGTATTTTATTAAATGGACCACCAGCTCTCCCAATGTGGCTCAAAATTATCACAGTTCCTTTTCCAGCGTTCATCTGTTGACAGATGACGCACCTGTGACAAGTAATTTCTGCGGCATGTCTGAATTTTGGATTGAACCAATCAATCTTAAAGGATCTGATCATGGTCTCTCTTCCTAAATGTGCTTGCCCATGATACAATCGGGCAAATTGTGACAGAAGACTGTTTGGCAAAACCAGTTTTCCCTCTTCTGACACCCAAATATCATCTGCTCTTTGTACACACTGCATTTTCTGCCAGGAACGTTTTTCTTCTTTACTAGCACGGTTTTGTAGTGTCTTTAATTCATCTAAAGTATCAACCACTCGTAATGCTAGGCTTAAGGTTGTGTCATTCTCAGGTTGTGGTAACAGTTCCCACTGCTCCTTAAAAGATATACAGTTTAATGCACAAAATCTGGCAACTTGGTCTGCATAACCATTCCCCATTGACACAAAGTCCTGTGATTTGGTGTGAGCACTGCACTTCACCACAGCAATTTCAAGAGGCAACTGAATCACATGTAACAAATCTCTTATTTGTTCTCCATTTTTCACTGGTGAACCAGAGGATATCATGAACCCTCTCTGTGACCAGAGTTGACCAAAATCATGTACAATTCCAAATCCGTATCTGCTGTCTGTATAGATTGTGACTTTCAGATTTACAGCAGCATGGCAGGCTTTTGTGAGAGCTATCAATTCTGCCACCTGTGCAGAAAACACTTTCTCGAGCCAGGAGGCCTCGACTATGCCAGATATGGTACATACTGCATAACTAGCTCTCATTGCTCCTGTTGAATCTCTTAGGCAGGACCCATCAACGAACAGAATGCAATCGTTTTCCTCTAACTGGGTATCCTTTATATCTGAGCGAGGTTTGGTACTGAGCTCAGTCACCTCCAGACAATCATGCTCAAACTCTTCCCCGTCTTTTATTTCTGTATTCTCATTGGGAAGTAGAGTTGCCGGGTTCAGCACAGTGCACCTTTTCAATGTAACATTGGGTGACCCCAGAATAATTGTCTCATATTTGGTAAGTCGTGCATTTGTCATGTGTTGTGTCTTAGTTCGTGTCAGCAGAATTTCAACAGAATGTGGAACCAATACTGTCAAAGGGTATCCCATGACTATGCCCTCACATTGTGAACGGCTTTGACCAACTGCTGCGACTGCTCGCAAACAACCCGGTAAGGCTGCTGCGACAGGGTCCAAAGTAGCTGAAAAATATGCTACAGGGCGATTTGCATCTCCATGGACCTGTGTTAAAACAGACAAAGAACAAGCATCACCTTCATGACAGAACAACAAAAATGGTTTCTCATAATCAGGCATTCCTAATGCTGGAGCCCTGCACATGCACTCTTTCAGCTCTAAAAATGACTCAAGCTCTTCTTTTGTCAATGTGATTGTGTATGGTTCATCCTTAACTTCTTTTCCTGTCAGTTTTACTAAGGGCTTTGCGATGATTGAGAAGTTGGGTATCCATTGACGGCAATAACCCACCATTCCCAAAAACATCCTGACATCTCTTTTTGTTGTTGGGGGATTCATCTGTATGACAGCTGTTATTCTCTCCTTTGATATCCTTCGGGATCCTTTCTCAATTAGATGCCCCAAATATTTTACTTCTTTCTGACAGTATTGCAGTTTCTTAGGTGACACCTTATGCCCGTTCTTTCCCAAATGGTTCAACAATGCAATAGTATCATATTTACAACTGTCTCTGGTTTTGGATGCAATCAACAAGTCATCAATGTACTGCACAAGAGTTGAATTAAAAGGCAGCACAAGAGGTTCCAGATCCTTCTTTAATATCTGATTAAAGATGGATGGTGACTCAGAAAACCCTTGAGGTATTCTGCTACAACTGTACACCTTATCCAGGAATTTGAAACTGAACATAAATTGGCTATCCTCATGTAGCGGTATTGAGAAAAATGCCTGTGATAGGTCTACTATAGTAAACCATTCAGCATCACAAGGAACTTGGAACATTATTACCGCTGGGTTAGGTACCACAGGGCAACATTTTATCACGATTTCATTTATTTTTCTCAAATCCTGCTCAATTCGAACCTTCCCACAGGGCTTTTTCAAACCCATAATAGGTGAGTTACACGGACTGCTCAAAACTTCTTTCAAAACTCCTTGCCTGAGAAAATCTGCAATTATCTGTGTCACTTCAATAAGGACATCCTGAGTCATGTGATATTGTGGCACTTGTGGGAACACTGCATTCGGCTTCATCTGCACCTTGACTGGACCTACTCCCTTGATTAATCCAACCTCTTTTCCAGTCAAATCCCACACCTTCTCTGTTACCGATCCTTGCAGATCAGCAGGTAGATCGATCAAGGTAAACACTGGGAAAAGAGTAATTAGAGGGTAATCTTCATTCATCTCTCCTCCTTCTTCTATGAGTTGACCCTCATCACTGTTTGTCTGTACCTCTATTCCACCATTGGAACAGGTAATCGAACATTTGGTTTTGCATAATAAGTCTCTTCCTAATAAGGATACTGGGCTTGAGTCGCATACAACAAATCTATGCAGGCCCTGAAAATTTCCGATTTCAACCTGCACTGGGTCAGTGATTGGATTAGTCAGCTACTGGTTAGCCACACCAACCACTCGTATGGTGCGCCCCGAGAGAGGTAATCTTGGGACCTCTGCACTGCGAACCGTAGATCGTGTGGCTCCTGTATCGACTAAAAATGAAACTTTGTAGCCCATTACTTTTCCCTCCACATATGGGCCTCTCTGGTCTACCTCTAAGGATGCTGCGAGTCTGCACTCTTCACTGTCTGAGCTGTCATCTGACCAATCCTCATTCATGTCATTTTCACCTCATAATGGGAATTGTTGTACAGTGTTGTTTTGGTTTGTTACCTGACCTGTGACCTGTTGAGGAAGCGTCACCTGTTGCTGTCCCATCGGAGCTAGGGGTAACTGCATTTGCTGTCTAGGCACCATAGGGATCTGCTGTTGTATTGGTTGTACTGACACTGTTTGGAAACGCGGCATTTGCATTTGCTGCATAGGTTGCACCCCTGACATTTGCACCAAATTATTTTGATAGTTCTGATTCTGGTGTCTCATTCTTGGACCTCGTGAATTTTGTAGTGTACCGGCATTAATACTCTGCTGAACCATACCATCCTGCATTATATTCGGACAATCCCGTTTCCAATGTCCCACGCCCCCGTACGCATGACATGGTCACATCTTTTTCACTCGTTGACCATCATTTTGAATAACAACATTATCCATGTCTGAACCACGGTTCACAAACCCTCGACCTCTACCTCTCGGCTGTGCCTGAAACACACTATTCAAATGCGGTTGTTGCTGTATCATTTGCTGAACACCATTTCCCTGTATTCCAGCCTGTGCAGCCCTTATCTGCATCACCATCACTTTCTCCTTCAACTTTTTCTGCTTCAACTCAATTTCGTCACTACAGTATTTCGCGTACTGTAATACTTCATCAATCGGTTTATCTTGCCAACAAATCAAATGATTTTTAATCATTTGGCTGACCTCCGGTCTCAGCCCTTCGACGAATCTGAACACAAGATGATTCATGTCCTTCGGTTCAATTGTTTCAGTACCACTGTAGTGTTTGAATGCCTTCAACAACCTTTCATAATATGCATGGATTGACTCTTTAACCTCTTGAGAGGTCCGGTCGATTTTCTGCCAATCAGTCACCTTCGGCGACACCTTTTGTTTCAAAAACTCAATTACTTTATGATAATATTTCATCACCTCTTCAGAAGGTGCTCCAGTCACTTTATCCCTTGCTGGTTCTTTTGTGGGCCAATCTACCCCTCTTTTACACTCGAGCCACAAGTCTGGCGGAACAATAATCTCAAACAAGGTATTTAAGTCTTCCCAGAGACATTTTGCAAGCTTCACGAATCTATCTGTCTGTTGATACCACTCAATCGGTTTTTCTCTTAACCTAGGATAATCATTCGTAAAAGACAAAGGCCCTCATTCTGACCCTGGCGGTCGGTGATAAAGCGGCGGCCAAGCCGCCAACAGGCCGGCGGTCTAAAATATGCAATTCTGACCCTGGCGGGAACCGCCAACACAGCCCGCCAACTTAACACTCCGACCGCCACAGCGGTACAAACAAACAGCGCGGCGGTTCCCGCAAACAGCCCGGCGGCAGACAAAGTACCGCCCACCCTATTACGACCCACCAATCTGCCACCTTTTCCGGGGCGGGAGCACCGCCGATAAGAACACGGCGGAAACAGACTACGAACGGGAAAACGCTCACCTCTACGCACTCCACGCGAGATTCCGGCAGTATGGAGCCAGAGTTGCAGGTCATCCCCGCACTCCTATTCCTCCTCATATACCAGGAGCACGCCCGGCGGCGCGGAAGACATCGGTGAGTACGGCACCTACGACACAGGGGAGGGAAAAGATTACCGGCACACACCCACCCACCCACACCCACTACAACACACACATCAATGCATTCCCACAGATCACTGTCACAACCCACAAACCACCCCCCTCCGAAATAATGCAAAGACCAAAAGAAGAGATCATAAACGGGCAGATATATTGAAATATGGACACCAGTAATCCCAATAAATAAATAAACTATGTACAAAATATATACAGCTACTAAATGTAGTCCAACCACTGTCCGTGGATCACAGGGGTCCTGTGCAAAGGGGCAAGGCCCAGTCCCACGACAAGAACTCCACGGAGAGAACACTGCAGGGGCATCAGAAAGAAAATAGGACAGGCACCTCAGGGGGAAGGGAAGGGGGGGCACCTCAGCCACTTGAGTACACGACGCCAGATCCACGAGGGGACTCCATGACCACTGGCCCATCCTGGGGAGAGCAAAGCCACAGTCCAAACAGTCCATACAGTGGGTGGCCTGCCCACTGGGCCATCCTGGGGAGAGCAAAGCCACAGTCCATACAGTCCATACAGTGGGTGGCCTGCCCACTGGGCCATCCTGGGGAGAGCAAAGCCACAGTCCAAACAGTCCATACAGTGGGTGGCCTGCCCACTGGGCCATCCTGGGGAGAGCAAAGCCACAGTCCATACAGTCCATACAGTGGGTGGCCTGCCCACTGGGCCATCCTGGGGAGAGCAAAGCCACAGTCCATACAGTCCATACAGTGGGTGGCCTGCCCACTGGGCCATCCTGGGGAGAGCAAAGCCACAGTCCATACAGTCCATACAGTGGGTGGCCTGCCCACTGGGCCATCCTGGGGAGAGCAAAGCCACAGTCCAAACAGTCCATACAGTGGGTGGCCTACCCACTGGGCCATCCTGGGGAGAGCAAAGCCACAGTCCATACAGTCCATACAGTGGGTGGCCTGCCCACTGGGCCATCCTGGGGAGAGCAAAGCCACAGTCCATACAGTCCATACAGTGGGTGGCCTGCCCACTGGGCCATCCTGGGGAGAGCAAAGCCACAGTCCATACAGTCCATAACAGACCCCACTGCCACTGGAGGAGGCAAGTTGGCCCGAGGACATCCTGCAGCCCTGCCCGAGATAGATCCTGCCCTGCCACGTCTGCCAAAGGGCCAGCGGTTCTTGCCTTGAAGGGCCCAGTTCAGCGGTTCCTGAGACGGCGGGGCCCAGTTCAGCGGTTCTTGAGACGGCGGGGCCCAGCGGAGCGGTGCGTGAGACGGCGGGGCCCAGCGGAGCGGTTCTTGAGACGGCGGGGCCCAGTTCAGCGGTTCTTGAGACGGCGGGGCCCAGTTCAGCGGTTCTTGAGACGGCGGGGCCCAGTTCAGCGGTTCTTGCCTTGAAGGGCCCAGTTCAGCGGTTCTTGAGACGGCGGGGCCCAGTTCAGCGGTTCTTGAGACGGCGGGGCCCAGTTCAGCGGTTCTTGAGACGGCAGGGCCCAGTTCAGCGGTTCTTGAGACGGCGGGGCCCAGTTCAGCGGTTCTTGCCTTGAAGGGCCCAGTTCAGCGGTTCTTGAGACGGCGGGGCCCAGTTCAGCGGTTCTTGAGACGGCGGGGCCCAGTTCAGCGGTTCTTGAGACGGCGGGGCCCAGTTCAGCGGTTCTTGAGACGGCGGGGCCCAGTTCAGTGGTTCTTGAGACGGCGGGGCCCAGTTCAGCGGTTCTTGAGACGGCGGTCGGTCTATGGCCAACTGCTAATTGCCTGGTGGTGCCCTCCTGGGCAGCGGGGATGGTGCTCCTTCACTGCCCACCTGGGCTGTGGGTGGTGGGGCCCTCCTGGCCAGCTGGGCTGGGTCCTCCCTGGGCAGCGGCTATGGGGGTGGTGGGCTCTCCCGGGGCAGCTGTGCCGGTTCCTCCCGGGGCAGCGGCTATGGGGGTTGTGGGCTCCTCCTGGGCAGCAGGCCTGCTGCCTGACCTCTCCAACTTGCTGCCCTTGCCCTCCTTAGTCGTCGGCCTGTGGCCCTTTCCTCCCTTTGGAGCTGTGGCTGGTGACTGTCTCTGGGTGGTGTCCGGGGGGGATGTAGAAGGCGGGCTCCTGCGGCGCCCCTTCCGCCTTCTGCTCCTCTTCCCAGGGGGTGGGCTGGCTGTCCCCTTGCTGCTGGGCGAAGATCCAGACATGCGGGCTGGCGGGCTCCAATACCCCTGCACCCTTGTCAAGGGGGCTGCAGGGCTGGTGGTGGCTGAGGTGCTCTTCTTACCCCGACGAGAAGGAGGGGGGGGCTCAGGGTCAGGAAAGAAGTTAGTAGTGGCGAGGAAGAGCTTCTTGGGACAATGGAGAGTGGTAGGTACAGTGGGAATGGGAGTGGAGGGAGAGGATGTGGTTGTAGGTGAGTCACGTTTGCTGTCTTTGGGTGCAGGTGCAGGAGGGATAGGCTGTCGTGAGGTGGATGGCTGTTGGGTGGGTGGGTGGCTGCGTTTGTGTGGTGTGGAAGAGGGGGTGACAGACACAGTGGGAGAGGACACAGGGGACGTGTAAATGGCATTGGGGGTGGTGACTGCACGTGTGCGGACTGGAGTGGAGGGTGTGCTGGTGATGGAAACACTGGCTGATGGTGAGGTGAATGGAGGTGTGAGTGTAGACGTCACAGGGAGGGAGGAGGGAGACGAGGAGGTGGGGTCACAGAGGTGGTAGTGACTGTTGGCATGTCTGCATCGGAATGTTGCGTGTGTGAATGTCTGCGTGATCTGTGGTGCTTATGTTTGGATGAGCTTCTCTTGGGTGTTGAGGTGTGTGCAGGCTGGTCTGATGGTGTGGGTGGGACAGGCAGAGGAACAGGAGACTGGGAGGAGGGAGTTAGTAGAGGCAGGCAGGAGACAGGGACAATGGCTGCCGTCAGTGCTGAGGCCAGAGCCTGGAACGATCGCTGATGGGCAGCCTGACCCGAATGAATGCCCTCCAGGTACGCATTGCTGCGATGAACCTCCCTCTCCACCCCCTGGATGGCATTCAAAAGGGTAGTCTGCCCAACAATGAGCGTTCGGAGGAGGTCAATGACCTCCTCACTGAGGGCAGCGGGGGTAACAGGGGCAGGGCCTGAGGTGCCTGGGGCGAAGGAGATGCCCGGCTTCCTGGCAGAGCGGGCACGGGGCGAACGCTGAGGGGCTGCTGGGAGGGCGGAGATGGTGCGCTGGGTGGCGGCTGTACCTGTAATGGCGGGGGGCACGGATGGTGCCACCCCCGCAAGGGAGCCCCCTTCCGAGGACGTGTCCGTGTCGCTGCAGGGTCCAGTCGTCCCCGTCGTGGAGCTCCCCTCGCCCTCCGTCTCACTGGTCCAGTCTGACTCTGTGGCATGGCCCTCCTGGGCCATGTGAGATGCAGCTCCCTCCTGCCCCGATGCCACTTCTCCTCCGCCTGATGATGCTGATGCACACAAGCACAGAAAGACAAACAAAAAGGGGGGGGGAGAGAGAAATAAAGGGATATTGATTACATGGATCTCCGGTACAGTTAGCAGACATGACAGACACAGATGCCCCCTGCACTAAGTTGCGCACTTGGGGTACGCTACGCCTTCCGTGGAACATGGCCTACACGCCTAGAGTTGACAACTGCACCCATGGATGACACGGCCCAGGGATGGCTGTACTGACAAACTACTGAGGGTGGTGGCTGGGGACACAGGGGCTTACGGGGGTGCCCAGCCTACAGATATCGCCCTGGCCTAGGGGGACCCCCAGCCCTCCTCCCCCACCCAGACACCTCCACTGCGCGACAACAGAGTAGATAATGCTTGTACTCACCCCCTTGTGTCTGCTGTGCTGCCCTCACGCGCCCATCCAATTCAGGGTAGGCCACCGCCAGGATCCGGAACATCAGGGGGCTCAGTTGACGGCAGGCACCCCGCCTACGTTGGGAGGCCATCCCCAGCAGAGACTCGGCGGTCTTCTTGGTCCCGCGGCGGATGTCCTCCCACCTCTTGCGGCAGTGGGTGCCCCGTCGATGGTGGACCCCCAGGGCCCGGACTTCCTTGGCGATGGCACGCCAAATCCCGATCTTCTCATGGGCGCGGACCTATGTGACACGTACAGGGAGGGAGAAATACCACGTTCAAGTTTCTCAGCATTTTCCTTTCCAGTGGCCCAACGCCCCCCATCCCCGCCAGGCCCCCCGCCATGCCCAACATGCCCCCCATCCCCGCCAGGCCCCCCGCCATGCCCAACATGCCCCCTATCCCCGCCAGGCCCCCCGCCATGCCCAACATGCCCCCCATCCCCGCCATGCCCCCCGCCATGCCCAACATGCCCCCCATCCCCGCCAGGCCCCCCGCCATGCCCCCCGCCATGCCCAACATGCCCCCCATCCCCGCCAGGACCCCCGCCATGCCCAACATGCCCCCCATCCCCGCCAGGCCCCCCGCCATGCCCCCCGCCATGCCCAACATGCCCCCCATCCCCGCCATGCCCCCCACCAGCCCCAACATGCCCCTCATCCCCGCCAGGCCCCCAAGCCAGCCAGTGGCCCCAAATCCATATTGAATTAAACTCACTTGTTGGTCTGGAGGACCGTAGAGTAGCGCATACTGGGGGAGGACCCCATCCACAAGTTTCTCCAACTCCTCTCCAGTGAAGGCAGGGGCCCTTTCCCCAGTCGCAGCAGCCATTGTCCCTTCCAGACCGAGGTCACAGCAACACTTGCAGTATAGGTCCTCTCCTGTGAAAGTTCAAGTCGCAAGTGGATAAGTAGATAGAAAATGGCGGTCACGTCCGCGGCGGTGCGTACCGCGGCGGTGCGTCCCGCCACCGCCGGCGCCCTTCGCCATTGGCTCCTGAAACCCATAGGCTTCAATGTTAACCAATGCGGCTTCGCGCCGCGGTCTTCGCCCGCCGCCCGCCGCGGTGTGCCACGCCAGCGCATTGACCTCACATCCCATTGTCACACTTCACAGGTCAGGCAGCCGCCATTTCCAGGGCCCACATGGCTCAATTTCAACTGCGTCACACAGGCCTAGGCCTTGCATAGCCACTCAGACACGCCATTCACTGCATAGAGAATCGTATACTGTGCTAGCTGTGAGTACGTACCTGTGGGTTGCCTGACTGTGTGCTCCATGTTGTCCTTCCTAGGCACCGTCCGCTGGGTTGGGCGAGGAGACGGATGAATCCTCCCGTGTACCGACCGCTGGTGGACCTGTCGACAATGGAAGAACGCCACATTATCCTGACCTACCGTCTTAACCGTGCCACTATCCATGAACTGTGTGCCCAGCTGGAGCCCGACCTGATGTCCCCCATCCGCCAACCCACAGGGATTCCCCCTCTGGTGCAGGTCATGTCAGTACTACATTTCTTGGCAAGTGGGTCATTTCAGACAACCGTGGGAATTGCTTCCGGGATGTCTCAGCCCATGTTTTCGAAGGTGTTATCCAGAGTGTTGTCTGCCCTGATGAAATCCGTGAGGAACTACATCATTTTCCCTGAGGTGGGCGAATTGGCTACAGTGAAGGGTGATTTCTACGCCCTTGGACATATTCCCAACGTAATTGGTGCCATTGATGGGACCCATGTGGCTTTGGTTCCCCCAAGAGACAGGGAGCAGGTGTACAGGAACAGAAAAAATTACCATTCAATGAACATCCAGGTGGTGTGTTTGGCTGACCAGTACATCTCGCATGTAAATGCCAAATTCCCAGGGTCAGTGCATGACGCCTACATCCTCAGGAATAGCAGCATCCCTTACGTGATGGAACAGCTACAGAGACACCGTGTATGGCTAGTGGGGGACTCTGGGTACCCCAACCTGTCGTGGCTACTGACCCCAGTAAGGAATCCCCGGACCAGGGCAGAGGAACGGTACAATGAGGCCCATGGGCGTACTAGGAAGGTGATCGAACGCACCTTTGGCCTCCTAAAGGCCAGGTTTAGGTGCCTGCATATGACCGGTGGATCCCTAATGTACTCACCTAAGAAGGTGTGTCACATCATCGTGGCCTGCTGCATGCTTCACAACCTGGCTTTGCGCCGCCAGGTGCCTTTCCTGCAGGAGGATGGTCGAGACGGTGGTGTTGTGGCAGCGGTGGAACCTGAGGAGAGTGACGAGGAGGAAGACGACGGGGCTGAAACAGACAACAGGGACAGAATCATTGAACAGTACTTCCAATAGGACACAGGTAACATTTCAAAGATAATTTAGTAAATGTTAACTACTCTGCAGCATCTCTGCTGCCTGTCTATTTGCCCCAGTGTATGATGACTGAGTTTTGGCTTTTCCCTCCCGATTTCAGATCTGGGGTCCCCACTACGAGTCCTGTGCTTCGTTTCCCCATGGACTACAGCTTTGTGGCAGCTGTTTGTTGACTTCACCATGTACAAGGACATATTTGCACTGTCATGTCAATTACAATCTATTGAAATCACAGCCAGACTCCTGATATTTTGGTGCAAAATAGGTGTTTATTGAAGTGCTCAAAATGGGATGGGTGGTTTCAAGTGGGTGGGGGCTATGGTGAAGGAATGTCCATGGCAGAGTCCAGAGTAACAGTCACACAGGTGCATTGTCCAGAGGCCTGTGGAGAGATGGAGCATGGGCAGTTCAAGGATGGACAGGGTGACAATGTGGGACAGTGGGATGACATCAGGTGGTATCCTTTGCTGGCGGGGGTCTTGACATCCTACTCTGTCTTCTTGCGAGATCTCAGGGCCCTCTTGCGGGGTGGTTCTTCTCCTGCAGGAGGTGGGGGTCTGGTGGGCTGCTGCTGTGCGGGGGCCTCCTGTCCACTAGCGCCGGCGGAGGTGGATGGCTGTTCTTGGTCCAGGCTAGTGGCAGGGGCCCTTGGGTGTTGTTCAGTGTCCGCCCTGCTGTTTACGAGGTCCTGCAGCAGCCCTACCATGGTAACCAGGGTGGTGTTGATGGCTCTGATGTCCTCCCTGTACCCCCGATAGTGTTCCTCCTGCAGCACCTGGATCTCCTGGAACCGGGCCAGTACCGTCGCCATCGTCTCCTGGGAGCGGTTGTATGCTCCCATGATGGTGGTGAGGACCTCGTGGAGAGTGGGTTCCCTGGGCCGCTCCTCCCCCCCCTGTCGCACAGCTGCCCGCCGAGTTGCCCTGTTTCCCTGGGCCTCTGCCCCCTGGCCGGTGTGCCCACTACCACTGCCCCCAGGTCCCTGTTGTTGTTGGGGTGGTGGGTTATCCTGGGTGCCCTGTAGTGGTAGACACACCGCAGATTGACGCGCCCTGGAGACAGAGGCATGGGCCCGCTGGGTGGGAGCTGTGCTGGTGTTCCCAGAGGGGTTAGGGTCTGTAGTGGCCTGTGCCTGTGTGAGGGGAACCGACAGTCCAGAGGTCCCCGATGGTCCGGGCTGGTCATCGGTGTCCAGATCGACAGAGCTGCTGTCATCGCTGACGGCCTCTTGGGTGGGGGGTGTGGATAATTCTGGCCCCTCCGCCGCGGTGTGTTGACGGTCGGGTCCTGCAGGGGTATAGAGGTATGGTTATAGTTTCAATGTGTGGCATATGGGTGTATCTGTGGGTTCTCGTGTCCCCAAGTGCTGGCATTCGTGTGTGGGGGCTTTGGTGAGGGTGGCTTGTGGGGGGGATGTCTATATGCATTGGGCATGCTTTGGTGATGGGTGTCCATGCTTAGTGGACGCATGCAGGCCTAGGTTTTGGGATGTGTGGGTTGTGATGGTGAGACATTGGCGGGGAATAGGTGTGCTGGGGGTGGGGGTGAGGATGGTGGTGGGGGTGAGGATGGTGGTGGGGGTGAGGATGGTGGTGGGGGTGAGGGTGGGGGTGAGGATGGGGGTGGGGGTGAGGGTGGGGTTCGAGGATGGGGGTGAGGGTTGGGGTCTGATTTGGCATGCAGGTGGGGGGGAAGCAGTATTGAAGCTTCAACTTACCAGTATCCATTCCTCCGCCGACTCCTGCGAGGCCGTCAGGATGCAGGATGTTCAAGACTTCCTCCTCCCATGATGTGAATTGTGGGGGTTGAGGTGGGGGTCCTCCGCCAGTCTTCTGCACGGCGATGTTGTGCCTGGATACCATGGAACGCACCTTCCCCCGTAGGTCGTTCCATCGCTTCCTGATGTCTTCCCGATTTCTGGGGTGCTGTCCCACTGCGTTCACCCTGTCGACAATCCTCTGCCATAGCTCCGTCCTCCGGGCAATGCTGGTGTATTGTATCTGTGTGCCGAACAGCTGGGGCTCTACCCGAACGATTTCCTCCACCATGACCCTGAGTTCTTCGTCTGTGAAGCGGGGTTGTCTTTGGGGTGCCATGGGGTGGTGTGTATGATGTGTGGGGTGGAGTATGTGTATTTAAGTGAGTTGAGTGTGGTGGTGTGTGTTGTTTTGTGTGTGGATAGTGTGTGGGTGATGGTGTTGAGTGGCTGTGGCTGGTATGTTTTGGATGCTGGTGTCTCGCTCTTGTCTTCTTTACGAATTTTTAAGCGTAGGGGTTTGTGGGTGATGTGGGTGTGTGTTTTATATTGTATTGTGTGTGTGGGAGTGGTGTGTGTATGTGTATCAGGTGTGTGGGATTCAAATCGTCCAATGTGGCTGAGTTTTGTTCGTTTGTGTGTATTCTGACCGCGCCGGTGTGTCCCGCCAATGGAATACCGCGTTTGAATGACCGCCGCGTGGATTCGTGGGTCGTAATGGCATGGGCGTATTTCTGTTGGCGTGATGGTGGAGGTTTGGTCACCTCCACCTTTCCGCCGACCGCTGGTCTGGCGGTCTGTTGTGGCGGTCGGATTTTCGGAGGTTTGCCTTCTGCGGGTCAGAATGACCGTGGCGGGTTTCCGCGACCGCGGCGGGATTATGGAGGATTTCTGACCGGCGGTAGGCGCCTTTTACCGCTGAGGTCAGAATGACCCCCAAAATGTCTCCCCTGGACCAAGGCACATGCACCAAAACACCACCAGCTGTTTCTCTCATAGGTAGGATTTTTACCGTGTCTAAATTTGGTGTGACTGTTGTTTCATTAGATCCTGGTCTATCTCTTTTTCCCTTATCTCTTTTCTTTACCCATCGGCCTTCCCATTTCTCTAGTGCACCCCAAATTTGTGCGCTTTGCAGCAACTCTTTCAAATGTGTCTTCATGCCTGCAGATCTCATGTGTTCAAAATCCTTCGTGTCAAAATCTAATCTGTAACTCCGTTTCAAATGTTTCGTGTTTCCAATGTCGATATTGTATTTGTCTGCCAAATTCGTTAATTTCTGGTGTACTTTGCCTACCTCTTTGGTAATTTTAGGGCATAAGTACCTTAATTCTGCCTCAGTGTAAGACTCCAACCTATTTACTCCCATTGTTCCATCTACCAATTCCGCAGCTTCTGCTCCTAGTCGTACTAGATTTAGGTATTCATCTTGTTTTTCTTTTTCAGGTTCGATTGTAGTCGCTGTAGTCTTTTGTGATGTGCAAGTTTTCTCTAACCACTCATTTAACTGTTGTACTGTAAAACCCTGCAGTGAAATGTTCCCTGCATGTATCATTGGAGTGTATGAGGTATTCGTACTCATAGTTTGGGGAGTCAGGACTCCCAACCCTGCTTGTCGCATTGCTTCAAGAGGTGCCCCTATTGGACTAAGGTCCATTAAAGGTCTCTGCTGCTCACATGCCTGTTCTTCCTGAGCCATTATTTGTGGAGTTCTAATAGACCCTCCTCTTATCGTTTCATGAGTCATGACTCCCTGTTCACATGTCCTTGTTCTCTCTTGGGCATATAACGGTACTGGAGGATCGACAGTGATAGGTAGTGATATAGCGGCAGGTGTCTGACCTGCACCCAGGCTTCTAGGAGCCGCAACACCATAGGTCTGTTCTAAGGTACCTGGTACAGGTACTAACGGGGCCCTGCTACAGGGTTATATCCTGGTATCAGCTGTGGCGGTTGAGACACTAGCTTTGGAGTTGACTCAATCTGAATCAATCTTGGTTTTGTATATATCGGGTCTGGCGGCACCACTAAGTTCGTAGTAGTCTCAAGCACTGGAACATCGGGATAAATTATTTTTATCTGTGGTGGAGGTTGTAACTGTATCGGCACATCTTGTGCAGTAGGTACACTGTCACCATTCTGTATCAAGGCGGTATTGCTAGTTTGTACCGTATCAGTAACTCCCTTCTCCTGCGTCTGGTTCCCAGGATCCAAGCTAGTACTTGGAGCACTGTCGTTCACCGCGTATGGTGGCGGACGATCATGTAACAATCTATCCATAAACGCCTCATCATCTGAATCATCCTCTTCTTCCCAGGACTTTTTATTCTCTTTGAGTTTGCCTGTATCTTTGTCAGTTTTGCAAGAAGCTTTCTTTCCCTGTGTCTCCTCTCCCTGTGTTATTGCCGGAAACAACTTTAACCCATCCACTATTCCTCGTCTCCACATTTTGTTTTCATTATCCCACCTAGCCTCTGCATAGGATTTTTCTGCCCTTGTCAATCTTCTGTGAAATCTTTCTTGTCTATGTTTAAGAGCCATCAGGTCCCAAATTGCCAAAGCCTCATATTGTGCGGGTCTTGGAGGTGGTTTCTGCGTACTTAACATCCACCTCAAATTTTCTAACACGTTTTGATTAAATGTTCCATGTTCCGGAAACGCTAGACACCCCTCTTTCTCTGTTAATTTGTGCCATTGTTTTATCCATAAACACGGTGCAACACCCTTTTCCTCCATAACCGTGTAAGCTGGTGTACCCTCAGGTGGTGTAGGTTCCCCATCAGTTGCAACAATATACACATCTCCTTTCAAAGCGCTTTTGAATGCCTTAACAAAATTCATTTTATTTTATATTTAATCAGGAAAACGGCTTAGTTCCCAGGACACTCTTCACCTGCCCTTTGCTCACCCTATTGCCTCTCACGGACGGCAGCCAATCCGCGCGCGACCCCTCTCGACATCTGACCTATCCCAGCGCGGCACCAGTGACGTCACACTCATACACACTACAGCTGACAAAGTATTGCGGCTTGTCCACACCTCGCTAACTCCTTACAACTCATACAAACTAATGCGAGTTATTGCTAGCACTTAAATGACAACACAAATCTGCCGGTTTACTACAGGAAGGGTAATACATTCGCTTCAGAACTTTACAGAGATTTCACTTGAAGCCTCGGCCGCTACTCTCTCCTTCTCAGTTCCCTCATACGCAAGCAGAATTCGACCTGCAAATCCTACTCTCGACTTGTCAATGACTCCTTCTAGTGCACTTTAGAACTTGTCAAATCTCCATCGAAGGTTTCACACATGCATCATAACTCGAAACTTGACTTGTCAACCACGCCCGATTGACCTACTAAACCGCACAGATTACAACATAAACCATTTTAACATCATACTCCGGAGTCTTAGACCTCAATAGGCCCGTATACAACAACCAACCACGTGGATAATTTTCAGCAACAAGCGCTGCATTCACATGAAGTACGCCGACTTCCCTACTCTCATGCTGTGGAGTACGCCCACTCCTTCTAAACAACACTTAATTTGGCCTAATCTCACTCAAATATTCACAATCACCTGCAAAGTGCATAAGATTTAGTAAGCGCAAAAGACCCTAACCACACATACTATGGTGCCGAGAACATTCCCAATTCATTCAGGCAGGCTCCGAGATCCCGGGAAAGCCATGGCGAATCTAGCAACTCATCATTTCTCCAAATTGTATTATCACAAGAAAACAAATTAAACAATGGGACTCCGTCTCAGGGCCCCCAAGGGCCAAACCGTCGCTCTGCTACCAGAACTGTTAACGCGTCCGTCTATGTTAATTTATACACATCAGGACTCGTTTTAGGCCAATGAATCTTTGGGCCCAGTGGTAAGACACCGTAGGACGAGATAACTGATCAAAATATCAATCAATATGTCAATAACATTGTCAACATTTAACTCCAAAATATCTCTTACTTTAAGCATTTAATGACCATTCGGCGCACCCATGACCTTTCAGTCATGAATAACCACACCTTAATGAAGTTTTATGAGTTTTATTCCCTATTGATTACAATCTAGTAGCAAAGGCATCAATCTCAAAGCCAGGAAGCATATAAGCACAGTCACAAGATGACAACCATAATAAGCTTTTAATAATGCATAGATCAGTAGCATACATAATCAGATGGATATAAGCGAATCATAATACATCAAATGTTCTAAGATACTAGTTCAGCATAGCATCACGTCAGTCACGTCGGTTTGTCAGTCAAAATGAATACCTCGTCTAACCTCTAATTAGCATTAGCATGTTGGGCTTCATGCAAAACAATTTGAACACCAATTTGGAAAACATCTAACTAAGGTCTATAATCAAAACATACAGCAGTTGGTACCTAGAAAGAAAAGGCAAATAGATTCCGTTAGCATTATAATTACCGTCCTCGAGATAGGTCAGAATGCAGGATTAGTCTTCGTCCTCAGGACATCAGTTAGTTCACCATCAGTCTATCTAAATTAGAGGCAAGGGACACTCTCCTCATAAGGAGGAAAGTGTAATGGGGTAGTCTATGGGCTAGGATGATTTTGTCTAAGTCTCAAATCACCAAATAAAGTGACAGAGTTTCTGGATGCAATCGATATCATTCCCTACCTAATGAGATTTTGCCTCCTGTGTCATGGGTTTTTTATCCCTTTTTCGTGATTCATTCCCCCAAAATTCTATTGGTCCGTCAATACACCCCACCATTGTTAACCTATCAAATTAAACATTAAGTAATGCATTTTGTCATTTTTGATAAATCTTTATGTTCTAATTGGTCATCATAATTGACGTATTTTCGTAGGTGGCTCATCCGGGATTACTTCATTGACTTTATTCGTATCAGGTCAAAAGTTCTCTTCTTCTCGCTTCATCGTCCTTGGAAGTGTCCATTAATTTTTCGAAGCACATAACTTTATACTAAAAGCTGCTAGCATGCGGATGAGAAAATCTGGTGTTGTTGCGAACTATTGAAGAAAAAGAACAATCGCTGGGTCATGGTCTTTTGCAAGTCAGCACACTGAAGAGACAGAAGAATACGCTTTAATATGAGAGCTACACAGCTTTGCTTGACTCACGCTAACTTAAGATATACGAGTTCTAATGAATGCAGTTTTTATGCGTTTTAATGTGCACAGTTTTAGCAATCTATGAACGATTATTTTTTATAGTTGACATTGGTTTACTCACATAAATCCTTTATGTTAATAAATATATTTCAATGAATATTTTATTTAATGTAGCATTGTTAATCATAAGTATTTCACGTCTATAATATGTAATAAAAACTATGCTCTCTCACATCAGTCCGGTGTCTTATTTTGATCATGTATTCCAAGAGCAGCCAAGAACTTGATTCAGTTTTGTAGGTGGTTGACTTTCCTGACATCAGTCAACTAACCTAACCAATCCTGGAGCTGCTCTTATTTTGTTTGTAATAGTAATCAGAATGAAAACAGTGCCAGGATTGGTTGGAGCAGGCTAATTCAGCACTCCTTTTGAGACTGGGGGCCTGTCCCTGTATTCCGCCCAGCTGTTTAAACATCTTGGATTAGTGTGGTCCAAAGTGTGCATGTCGGGCTGACAATCGCAAGACAGCCCGCCAGTCTGAAATGTGCAGATTAAGCTTCAGGTGAATCATCACTTCTGCCAATCAGAAGGCATGGCCCCACTCCCACCCATGCTCTCAGGCTGGACCAGCGACGCTTAAAAGAAAATAGTAATGGCCATTTTATTTATATTTTCTGCTGCGCTTGCAGCAGGTGGAGCGACACTCCTGGATCCTAAAGAGGAACCAACACTGCACATTTGAGCATCTTTTGACAGTATCTACTCATTCTTAGCCCTTAAGGTGCTGCATTCTCCATGCCAGATAATGAAGTACACAAAATATAAAAATATCTTGATCTGGAAGTTTAAAAAAAAAATCTTTATTAACATTGTAGACATATAACATTTGCCGTACTGCTACAGCTGCTCCATCTCCCCACTATGAGCAATGATTATTTAAGCTCATAACAGCACATTACAAAGCAACCATGAGATTGGATAGGTGGGGGAGGGGAGCAAGGGAGAAACAGGGGGGCCTTCCCAGGGAGCCAACTACCGGAGCCAAGCACATTCATTCAGACCTGCATACAACCCCAATCCATGCAGCCTATACCTCTTTGTCCTCCTTAACAGTCAGGGGGCGTCCGCTGTCAGATAATAATTTTTTTTTACGTTAATGGGCTCAAAGAGGCAATATTCGACACACCATATTTACAAAGTGGCGCAATGCACACATTGCGCCACTTTGAGACCCTTGCTCCACATTATGCCTGGGCCGGGCATAATGCTTGCTAGGGGGGAGTTCTGGTATTAGGAGGCCCGCAAAAATGGCGCTGTGAAATCCACAAAATTTCACTCCACCATTTTTGGTGTCATTTTTAATGCCTGCTCAAAGCAGGCATTAAAGTGACGCACCCATTTTAATCATTTATTCAACGGGCCTCCTTGCACTTTGCCGCACTACCGTCAACATTTTTCACTCTAGTGCAGCAAAGCACCACAATTGCATAACATTTTGTTGACGCTATTGGCCTAGCATGCACCATGGTGCATCGCATTGTAAATACGGTGCACGCATGGTGTCACTAGAAAAGCAGAGGTGACACAAGAAAACTGCTAATACTCCAGTTTCTTGTTATTCTGCCCCCTAGTGTTTTTTGTGCTCAGAAGCCTTAAAGCATTTTACTGAACAGAAAGAAAAGTAGGATTACAAATAACTATGATGTGTTACTATGTCCCTGCATACAAACTGGCAGGACAGATCACAGATTTGCTAAGCCACTGCCTTCAGTGTGTTAGGGCTTCAAAAGTGGCTTGTCTATACTGTCTTGGGCTGTGGCGAGAGAAAAGTATTGCCAGTGCAAATACTCATGTATATGATCTGCTCATGTACAATCTCTCTGCAATCCGCAACTGTATGATGTGAACTCCTGAAAATAAAAATACGTATAAGGGGCTTTAGTCATAGCTAACTTACCTCCTGAGCATGGTTTGCCTTTAGAGCTGCAGGATGTAACAGAAAATCTGTAACGTGCTACAGTAGCAACCCTGCATGCAGACTCTGAGGCCCATATTTATACTTTTTTAGTGTCGCATTTGCGTAATTTTTTTAGAAAAAGCTGCGCAAACTTACAAAATACAATTGTATTTTGTAAGTTTGCGCCTCTTTTGCATCAAAAAGTGGCTCAAATGCGGCACTAAAAAAGTATAAATATGGGCCTGAGTTTTGCGTTTATGTTTTATTGCAAACAATATTTTATTCATGTGGATTGTTCTGTCTGCATGTGCGTCATATTTGTACATCTGCACATCACAGGCGACATTGCCATTATAGCAAAGAGCATATTCACCAAAGTAGCTTTGACCTATTGGCTTTGCCCATGCTTGTTTACTTATGATTTTTTTGTTTTTATTACTATCTTTCACATTTCTCAAGCCATGATGACTCAACGAATTGAAGACTCACCGCAGGAACATGCAGTATTCGGGAGGCTATAAGACTGAATTCTGGTAACAGGTACTCAAAGTTCTATCTTTCTGAGGTTCACCTGTTAGTTACAGTGCTTAGAAAAGGATCAGGCCTGGTATGAAGCATTATTTTAAAAACGACCCATTATACATAAAAAAGGCTTTTTGATACAGGGGTTTTTTTTAGACAGCAGGTGTTCTAAAAACGAATAATAAAGATCACGTTGATAATGAATAAGGGTAAAAATGCCCAATCAAAAAGTTGCAAATTTAAACAGAACGTTATTTTAAAGCAAGGATGGCTTTCAAAGACTGATGTGAGAACATTTTCCCAACAGAAATGCACCTGTTTAGTTCTTCTGCTTCCAACTGCAGAATCATTTCACGAGGATGTTTACATTGAATGAAAAATAGGTGTAATATATTGAAAAATAAAATAAGTATGTATACATTTGCTCGATTGGCAAATTACTTTCGAAGAGAGCGTTCTATTACGCTAGGTTAACTGGTTTTCTACAGTACTCCACCGCCACATATGGTTTATTTGTGCTTTGTGCTGGGATACTGGTAGGGACTGTCGGCTGCTGAAACTAACTTAAGGAAAAACACATGCCAACACTTCTGGTTTATGTAGAAGACTCATGATGTTTAACCTTTTCCCTTGTGAGGAGTTACTCACGTCTGACAGAGATCTTTGATGTATTTTTATTTAAATCAGGATTTTAGGTTAGGTGTACAAAGCATTGTTATGATCGCAAACACTTCGATTCAGAGTTTGTGACTGCAAAAATACTTTTCATAAATCACCAATTCCATTCTAGGAGTTTGTAAACTACTAGCTACACCTAAAATAAGATTCTGACCCTATACAGATTCAGTATTTGGAAGGACATTTTTATTGGCATCCCTTCTAAATACCAAATCAGTTGGTGATATATCAATGTTTTGCCACCACAATCTGGTTGCAAAACTTTGAAAAGTTACCAACTCCAACCTTGTGGTGGTAACCCCATCACAAAAGCAAAGGGGTCTCTTTTGGAACACTTCCCCTTCTTGAAATAAAAAAAAAAGGTTTGCTGGAAGCAAGGTTTGCGGGAGATTAGGAAATGGACACTGTGACCACTAGCAACTTTTTTTAAAGCAACACAATTTTGTTTCAGGAAAACAGGCTGGATTTTGTGTAAGAGTTTAGGGGGGGATGCAATGGTAAAACACACTCAGAAAAGAGTAAGTCAATTGCATTTTTAAAGTATTTTAATATAATTTTGTAAATGTAAACAACATTTTTAAGTTAAAAATAAAATAAATCATGTATCCTAACCAGACTTCAAACACTTGCAACACACCTGCTACAGCAAGGGGGAAGACAGTGAACAGTCGGCATTGTGCCACATCAATGAATGTGTGAAACATGTTACAGCATCAACCAATCACACTGTGAATGGTGTGGCTTGGAGTAGATGGTGAATTTTTCTGAACTGTTGCTGTTGACATTAGGACTCTGAGCATTTTATTATTGCTGATCAGTGCTAAAGTACAGGTGCTCTCCCTTCTAAAGTTGGTATGGTTGTCTTACATTTATTTGACACATTTAATTTACCTGTAAGTCCCCTGGACAGTGGTATCCCTATACTCAGGGCCTGCAAATTAAATGCTACTAGTGGGCCTGCAGCGCTGCTTGCAACACCCACAGAATTAGCCTTTCAAACCTGTCTCAGGCCTGCTTGCGCAGGGCCTGTGTGCACAGTTTTCTACCACAGGGACCTGGCATCTGAATTTACTTGCCAGGCTCAGAACCACTGTTTTACTACATGTAAGACACCCCTAGGGTAGGCCCTAGCAAGCCCTGTGGGCAGGGTGCTATGCATGTAGAAGGCAGGACATGTGCGTGGTTGCGTGGCCTGTCCTGGTAGTGACAAAGGGGGTCATTACAACCCTGGCGGACGGTGTTAAAGCAGCGGAAATACCGCAAACAGGCCGGCGGTCAAAAAAAGGGAATTATGACCCTGGCGGAAAACGCCAACAAAGACAGCCACTTTAACACTTCACCCGCCACGGCGGTACAGACAAGCAGCGCGGCGGTCACCGCCAACAGACAGGCGGAAGACAATGTACCGCCCACAGTATTACAACCCGCCAATCCGCCACCTTTTCCGGGGCGGATTCACCGTGGATAAAAACACGGCGGAAACAGCTTTTGCTATGGGAAAACGCTCACCTGAACATATCCCACGAGGAACGAGGAATCCATGGAGCCGGAACTCCAAATACTCCCTGCCCTTGTGTTTCTGCTCCTCTACGACCAACAGCTACGTAGGCGCCGCAGACAACGGTGAGTACTGCACCTACGACATGGGGGAGGCAAAAGTTAGGGGGACACACACCAAACACCCCCAACCCACCCTCGCATATTACAACATACACACCAATGCATTCACAAAAAATCACAGTAACAACCCACAATCCCCTTGGAAGAATGAATACACAAAGCGAAAATTGGTCAAACAATGTAATGTGCCAATATACATGTCATACAAAAATATACAGATATATATTTGAAAATCAGTCATAATTATATACAATACGAGAAGTAGTGCAGATATGTACATAACAATGTCCGTGCACCAATAGTCCAAAAATGCGTGGGCGAGGCCCACAAACTATACCTGACCACAATCGGAATGAACACTGCCGGGGCATCAGATAGAAATACTACAGGCACCTCAGGGGGAAGGGAAGGGGGGGCACCTCAGCCGGATGACTGCAAAGCCAGATCCACGACGGGGCTCCATGCCCATTTATGCCATCCTGGGGAGTGCAAAGCCACAGTCTCTCAAGTTTATACAGTGGGTGGTTTGCCCACTGTGCCATCCTGGGGAGTGCAAAGCCACAGTCTCTCAAGACAATACAGTGGGTGGGTTGCCCACTGTTCAATTCTGGGGAGTGCAAAGCCACAGTCTCTCAAGTCTATACAGTGGGTGGTTTGCCCACTGTGCCATCCTGGGGAGTGCAAAGCCACAGTCTCTCAAGTCAATACAGTGGGTGGGTTGCCCACTGTGCCATCCTGGGGAGTGCAAAGCCACAGTCTCTCAAGTCCATACAGTGGGTGGTTTGCCCACTGTGCCATCCTGGGGAGTGCAAAGCCACAGTCTCTCAAGTCTATACAGTGGGTGGGTTGCCCACTGTTCTATCCTGGGGAGTGCAAAGCCACAGTCTCTCAAGTTGATGCAGGTCTCTACTGGTACTGGGGGGGACTGGTGCCCGGACTGGATGAGTCTCCCCGTGAAAGATCGTGTCCTGTCACTGTCCCAGCTGCACATGGGATAAGGATGCCTGATGTGGCGGTCCATTCATTCCTACCTGGTGTATTGCCCTGTTCAGCGGTGCTTTGCCATGGCGGTCTTTGCCCTGTTCAGCGGTGCTTTGACATGGCGGTCTTTGCCCTGTTCAGCGGTGCTTTGCCATGGCGGTTCAGGACTGTTCAGCGGTGCTTTGCCATGGCGGTTCTGATAAGGACATTGGTGTGTGGCATGACGTTCTCTACACTGGACATTGGTGTGTGGCATGATGTCTTCTACACTGGACATTGGTGTGTGGCATGACGTTTCATCATTGCCCAGCGGGGCTGTGGCAGCCGGGGCCCTCCAGGGCACTGACTCCGGCGGTGGTGGTGGTCTCTGGACCAGTGACGATACTTGGGCCCTCCTGGGCAATGACTCCGGCAGTGGTGGTGGTCTCTGGACCAGTGACGATACTTGGGCCCTCCTAGGCAATGACTCCGGCGGTGGTCTCTGGACACGTGACGATACTTGGGCCCTCCTGGGCAGTGACTCCGGCGGTGGTCTCTGGACCAGTGACGATACTTGGGCCCTCCTGGGCAGTGACTCCAGCGGTGGTCTCCTGACCAGTGACGATACTTGGGGCCTCCTGGGCAGTGACTCCGGCGGTGGTCTCCTGACCAGTGACGATACTTGGGCCCTCTTGGGCTGTGACTCCGGCGGTGGTCTCCTGACCAGTGACGATACTTGTGCCCTCCTGGGCTGTGACTCCGGCGGAGGTCTCCGGACCAGTGACGATACTTGGGCCCTCCTGGGCTGTGACTCCGGCGGTGGTCTCCTGACCAGTGACGATACTTGGGCCCTCCTGGGCTGTGACTCTGGCGGTGGTCTCCTGACCAGTGACGATACTTGGGCCCTCCTGGGCTGTGACTCTGGCGGTGGTCTCTGGACCAGTGACGATACTTGGGCCCTCCTGGGCTGTGACTCTGGCGGTGGTCTCCTGACCAGTGACGATACTTGGGCCCTCCTTGGCTGTGACTCTGGCGGTGGTCTCCTGACCAGTGACGATACTTGGGCCCTCCTGGGCTGTGACTCTGACGGTGGTCTCCTGACCAGTGACGATTCTTGGGCCCTCATGGGCTGTGACTCTGGCGGTGGTCTCTGGACCAGTGATGATACTTGGGCCCTCCTGGACTGTGACTCTGGCGGTGGTCTCTGGACCAGTAACGACGGTGATGGCGGTTGTGTCTCGACCGCCGGAAATGATGGCGCACTTCTCCGCCGTGACACTCACAACAGGCTGGGGAGACTTCCTCTGGCCCTTCCCCACCTTTGGTGGAGTCACAGTTGACTCTCCAATCCCCTTGGAACCCATGTCAGTTGTTTTCCCACTAGGAGTCTTAACACGGTCCCGTCGTCCACTCTCCAAATTTAGAGCCTTTACAGGGGGTGGGCTGCCAGTGCCTTGGCTCCGGGTCCTACTGCCTGCCCTGGTGGCCGGTGCACTCCAAAAACCTTGAACAGGCACCACTGGTATTGGAGGCTTTTTGGCTGAGGTGCTACGACGGGACTGATGAATTGGAGGAGGGGGTGGGGGCAAAAAGGTCAACTTTACAGAGGGACAGTTTCTGACGAACACTGGGATGGGTAGCTGGAGGGGGTCTGGGAGTGGAGGAAGAGGAGGTGGTTGTAGGAGGTGTCACTTTAGGTGTTTTGGGTGCAGGTGCAGGTACTGGAGGCTGTCGTGAGGTGGATGGATGTTGGGTGAGTGATTGCCGGCGTTTGTGTACTTTGGGAGGGGGCGTCACAGACACACTGGGAGAGGACACAGGGGACGTGTAAATGGCAGTGGAGGTGGTGAGTGCAGGTGAGCGGCTTGTGGTGCTGGGTGTCCTGGTGCGATTCATGGTGCCTGTAGATGTGGTGCATGCAGGTGTGTGTGTAGACGAGACTGGGAGGGAGGAGGGAGAAGAGGAGGAGGGGGACACAGTGGAGGCAGTGGATGTTGTTGTGTCTGTATGTGGCTGAGGCTTGCGTGAGTGCCTGTGGTGTGTGTGGTGCCTATGTTTGCTTGAGCTACTTGGGTGTGTTGACTTGTGTGCATGCTGGTCTGTAGGTGTGCTTGGGATGGGCTGGGGTACAGGAGATTGGGTCTGGGTGGAGGAAGTTGGAGGGGGGAGGCTAGACACAGGGACAATGGCTGCCATCAGTGCTGAGGCCAAAGATTGCAGGGTTCGCTGAAGGACAGCCTGACCAGAATGAATGCCCTCCAGGAATGCATTACCGTGTTGCAACTCTTGTTCTACACCCTGGATGGCATTCACAATGGTAGACTGCCCAACAGTGAGTGACCTGAGGAGGTCAATGGCCTCCTCACTGAGGGCAGCAGGGGTGACTGGGGCAGGGGCTGAGGTGCCTGGGGCGAAGGTGATGCCCAACCTCCCGGGTGAGCGGGCACGGGGTGAACACTGAGGGGCTGCTGGGAGGGCGGTGCTGGTAGGGGAGATGGCGGCTGTACCTGTAGAGGTGGGGGCACAGATGGTGCCGCACCACAAGGGAGCCCACATCATCGAACAAGTCTGTGTCGCTGCTTGGTGATCCGGTGGCCGACGTGAAGCTCCCCTCGCCCTCCGTCCCACTGGTGCATTCTGAGTCCGTGGTGTGGCCCTCCATGGCCATGTGGGATGCAGCTCCCTCGTGCTCCGGTGCCACTGTACCTCCGCCTGTTGATGCTGATGTACAAAAGGACAGGGAGAGCAGAAAAAGGGGGGGAGACAGAAGAAAGAGGGTTTTAGTGCTTGGCATACCGCTACCGTTGGCGGACAAGACAAACGCAGCTGCCCCCTGCATTACACCTTGCTCCTGCCCTCTGCACATGCAATTTCTGGGATATTGCCTATATGGCAATGGTGGACATCTGCGCACATGGATGCCACAGGGGCAAATATACCTCGACTTGGCACTCTCCTGATGTGGGGTAGAGTGCCACATGGCCTACATTACGGAGGGTCCTTGCCTACCGAACACGCCCTGGCTTAGGGACACCCACAGCCCACCTCCCCCACCCAGACACCTCCACTGCACGCAAAGCCTGCAGAATGAGGTTGTACTCACCCCCTTGTGTCTGCTGTGATGGCCTCAAGCGTCCATCCAAATCCAGGTAGGCCACCGCCAGGATCCGGAACATCAGGTGCGACGGGCACCCCTCCAATGTTGGGAGGCCATCCCCAGCTGAGCCTCCGCCGTCTTCTTGCTGCAGCGGCGAATGTCCTCCCATCTCTTACGGCAGTGGGTGCCCCGTCTCTGGTGGGCCCCCAGGGTCTGGACCTCCTTGGCGATGGCACGCCAAATGTCCCTCTTCTGGTGGGCACTGACCTACATGACATGCACAAGGAAAGAGGAACAGTCATTACCAACTGCACCTTCGTTGTGAGTGGCCCCCTCCCAAATCTGGCCATGTGGCCCATTCATTCCCATGCATTAATGTTCTATGAACTCTGCCCCCTTCCCTCTTCCAACCAGCCCTCTCCACCCAGGCATAGCCCATACAACGTGCTCCCTGTGTACTAACCTGTTGGTCTGGAGGACCGTAGAGTAGCGTGTATTGGGGAGGACCCCGTCTACCAGTTTCTCCAACTCCTGTGAAGTGAAGGCAGGGGCCCTTTTCCCAGACGCAGCAGCCATCGTCGCTTCCAGACCGAGGTCACAGCAGCACTTGCAGTGTAGGTCCTCTCCTGTCGAAGGTCAGGTATCTAGTGATTGAAGAGATAGAAAATGGCGGTGACATCCGCGGCAGTGACGTCTGCGGCGGTACGTATCATCACCGCCAGCGCACCTGTTCATTGGCTCCTGGGACCCATAGGGTCCAATGTTAACCAATGCACCATTGCGCCGCAGTCTACGACTGCCTACCGCGACGGTGTGCAACGCCAGCGCAGTTACCCCACAATCCCATTGTCCCACTTTAGAGGTCAGGCAGCCGCCTTTTCAGGGGCCCACATGGCTTCATTTACTACTCCGTCACACATAGCTAGGCCTACACTCAACACACATACAGGAAGGGTTTTGTGAGTGGTGTAGTCTTGTGTGTGACTGTGGGTACATACCTGGAGGAATAATGACTGGTTCTTCGCTGTTGTCCTTCGTCAGCACAGTCTGCTGGGACATATGAGAAGATTGCGGAATCCTCCGGTGTACCGACCACTGGTGGAACTGTTGACAATGGAAGAGCGACATGTCATCATAACCTACCGGTTTGACCATGCCACAAACCAGGAACTATGTACCCAGTTGGAGCCAGAACTGATATCACCAATCCGCCATACGACTGGAATCCCCCCTGACGTGCAGGTGCTGTCAGTGCTCCATTTCCTTGCAAGTGGGTCTTTTCAGACAACTGTGGCCATGGCATTAGGGATGTCCCAGCCTATGTTTTCCAACGTGCTGTCCAGAGTGTTGGCTGCCCTGCTGAAACACGTAAGGAGATACATCATTTTCCCTCAGGTGGAGGATTTGCCTACAGTGAAAGGTGACTTCTATGCCCTTGGACATATCCCCAACGTCATAGGTGCTATTGATGGGACCCATGTAGCTCTGGTCCCCCCCCACAGGAGTGAACAGGTGTACAGGAACTGGAAGAGTTATCATTCGATGAATGTCCAGATGGTCTGTTTGGCAGACCAGTACATCTCGCAGGTAAATGCTATGTTCCCTGGCTCAGTGCATGACGCCTACATCCTGCGGAATAGCAGCATCCCTGATATGATGGGTCAACTCCAGAGGCACCGTGTATGGCTATTGGGGGACTCTGGTTACCCCAACCTGTCCTGGCTATTAATCCCAGTGAGGAATCCCAGGACCAGGGCAGAGGAACGGTACAATGAGGCTCATGGGCGGACTAGGAGGGTGATCGAACGCACCTTCGGCCTCCTGAAGGCCAGGTTCAGGTGCCTCCATATGACAGGTGGATCCCTATTCTACTCACCGAAGAAGGTGTGCGACATCATCATCGCCTGCTCCATGCTCCATAATTTGGCTTTGTGGCGCCAGGTGCCTTTTCTGCAGGAGGATGATCCCGATGACGGTGTTGTAGCAGCTGTGGAGCCTGTGGAGCCTGTGGACAGTGATGAGGATGAAGCTGATGAAGAAGACAACGACAACAGGGAGTCAGTCATACAGCAATATTTCCAGTGAGACACAGGTGAGAACATTTTCATTTTTAGCATTACATTAACTTTCACACGTCTACCTCTATCCTGTTTTTCGATTTAAATCACTATTTGGTAACTGAGTTGTACCCTCCCATTACGGTTTCACAGGTGTGGTTACCTACGTGTCAACTGCTTGCATCCTTCAAGGGCTTGTGATGTGTGACATAGGTATGTTAGCTTTACAATGGTACACCCATTATGACACTGTCATTGATAATACATTTTTACTAAATCACAGACTGACTCCAGATTGTTTTGTGTTTCAAAGGTGTTTATTGAAATGCTCAGAAATGGGAGGGGGTTGAAAAATGAGGATGGGTGATGGCGGAGGAATGTCCATGGCAGAGTCCAGTCTATTAGTCTCACAGGTGCACTGCCCATCTGGGCATAGGAAGTGGAGCTGGGGCAGTTTAAGTATGGACAGGGTAACAAAGTGGGGCAGTGGGGTGACAATCAGGGTGGTCTCATTTCCTGGCGGGGGTCTTGCCATCTTGCTCTGTCCTGTTCCTGGATCTCAGGGACCGCTTGCATGGTGGTTGTCCATCTGCAGGGGGTCAGAGGAGGTGGTGGGCAGTTCATCGTCCATGCTAGTGTCAGGGGCCCCTTGGAGTGCCACGGTGTCCCTCAAGGTCTGCTGTATGTCCTTCAGCACCCCTACGATGGTGCCCAGGACGAAGCTGATGGTCCTGAGCTCCTCCCTGAACCCCAAATACAGTTCATCCTGCAGGCGCAGGGTCTCCTGCAACTTGTCCAGGACCGTCGCCATCGTCTCCTGGGAGTGGTGGTATGCTCCCATGATGAAGGATAGGGCCTCGTGGAGAGTGGGTTCCCTTGGCCTGTCCGCCCCCTGTTGCACAGCAGCCCTCCCAGTTCCCCTGTGTTCCTGTGCCTCCGTCCCCTGGACCGTGTGCCCACTACCACTGCCCCCAGGTACCTGTTGTTGTTGGGGTGGTGGGTTACCCTGGGTGCCCTGTAGTGGTGGACACACCGCTGACTGACCTGTCCTGGGTAGGGAGGTTTGGGCCCGCTGGGTGGGAGCTGTGCTGGTGTTACCAGAGGGTGGAAGGTCGGTGTTGGGCTGTGCCTGTGCAAGGGGAACCGACTGTCCCGAGGCCCACGATGGTCCGGGCTGGTCATCAGGATCCAGTAGGGCAGAGCTGCTCTCGTCACTGTGGGCCTCTTTTGGGGGTGGAGTGTTGTTGTCTGGACCCTCTGGTGTGGTGACGGTCCTTCGGGTTCCTGCAGGGGCATAAGAGCATGATTATTGCATGTGTGTGTATAATGGTGTGCAATGGGTGGGTGTTTGTGTACCCCAGTGCAAGCATTCCTGTGTGTGGGTTTGTGTGGTGATGGTTGGGGTGGGTGTACTGGGTATGTGCAGTGGGCATGCTTTAGTGATGGGTGTCCATGCTTAGTTGTGTCATGCAGGGCTTGGTGTTGGGATGGGTGGTTGGTGTCATGGGTACATTAGTGAGGAGTTGTATTGATAGGGGAGGGGGTGAGGGAGGGGGTGTGTGATAGCATGCAGGTAGGGTGGGGGATATGATAGTTAAGAATTGACTTACCAGTGTCCCATCCTCCACCGACTCCTGCGAGGCCCTCAGGATGCAAGATGGTCAAGACTTGCTCCTCCCATGTTGTTAGTTGTGGGGGAGGAGGTGGGGGTCCGCCGCCAGTCCGCTGTACTGCGATGTTGTGCCTGGAGACCGTTGAACGCACCTTCCCCCATAGGTCGTTCCACCTCTTCCTGATGTCCTCCCTATTTCTTGGGTGCTGTCCCACGGCGTTCACCCTGTCCACTATTCTGCGCCATAACTCCATCTTCCTGGCTATTGATGTGTGCTGTACCTGTGAGCCAAATAGCTGTGGCTCTACCCGGACAATTTCCTCCACCATGACCCTGAGCCCCTCCTCGGAGAAGATGGGGTGTCTTTGGCGTGCCATGGGGTGGTGTGGGTGATGTGTGGGGTGGTGTATGTGGTGATGGTTGTGGTGAGTGTAGTGGTGTGTGGGGTTTTGTGCGTGGATGTTGTGTGGGTGATGGTGTTGTGTGCCTCTTTGTAGTGGGGTTGTCTATTCTGTGCTCTCTCTCTGTCGCCTTAATCTCTAATTTTTGGCAGTAGGGGTTTGTGGGTGATGTGGGTGTGTGTTTTATATTGTATTGGGTGTGTGGGAGTGGTGTTTGTATGTGTATCAGGTGTGTGTATTTGGAATTGTCCAATGTGGCGGTGTTTTGGAGATGTGTGTATATTTTGAGGGCGGCGGTGTGTACCGCCAATTGAATACCGCAGTTGAAAGACTGCCGCGTGGATTTGTGGGTCGTAATAGCATGGGCGTGTTTCTGTTGGCGTGGAGGTGGAGGATTTGTTTCCGCCATTTTATCACTGACCTTTGGTGTGCCGGTCTTGTGTGGGTGTCTGAATTTCGGCAGATTCCAAGATGTGTGTCATAATAGCTGTGGCGGAATGCCGCCGCCGCCGCGGTGTATTGGCGGTCTTCTGCAAGGCAGTAAGCGCCTTTTACCGCCAATGTTGTAATGACCCCCAAACAGCCTATTTGGTTTCAAACTACTGTGAGCGCTGCCTTCTCATAGGATTGCCCTGCCTTATGTCTGTGGGGTATTGTCTGATTTATGAGGGGTAGCGTAGGCATGTTTAGTATGGTAGTGAGAAATGCTGCTTACCGGTGTAGGTGGATTATTAATTATCATCACAGAAATACCACTTCTAGAAAGTGAGCATTTTGCTGTGCTTATGACTCTGGTGTTTTGAGGCTTGACTCCAATCCATTTCTGGATAGACTGACAGTTGGGCTTTGTGCATACTTTTCAGACAGCCTGTACACATGGAGGGTGGGGGTGTCACAGAGGTGCATCTGCATTTTGAATGCTCTTCCTGGGCTGAAAGAAGGGGAGGCAAGCACACTTGCATCTGTAAAGGCTTGCAAAACTGAGTATAAGTACAGGGGACTTTTCCCCACAATTGGGAACACTCTTGACACTGGAACATACTTAGAACTGGACACAGAATGTTGCTGGAGGGACTCACCAGGAACTGCCTTGGACTGTTGCTGCTGTGCTGACCTGTGACCTGCAGGGTCATTTGAAGGAACTGCCACTGCCTGCATCCCCTCTGTGCTGGCCTTTTGCTGGACCCTGCCACCCTGTGCTCCACCTTTGTGTCCCCGGGGCCTGGGTGCTGTGGCCCCTGACCCCTGTAATTGCCTGAAGCGCATGAGGAGCTTTTCAGTTTTTTTTATGGCACAGCACCTGGAAAAGCCCTGAGAGTACCCTGTTCCTTCCTATAGCACCTGGAGAGCGCTTCATTGTGTACCTGCTGTAGAAATATCACCGCCGTGACCCTGGCGTTGGGAAAACAATGAGCACATCAAAGGTGTGCTGTCCAACATCCCCCCGGGGCACGAGAAAGAGGGAGGCGGGAGCAGGAGCACTCCTGGTGGTGCCCCCAGGACGTGGGAGGCCATCAAGAAGCACCCCCGGGCAACAGGCATCCACTTGTGGTGCCTTTGATTGCTGCGGCCAGGTTGCCAAAGAAGAAGAGCCGCTCTGCCCTGGTAGCACTGGGGAGCCCCCAGGGCTGGACCGCCACAAAGAGACGGAGTGCAGCAGCCCACTGAATCCTAGTGAGTCCCGGATCACCACCATCAGCGAAACCCCGCTGGCCCGGTAGTGAGGTGAGGAGCCTACCGGCCGAGCGGGAGCGGGGGGCTTTGTGCCCCCGGAGCCTGGAGGCTACAACTGAATCTATAGTTCCCCTGAATGGGGGAATCAGATGCCTGCAGCTGCCCTGTGAGGACACGTATGGCTGACCTTGGCCTAGTCCAGGCCTTTGCCCCAGTTTGGCCCCTTCTAATGGGCATCAGGGAACCCTCATCGGATGTCCCACACTGCAGGGAAGTGGTGAACGGTGTCCCCAGACTAGGAGGGGGCACCAGAGAAGCAGGACACGGGGAGAAAGGGAGTCCCTCCCCCCCAGGCACTCCGTTAGGAGCAGGATCACTCCCATAGTGCTTTTTTGGCCCCTGGTCTCACCTGCCCTGGCGAGGGTCAGATGACGCCCTCTGCTGTTTTGGTTTCTTGGGGCACCTAAGCAGGCTGGGGTGGTGACCCTCAATGGAGGTCCCCGACCTGCCATCTCTCCCTAAGGAACAGAGCGCAGGAGTGCCAAGTGTGGGACACGTGAGTCCTGAATCATTGCCTCATCGCCCCTATTGACCTTTTAGGCTTGATGGATATCTGCACCTCATGGTATGTGCATTTGTCTCTGTATCATGTGTTTTACCTGGATGGGTGCATTCTTGATGATGGGGTTATGACCAGCTAATGTTCCTGTTATGGGCATTTATGACTGAGATGTTTTTATGACTTGCCTTATATTATTCTGGTGTTCCTTTTATGGGCATTCTGGGATGCTTTCATGACATATGCCTTATTGTAGTAATATTTTTCCTGGCTACTGCTTGCGTTGCAGAATAATGAGTAACCTGTGTGTTACATGTGACTACTGCTGATTTCTGCAGGGTAACAGTACTGTGTAACATTCTGACAGCTGCTTGGGTAGGAAGGTATTGCTGGCATGTTGTGTTTGGTCTAATGCGTTGTTAGAAATGGGGTTTCTGGTTGGCTAGGGTAGACACCTCAGCCAGGCAGAACCCACCCACTCTAGTCAGGGTAAGGGAGTTACACGTCCAAGATAACCCCTGCTCACCCGTTGGTAGCTTGGCACGAGCAGTCAGGCTTAACCCGGAGGCAATGTATAAAGCGTTTGCACAACACACACACACACATGTGACGCAATATCCCCACCACAAAGGAAACACAACACCAGATTATATGAAAATATACTGTATTGTACACAACGCAATTATCAGACCAAACATCACATATCAGTACTATCCTGCTACCTTAGCAGTTGTCAGAATGTTACACATTAGTTTCTCTGCAAATTAGCAGTAGTCACACATAACACACAGGTTACTCAATATTCTGCAACATAAGCAGTAGTCAGGAAACACGTTATCACATTAGAACACTTGTCATAAGAATATCATAAAACGCCCATAGTACGAACATTAGAAAACATATGGCAAGTTAGGGAAACATATTAGCAAGTCATGCCCATAAAAGGAACATTTGCATATGCCTATGAAACACCATCAAAAACAGGTAGGCAACATATAAATCAGACGAATTCTCTAGTAAGAACTTATGTTCTATATATTGTTCCTTTAACAGTACCTGGCTTGATGAAGGCACCTCCAGTGCCTAGAAGATGAACAATGGGGCTCCCGGCGCTCCTATGCGCAAAATGGGGGCCTCTGACATCCTTTTAAGGAGAAGAGGGCGGCATGCACCTCCTCTAGACCGTTGACGGGCCCCTCCGGGGACCGTGATTACTGGGGGCCATCCAGGAAGCGCTTTTCAAAGCGCTAAGGCCATACTTATAGCCCGGGTTGCAGCGGTGATTCCAGCATGAAACAGGTGCCTCGAAGTGCCTGAGGGCACAGAAAAGCACTCTCTCAGCGCAAAGGGGATATCAAGGCAGAACTCCTTATGCAGGGAAAAGTTACAGGGGTCAGGGGCCACGGCACCCTGCCCCTGGGAACAATGAAGCAGGAAGGAGCACAAGGCTGGTGGGTCCAGCTACAGGCCAGCACAAGGGGTGCAGATGATGGCAGTTCCTCCTAGTGACCAGGCAGGTCACAGGTTAGCACAGCAGCAGCAGTCCAAGGCGGTTTCCTGGTGAGTCCATTCAGCAGCGTCTTGTGTCCAGGTTCAATTTCCAAGAGTGTTCAAATTGTGGGGAAAATTCCCCTGTACTTATAGTCAGTTCTTACAGTGTTTTACAATGGTAGGGAAAGGAGGATCCAGCCAGTTACAGCTGGTTCTGGGAGTGCCCCCTCTCTCCTTTCAGCGCAGGCTCCAAACATCAGTGGGGGGTTAACGACCCTATTGTGTGAGGCCAGGGCACAGCCTTTACAAATGTAGGTGTGCCCCGCCTCTCCCTTCTCTCAGCCCAGGAAGACTATTCAGTATGCAGATGCACCTCTATGACACCTCCACCCTCCCTGTGTACAGACTGTCTGAAAAGTATGCACAAAGCCCCAACTCTGCCCAGACGTGGATTGGAGTCAAGCTGCAAAACAACAGAGTCATAAGCACAGATAAATGCGCACTTTCTAGAAGTGGCATTTCTGTGATAGTAATAAAAAATACACCCACACCAGTAAGCAGCATTTATTATCACCATCACAACCATACCAAACATGCCTACCCTACCCCTCATAAATCAGACAATACCCTTTACACAAAAGGCAGGGCATTTATAATGCAATCCTATGAGAAGGCAGCACTCACAGCAGTGAGACACCAGTTAGGCTGTTTGTCACTACCAGGACAGGCCACGCAACTTGGCGCATGTCCTGCCTTTCTACATACATGGCACCCTGCCCATAGGGCTAGCTAGGGCGTACCTTAGGGGTGACTTACAGGTAGTAAAAGGGGAGTTCTGGACCTGGCAAGTAAGTTTAGATGCCAGGTCCCTGTGGCAGAAAACTGCACACACAGGCCCTGCGCTAGCAGGCCTGAGACAGGGTTGAAAGTCTACTTCAGTGGGTGGCGCAAGCAGCGCTGCAGGCCCACTAGTAGTATTTAATTTACAGGCCCTGGGTATAGAGATACCACTGTACAAGGGACTTATAGGTAAATTAAATATGCCAATTAGGTATAGGCCAATCATACCAACTTTAGATGGGAGACCACCTGCACTTTAGCACTGGTCAGCAGTGATAAAGTGCTCGGAGTCCTAGAGCCAACAGCGAGAGGTCAGAAATACCAGGAGGAAGGAGGCAAAAAGACTGGGGATGACCCTGCGTAAGGCAAAAAAGTCCAACACAACCCCCTACCAGCCAAAAGCCAGGGTAGAACAAATCAATACCTTGATGTACTTCCCTGATTGGGGCGATAGAACAAGGACCCAGGCCCACAACAGCAGGGGCATGTTCCAGTTCTACGCCTTCCTGACTCCACTTGGATCTCTCTGTCAATGCTTCCCAGGCACCCTAGACCAACCCACGGGGGTTCTCTAGCTGCCAATGGCCAGAACCAGGCCCCAGGCCATCTAGGAGCCTCTGGTCTCTGAAACCATAACGAGTGGGGGGCGGTAGCCCCAGGTGCAAAGCAACCTGTCTCCACTCCATTTCTAATCAGTTCAGGGGCTCTACCCTGCCACTGATCCACCAACCTAGGGTCCGCACCCATAGGTTCTACAGGGGCTAAAGGCGAGGCTTTCCTCCCTCTACCCCTCCTTCTAGGATCCCGCCCTCCTCTCTCAGGAGGGTTATCACCAGAATCCCCACTTGCCAGGCTGCTGGGTACAGCAGCCTTGCACAACTCTCTCGCCAGCCCAGGATCACTACCTGGCGACTGACCACCCAACCTAGGGACGACACCCTTGGGTTGCACCGGGGTTCGGGGCGGGCTTCCCTCTCCCTGAACCCCACTTCCAGAGTCCTGCGTCTCCCCACCTCGGGAGAAGCCACCAGAAGTTTCACACGGGGGGGTTGAGCACACTAACCGCCCCCCCAACCAGGTCAGAGTTTACCCCCTGAACCTGTCTATCTAGTCCAGGGACGACACCCTTAGACTGGACCATTGCCCAGCGAACCAGGACTTCCTTGGGAGCACACCTACCCCCTACCAGATCAGAGCTTACCCCCTGAATCTGGAAATCCAACCCAGAGTCACTACCCTGCGGTTGAATCATTGCCTGGCGCACCAGGACTTCCTGGGGGGCACACCTACCCCCCACCAGGGAAACACCTTCCCCAAGGGCCAAACAAGAGTCTGGCTGGCGCAGGTCTCATGACCTCTGCCCATCTGACAGAGTCTGGATTCCCCCCGGCCCAGAAATGGTCTCACCAAGGTCATTCCTGGGGGGCTCTACACTCAGAGCTGACCCCCGACCCACCAGGTTCTCCACTGGGGCCCGCAGCCCCCTCTCTACCCTATGCCTGGATTTCCACTTCCTCCGCTGTAGAGCGAGACTACAAGACACCAGGACCGGCGGAACGCTATCACCAGCCACCCGCCCAAGTCCTAATGACAAAATGGGATCCTTCTGAACAGCTGGCCCTACGGGACAGGCTAGGCTCACCTCCTGGCGTTCACTCATGGAACCCTCCAGGACCTGGGACTGGAGCTCGGGCACCCTGGGCCTCAGCCCAACCCCATTCCCTCTCCTCTGAGACTGGACATGGGATGCCTTACCCGCCCCAATACACTGGGACCTACCTGGGACACAAGCCTTTCCCACCACACCTGGTTGGGAAACACCTAATGCCACACTAGACCCTCTGGTACGCAACCAGAAGTCTGCCTCCTTTGCAAGCTCCCTGGGGTCAGAGAGCTCACACACTGACAAGTGTTGGCGTAGCTCTGAAAAACAACAACGAAGCAGGTGCTCTTCTGTGACACCTCCACCCTCCCTGTGTACAGGCTGTCTGAAAAGTATGCACAAAGCCCCAACTGTCACTCTGCCCAGACATGAACTGGAGTCAAGCCGCAAAACACCAGAGTCATAAGCACAGATAAATGTGCACTTTCTAGAAGTGGCATTTCTGTGATAGTAATAAAAAATACACCCACACCAGTAAGCAGCATTTATTATCACCATCACAACCATACCAAACACGCCTACGCTACCCCTCATAAATCAGACAATACCCCTTACACATAAGGCAGGGTATTTCTAATGCAATCCTATGAGAAGGCAGCACTCACAGCAGTGAGACACCAGTTAGGCTGTTTGTCACTACCAGGACAGGCCACGCAACTTGGCACATGTCCTGCCTTTCTACATACATGGCACCCTGCCCATAGGGCTAGATAGGGCGTACCTTAGGGGTGACTTACATGTAGTAAAAGGGGAGTTCTGGGCCTGGCAAGTAAGTTTAGATGCCAGGTCCCTGTGGCAGAAAACTGCACACACAGGCCCTGCGCTAGCAGGCCTGAGACAGGGTTGAAAGTCTACTTCAGTGGGTGGCGCAAGCAGCGCTGCAGGCCCACTAGTAGTATTTAATTTACAGGCCCTGGGTATAGGTAAATTAAATATGCCAATTAGATATAAGCCAATCATACCAACTTTAGATGGGAGAGCACCTGCACTTTAGCACTGGTCAGCAGTGATAAAACGCTCAGAGTCCTAGAGCCAACAGCGAGAGGTCAGAAAAACCAGGAGGAAGGAGGCAAAAAGACTGGGGATGACCCTGCATGAGGCAAAAAAGTCTAACATGGTTGTGTACAATACAGTTTATTTTTATATAACTTGGTGTTGTGTTTCCTTTGTGGTGGGGATAGTGCGTCATGAGTGTTGTGCATGTTGTGCAATTGCTTTACACATTGCCTCTGGGATAAGCCTAACTGCTCGTGCCAAGTGACCAAGGAGGTGAGCAGGGGTTATCTTGGGTGTGTAACTCCATCATCATGACTAGAGTGGGTGGGTTCTGCCTGGCTGAGGTGCATACCCTAGTCAACCAGAAACCCCATTTCTAACAGGTCCCAAAATGTAATTTCCCTATGCAATGTCCATAGAGAAAAGTAGACATTCATGCTCACCACACCAGAACAAAAGCAAGATTGCACTCATCAGAGAAACCAAAAAAATCCTCAGATGCCAGGCTGCCCAGGGGCAAAATATTGACGAACACATGCCATAAGGACGACAAATTAACAACTTTTCATGATGTGTCTATAGGTCAAAAGAGCACTAAAATGGTTACGTGACAAATAGTTGCATGTTTATCTATCTCCAACCTTAAAGTTCCTCCACTTTAATGCAGGTTAATGCTGAAATTAAAGTCCCACTTATCCCCTAAATCTCACTCTTATCATTTCTAAAATGTAAGCATGTATTTGAAATAGTAACATTTATGGTTTCGTTCAGAGTGCGGGTAAGTTACTGCCTTTGGTAAAGGGCACCATTTCTAACGGTCAAGTTTGAAAATACAGTGACACAAACAGAGAGAATCGAATAAGCAGTTGCAAAAGTATCACACAAATCCCCAATACTGTGGACTTTTTTCCATTTTCCAAGAAAATTCCCGCAAAAATAACAACTCCTAAAACTGCTGATGAAGTTATTTTACTCTTTGTTAGAAATTGGGTCTTTGGTTGACAGTCAGGTCACCCCCTGTCCAAGCAAGGACCCTCACTCTAGTCAGGGTAAGTCACAAACAATCCAAACTATCCTGTGCCCACCCTCTGGTAGCTTGGCACTGAGCAGTCAGGCTTAACTTAGAAGGCAGTGTGTAAAGTATGTGTGCAATAGATCATGAAATATCACAGTATAGCACAAAAAAAATACACAACACAGTGTTTAGAAAAATGTATAATATTTATCTGATAAGATGCAGGTCAAAACGATTAAAATGCAATAAGTATATGTTGAGATATCACTGTAAAAGTGATATAAAGTGTCTTTAGTCTTTTTAAAGCAATAAATGTCTCTTTCAAGCACAAAGTACCTGGTTTACATTCAAAATCTCTGCAAAGAACTGTAGAGGAGTAGATGCGTGAAAACAAGGAGGCGTGCATCGATTTCTCGTACCGCACACGTCGATGCGTCGTTTAGTTTTCACGCAGGGACAACTGTGAGTTGATTTCCGGCACTCGGTCATGGATCCTCTTTGGGTTGTGGGGTTTTCGGATGCCCCGGGGACGATGTGTGGATTTCTGGCACTGACAGGACGAAGTCATAGGGGCTGCGTCGATCCGGTGGGCGTTGTGTGGAAAATTCTACGCTCGGCTGTGCATCGATCCAGTGGGCCGTGCATCAAATTTCCGTTCGCTGGAGCTGCGTCGATCTTCTCGTTGTGAAGTCGGGCTGCATCGTTCCGGTTTGGCGTTTGGTGAATTTTTCACTGTGGTGCAGGCTGCACGTCGATTCTGTCAGTCTGTGCATCAATTTTCGCCGCACAAGGAGTCCTTCTTTGTAGAGATGAAGTTTTTGTGGTCCTGAGACTTCAGGGAACAGGAGGCCAGCTCTATCCAAGCCCTTGGAGAGCACTTCTCACCACAGCCAGAGATCAGCAAGGCAGCAGGGCAATAGCAAGGCAGCATTCATTCACAGAAAGCAGACAGGTGAGTCCTTTGGGCAGCCAGGCAGTTCTTCTTGGCAGGATGAAGGTTCTGGTTCAGATTCTCTTCTCCAGGAAGTGTCTGAGTTGGTTGGGGTAGAGGCCCTATTTAAATACCCAAATGTGCCTTTGAAGTGGGGGAGACTTCAAAGTGTGTCTTAGAAGTGCACAAGGTCCCCTTTCAGTTCAATCCTGTCTGCCAGGGTCCCAATAGGGGGTGTGACAGCCCTTTGTGTGAGGGCAGAGTACTGTTCTTTGACATGTAAGTGTCAAGTCCTCCACCCTCCCAGCCCAGGAAGATCCATTCAAAATGCAGATATCTGCAAGTGAGGCTGAATATCCTGTGTTTGGAGTGTGTCTGAGTGAATACACAAGGGAACTGTCAACTGAACCCAGCCAGACATGGGTTGTAAGGCACAGAAGGATTTAAGTGCAGAGAAATGCTCACTTTTTAAAAGTGGCATTTTCTAAAATAGTAATGTTAAATCCAACTTCACCCGTCAGCAGAATTTTGTATCACCATTCTGGACATACTAAATATAACCTTCCTACTCCTTTCAGATCAACAGCTACCACTTGTTAGATATGGGGTCTTTGGTTGACAGTCAGGTTACCCCCTGTTCAAGCAAGGACCCTCACTCTAGTCAGGGTAAAAGTGAATCATCCTCAGCTATCCCCTGCTTACCCCCTTGGTAGGTTGGCAGAGCAGTAGGCTTAACTTCAGAGTGCTAGATGTAAAGTATTTGTACCAACACACACAGTAGCTCAATGAAAACACTACAAAATGACACAGCACAGGTTTAGAAAAATAGGAAATATTTACCTAAACAAAACAAGACCAAAATGACAAAAATCCACAATACACAACTCAAGTTATCAATTAAAAATCAAAAAGAGTCTTTAAGTGGTTTCAAACACACCCTAACGCTGTTAGCATGAAAAAAGTACCCTGGGTGCATTAAAAATAACCTCTCACGGGCGAGTGTGCGTCAAAAAGGTCTTGCCATGCGTTGATTCCACTCACGAGCGGGACCTTGCATCGTTTCTCCTTTCGCCGGGTTGGGCGCGTCGTTTCTTCTCTCTGCAGGAGAGCAATGCATTGATCCGGTCAGCACTCTCGGGTCCGGGCAGGCCTTGCGTTGTTTTTACACACCCAGCAGTACTTGAGTTGGAAATCCAGCCGCATGATGATCCGAAAACCTTGCAGCCTGGGTTGCGATCTCCCAGCCTCCGCAAGCAAAGCTGCGTGTCATTTCTCCTGCTCCGTGCGTTGATTCTTCTGTCCCGTTTCCAGCGAGCATCGTTTTTAGCTTCGGAGCCGGCGGCGTGCCGTTTCTTCACCCGCAGATCGGAGTTGCGTCGATCTTCTCCCAGCACAGTGCTCTGTGCGTGGATTTCCTTTTCTTTAGGCTACCAGCTTCACCTTTCAGGGTCCCAGGAACTAGATGGGCACCACAGGGCAGAGTAGGAATCCCTCCAGAGAATCCAGGTGCTGGCAGAGAGAAGTCTTTGCTGTCCCTGAGACTTCAAACAACAGGAGGCAAGCTCTAAATCAAGCCCTTGGAGATTTCTTTTCAAGATGGAAGGCACACAAAGTCCAGTCTTTGCCCTCTTAGTCTGGCAGAAGCAGCAACTGCAGAATAGCTCCACAAAGCACAGTCACAGGCAGGGTAGCTCTTCTTCCTCTGCTCTTCAGCTCTTCTCCACGCAGAGGTTCCTTTTGTTTCCAGATGTGTTTCTAAAGTCTGTGGTTTTGGGTGCCCTTCTTATACCCAATTTCTCCTTTGAAGTAGACCTACTTTAAAGTAAAGTCTCTTTTGAATGTGAAATCCTGCCTTGCCCAGGCAAGGCCCCAGACACTCACCAGGGGGTTGGAGACTGCTTTGTGTGAGGGCTGGCACGGCCCTTTCAGGTGTGAGTGACTACTCCTACCCTCCCTCCTAGAACAGATGGCTCATCAGGAAATGCAGACTACACCCCAGCTCCCTTTGTGTCACTGTCTAGTGTGAGGTGCAACCAGCCCAACTGTCAAACGGATCCAGACAGGGAATCCACAAACAGGCAGAGTCACAGAAATGGTATAAGCAAGAAAATGCTCACTTTCTAAAAGTAGCATTTTCAAACACACAATCTAAAAATCAACTTTACTAAAAGATGTATTTTTAAATTGTGAGCTCAGAGACCCCAAACTCCACATGTCCATCCGCTCCCAAAGGGAATCTACACTTTAATCAGATTTAAAGGTAGCCCCCATGTTAACCTATGAGAGGTACAGGCCTTGCAACAGTGAAAAACGAATTTAGCAATATTTCACTGTCAGGACATATAAAACACATTACTATATGTCCTACCTTAATCATACACTGCACCCTGCCCTTGGGGCTACCTAGAGCCTACCTTACGGGTGTCTGACATGTAAGAAAATGGGAAGGTTTAGGCCTGGCAAGTGGGTACACTTACCAAGTCGAATTTACAGTTATAAAACTGCACACACAGACACTGCAGTGGCAGGTCTGAGACATGATTACAGAGCTAATTATGTGGGTGGCACAACCAGTTCTGCAGGCCCACTAGTAGCATTTGATTTACAGGCCCTGGCACCTCCAGTGCACTTTACTAGGGACTTACTAGTAAATCAAATATGCCAATCATGAATAAGCCAACTACATACACATTTTGTAAAGGAGCACTGGCACTTTAGCATTGGTTAGCAGTGGTAAAGTGCCCAGAGTAACAAAAACAGCAAAATCAGAGTCCAGCACACATCAACAACCTGGGCAACAGAGGCAAAAATTTAAGGGAGACCACGCCAAGGATAGAAAGTCTAACACCACTCAAAAAGTATATGAGGGTAGCCCCGATGTTAGCCTATGAAGGGAGCAGGCCCCCAGCAGTGTAAAAAATAATTTAGGAGTTTTACACTAATAGGACATGTAAACTACACAGGTACATGTCCTGCCTTTTGCCTACACAGCACCCTGCCCTATGGGGTACCTAGGGCATACCTTAGGGGTGACTCATATGTAGAAAAAGGGGATTTTTAGGCTTTGCAAGTACTTTCAAATGCCAAGTCGAATTGGCAGTGAAACTGCACCTACAGGCCTTGCAATGGCAGGCCTGAGACAATGTTAAGGAGCTACTTAAGTGGGTGGCACAATCAGTGCTGCAGGCCCACTAGTAGCATTTAATCTACAAGCCCTGGGCACATATAGTGCACTTTACTAGGGACTTATAAGTAAATAAAATAAACCAATTAGGTAAGATCCAATTTTACCATGTTTAAAGGGAGGGAGTATATGCACCTTAGAATTGTTTAGCAGTGGTAAAGTGTGCAGAGTCTTAAAACCAGCAAAAACAGTATCTAAAAAGTTAAGGGAGGCAGGCAAAAAGTTAGGGATGACCACCATAAGGCTGTCAGGTCTAACACTCTTCAAAAAAACATTCCCCAAAATGCTCAAGGAAGGCCAGTTTTGCATTAACGATACCAAGTTTATTCAATTGAATTTCCAATAATGTTAAGGGTATCAGTCCAGTAATACTGATCCTAATGGAAACTGGATTACAAGTAGGGCTGGGAGGAACTTGGAGAATTTGACTTTGCTGAATTCCACAGTTACATAAAACCTGTGTGAGATTCCACTGAGTCGGCAAACAGGAAGAAATGAGCATGGCTTGCTTGTTGCACTGTGACTTAGTGCTGAGAGTGCACTCCGCAATTAAAAATCTGCGCGAATGGCACAACATGCAGCTACTCTGGTTGATTTTGCTGTTACTCGAGTAGAATTTCTACTTGAGCAGCAGCCCTCTGACCGCAAATGGTTTCAAACGCCTGCATACGAACAATCTTGATGGATGCCTTCTTCAACACCAGAAATCGTGCTGAGGGATGCCATATTTTGCTCCTGTTCACCAACTTACTGTTCCGGAGCTCCGCACAGGAAAACATTCCACCATGCGGTCATTGGCGGAATTTGGCCAGAACTCCTTGTTACAAGAGTAACGCTGAGTCACAAAAATTCTGCCAATTCCACAGACGGAATGGACTATTTTATCCACCCCTTATCACAAGTAGCACGAATATACGACCCTTATTTCTTGAAGAAGTTTCACAAGATAAAACCTGGTGTAATTTGTGCAGTGTAATATAGCAATATTCCAGTTTAGCACATCCAAATGTAAGTGGTTCCATATTCAGCAAGTACTGCACCCCCTGTACTGGCTTTTACAAGGATGGTATTATCTCTGGGAAAAAAGTGACATTCGTAATGAAGCCCAAGTCTTTAAAATCTTTACAGTGTACTGCTGTATGTAACACTGGGCCTTTGACCATCAAGCCACCTGAATTTTTTGTCTCAGGGGCTTTATTCACACATACACCTTTTGAGATCTGTGTCCCATGTTTTACTGCTCTTTGTATGATGTCTTCACACTTTCTTGCAGTTCAAATGAATGTGTAATACTTTTTAGCAAGGTGTGGGCTGGGAATATCGACATATTGAATATCAGTGAGTCACAATCTTTTAACCAGAATATCGAGGGATAACTTGTCAAAAGATAAGTTTCTATAGATTCTCGGTGCCTTCCTGTACATATATGCATCTTAGTGTGACAGATAGATAGATAGATAGATAGATAGATAGATAGATAGATAGATAGATAGATAGATAGATAGATAGATAGATAGATAGATAGATAGATAGATAGATAGATAGATAGATAGATAGGTAGATAGATAGATAGATAGATCTCTCTCTTCAAGGTACATAGATGTGAAGCTAAGACTAGTAAATCTATACCTCCCCCTGTGCACTTCTCTCTTTGATATTGCATCCCGAAATAGTCTGGTCATAATATCGTGGCCCGTCAATATTTTACATTCAATATTCCCTACCACAATCCTTTAGCAGTGTTGTTTGAGGGCCATGCGCGCATGAATGAAGCGCTTGATTTACTGTGACCTAGCGCATGCCTACATTATCCCCGCAACTCACTGCACCGGAATCCGACTGTGAATTATGAATCAAAGAAGGCATGAATAGAGGATGCTGTATGAATTCCAAATCAGACAGTGGGAAATGTGGTTTGCAGTCTGGCTATACTGGCAGCCTGTGTGTGCAGTGTGCTTCCCAAGGCAGCATCAGCTGCAGAGATTAATGCCTGCTCGCCCAGACGTCAACGGCAGCTAGAGACCTTCAGTTTGCCAGTGGGAAATAAAAATTAATGACTGTCGTGTGCTAAAAACTTACTGGAAATGTGGAGCTGCACAGGCACTTTGTTCAGGAAGAGATTCCAAACCGACCAGAAAATAATGTTACCAATATGTTTTTAAACACCTGCTCAAATGTGACTGATCTTGAACATGCGGCATTGGTTTTTGCTGGAACGACTGGAGAAGGTATTGATTATCGCTAGAGAACTAGTTTTCAGATTAATGCAATATTTTAAAAGTCAGACAAAGAATTGGAGGGAGAACGAAGAATGCTATTTTAATAAATATTTATTGAAGTAGCCCCTACGCTGTCTCAAGGGTAACATTCTTGAGAAATGTGAGACGCTATCCAACGAAACACATAATTGAGAAACTGTTATTACCCGCATCGGGCTTGTTCTACGGAGCCTGGGTGACTCACAAACAGGTAGGCAACCTTTGTGAAAAGGTATGAGGCGTAATGCAAGCTCAGTGAATTGCCAAATGCTTCCTTTTTGGGCTTTGAGTGTGTTGTTGGGGTATAGTATCGAATTCGGATAGCACATATGTTACTTCCAGTAAAATTAATGGCAGTGCAGAGTTATTATTTAACGAAACAGGAAAATGATTAATTTATTTGAAGTACATAACATATAACATAACATATAACATATATAATATACATTTTATGATACGATGATATCATATAGAATACTCTAAATTTGAATTTTTGATACTTTACCTTTTCTGTGTTTCTCAGGGTCTCTGTGAACATTAACATGGGACAACGTTGCAGGATTGTTCACATGACAACTGTTAAGTGTCCTATCTGCTGTAATTGTTCTCAGCTGTACATTTAGTGTCTGATTCAGTTCTCTGTGGTTGTAGCGCCTACAGCTTGCTCCGTAGCACCATCATGGTCAGTACACAGTTGCACACATTTTGACTACTGGCTGGGAAGAATCGTTAGTAAAAGTTTGGTGGACATGATGACAAAAAGGGGTGGCCGGAGGGGCAGGAGCTCTCACGCGCTTTTGGCCACGCAACATAGTGGGCTTCCAGTAGCGATTCTGGAATACAGCACCTGGTTCTCCTGTCTACATCAGTAACAATGAAGAAGATAAATCACAATGGCAGTATGGGATGTGGGTACATAGTCCTCAAGCTGACATCGGCTTTGCTAGAAGGGAATCATGACGGCAATATGATATGCAGGTACAAAGGTCTCTGTCATCGGTCTCCCCCAGAGACATTCTTCAATGGCAGCTGTGGGGTGCAGACACACGGTGACCGTGACATTCCACACAGCAGTGTTTTAGAAGGCAGACCTGCCCATATACAACCACATATTGTCTCACAATGACATTGAGGTCGCTTCCAATGGAAAATTTCTGTTCTGGCTGGGCATCAGTTTGCAGGCATTATATATTTTGTCAGGGTTTTTCATCCTCCAGACAATAGTGATTTAAAATGCTGGATTTTGGCTCTGTGATAACTAATGCAGATATGTTACACATAGGTCAGTATCTCTCATTTTGTCCTTCAGTTAAGTTGAATTGTATTTGTTCAAGTGTAAAGTCCCAGTGGCAACATGGGTTAATTCCAAATTACTGGGTTACAAATCTCTCTATGTACAAATCTTATAGGGTAATTCGGATTTTAAAATCCTTTTTGTTATGAAAATGTATTTTTAAGACATTGATATGTTGCTAGAAACGCAATCTATATGCTAATATCAACTCATAGTAAAAATACATCAAAGAGGTTTGCATTGATGGATCATCAAAGAATCAATTTCACCAGATTGTGGGGATCTTTGTTCCCACAAAAATGCCATAGCATGCCTCTCACCAGTGCAATGTAATGCAAGGTCTGCTTGCCCAGCTATCCAGAGAGCTTGCCCCTTGACCCAACCAATCCGGGATTCAGGCTTTTTTTGACAGAAGCCTTCATAGTCCTATTATAGGATGTGAATCCAACCCCTATCATATTACATATCCGGCACATGTCCCACTGAAGAAACAAACCAGTGGGGCACACCAACAAAACAATATCTATACTTTAGAGATAATATGATATATTGATGAGACAAAATGACGAATCATAATAAATTCAACTAGAATGCTTGTTTGGTCCTCTCTCTTCCTTAAACAAAGTAAACAATCACAAATCTGACCAAAAAATATGAAATACACAAATGCAAAACTAACCAAGAAAAAAGTATGTCCATGCAGATAGAAATTTTAATACAACAAGAATATATCTTCTTATATACATAAACATATACATATATACACAAAGCATATAGAAAAAGAATGAATAGCCATCAGCCGACACGTGTTTCGTCCTGACTGGACTTCTTCAAGGCTGAGAAAATCACAACAAACAACAATCAATCACAACAAACATCTATATACAATTTTACACAAAAATTAAAAAATATATACATTTTGTTCTATTATTTTCCAAGATAACCAAACAAAGGGATTTGTTTAGTCAGTTGAATATCCAAAATGTTATATACACATCATGTTTATAATCTTGATTTAAATCTGAGCAAGAAACTACAAAGGAAAAGAAGAGAACCACCACCAAGTACCCTTAGTGGCAAAGTGTTATTTAATGTCCGAAGGTATAGCATAAACTACTACCCATGTCTCCAAGAATTGGTATATTAAAGCCACAGTAATAATTAAACATGCCACATGCAAACCCAAGTGTGAAAGGATTTCTCTTTTGTTGGCATTAGACCGCTTCATATCTAGAATTTCTCTTTTGTTGGTATTGGACCACTTCATGCCTAAGATAACACTTCCTTATAAAATAGTAAGGAAGAAAATATCCAATAAGTATGTACCTTTGATCACTTCTAAGTCCGTTATACTCATATCCCATCTACCATACTCTATAAAAAGAGGGGGGTGAAAATGACAATTCCATTAACCTCCTTTTGCTTGTCAAAAATATTCCTCAAAAATGTGAATGTTATTTATTGTAATGCCATTACTGACCTGTTTCAAACCACAGTCCTCCTTTACTCTGCATGTGTACTGATGTGACACTTCTGTACATATTTGGGGCATTAATTACGTTGCCATCATGGAACTTGATGGCTGAAAGTTAAGGGAAAATTCATCCCTTTTGTTGGCAAATAGATCTAATTTGTATTCTTTTAGAAATTTTTAAGCATATTGCCGACTCATTAACAACGGTGATTTTTGGAGATACATATGATTTGTCCATTCCAATTAGTACGTAATGTTGAAAAGGTTGTACTAATAAAACTATAGATAGATATGACTAGTATATTACATTTAGTACAATCGCGTCACATTTTAAATGAAGGTATAATTCTCTTCCGTAAGATGTAATATCCAATCTAGGAGTAAGACTATTGCAATTGGTGACCAAATCTCTCCTGTCCGTACTTTAATATGGCTCAGTAGAGAGAAAATCGATTAGGTATAAGTTTTTCTGCCAGTTTTTTAATGGGTCGTGATTTTGGCTGGTGTACTAGTTGAAAGATACGATGTACTATAATCACCATTTTAAAATGGCCGCCGCATTTGTATGCAATGGACGGAATTTCGTCCTCGTTGTTTGCTAGTATCTATGTAACACAAATCATTTCATAATGGCAGTTGTAGTCACAACGGATGGGCGGTAGTTTGTCTTCGCTGCAGCAGGGGATTTGTATTCACTTTAGGGAAAGCGGAAAGACTTATAAGAGGTTGGTAATGTGGCTGGCCTATTAGGTGAAGGACATGATATATTAAAATCACCACTCCAAAAATGGCCGCCGTATATACACATAACAGACAGCAATCCGTCTTCGCTGTTTGGTAATTTGTTATTGAATTAATAAACCATTTCAAAATGGCCGCCATTGTCCTGATGGACAGGCGGAAGTCCGTCTTCGTTGTTCGCTAGCTTGTTTTGAATATGAACGCGGCATTTTAAATGCCGGCGCGGGGCTCACGTTCAGTCTTAAAAAGCCGGAAGACTGACAGGAGGCACACAATTCCCTCCTTCTTCGCTGTAAATTAGCTTGTCTTGAATAGAAACGCGGCATTTAAAATGCCGGCGAGGGGCTTGCATTCATTTTATAAAAAAAAGTCGGAAGACTGACAGGAGGCACATAATTCCCTCGACGATTTTGCTGAGATATATGAGCAAACGGGATTGTGAAGAAACAAAAGAACAGAAAGAGGGGTGGATAGGTAAGTTAATAGCACGAATTTGGGAAGTGTATTTAATGTAAGCAATGGAAAAATGGAGCCTCATTAGGGTTTCTGTTCCATTATTGGAAACTATGGAGATACTGATATAAATTTTGCTAGGTGGATGGACGGTGGTTACATAGTAATGATAGAAACTGAGGTGTTTTTTTTTTTTAGAGAGGCCACTAGAGATATTTCAATTATTTGTATTTCAGTTGATTCACCAATAGATGAAACTTGCGATGCCCAGTATTTAGATTGATTACGAAGAAGGAAAATAGGTGATTGACTGTGGTTTGAAACAGGTCAGTAATGGCATTACAATAAATAACATTCACATTTTTGAGGAATATTTTTGACAAGCAAAAGGAGGTTAATGGAATTGTCATTTCCCCCCCCCTCTTTTTATAGAGTATGGTAGATGGGATATGAGTATAACGGACTTAGAAGTGATCAAAGGTACATACTTATTGGATATGTTCTTCCTCACTATTTTATAAGGAAGTGTTATCTTAGGCATGAGGTGGTCCAATACCAACAAAAGAGAAATTCTAGATATGAAGCGGTCTAATGCCAACAAAAGAGAAATCCTTTCACACTTGGGTTTGCATGTGGCATGTTTAATTATTACTGTGGCTTTAATATACCAATTCTTGGAGACATGGGTAGTAGTTTATGCTATACCTTCGGACATTAAATAACACTTTGCCACTAAGGGTACTTGGTGGTGGTTCTCTTCTTTTCCTTTGCAGTTTCTTGCTCAGATTTAAATCAAGATTATAAACATGATGTGTATATAACATTTTGGGTATTCAACTGACCAAACAAATCCCTTTGTTTGGTTATCTTGGAAAATAATAGAACAAAATGTATATATTTTTTAATTTTTGTGTAAAATTGTATATAGATGTTTGTTGTGATTGATTGTTGTTTGTTGTGATTTTCTCAGCCTTGAAGAAGTCCAGTCAGGACGAAACACGTGTCGGCTGATGGCTATTCATTCTTTTTCTATATGTTTTGTGTATATATGTATATGGTTATGTATATAAGAAGATATATTCTTGTTGTATTAAAATTTCTATCTGCATGGACATACTTTTTTCTTGGTTAGTTTTGCATTTGTGTATTTCATATTTTTTGGTCAGATTTGTGATTGTTTACTTTGTTTAAGGAAGAGAGAGGACCAAACATGCATTCTAGTTGAATTTATTATGATTCGTCATTTTGTCTCATCAATATATCATATTATCTCTAAAGTATAGATATTGTTTTGTTGGTGTGTCCCACTGGTTTGTTTCTTTATTACTAGAACGGGTTTATTTATAAACCTGGTTTTACACATCAGGGCAATGATGTGTTTCAGTGTATGAGCACCCATAAGTTTCTTCTTACATAATTAGAATGTGCATTGATTTCAATTAATGAGTTGCCATTTGTTTCTGATTATACATGTCCCACTGAACACCGCAGTACATCCTCAGTTGGATGAACCCAGCACAGACTGAGACAGTGTATCCGACTGTGTGAGAAAAAGGAATCACTCCATTACAGGAATAAACTCACACATATTTACAGAGGAAAGGGCAACATTGGAAAGTGGATTGTTGGTTTCAAACTGCTGGACTCTCCTTCAATGCAGAGGGACCAACCTGAGATGAAAGAGATAACACGGATCTCCCTCAGGAGGGTGCAATGTTCGGCTATACCGTGCACCACTTCATATGAGGCGCACGTCAGTGTCCCTCTTGCCAGCTTGCAATATGGCCCCAAATGCCAAATTACCTTAATTCTACGCCTGATGATGCCAGTGAGTGCCAGGTGTCTGTGCCTGGTGCACAACATGACGTTGTGCCTCACTACAAAAATAACATATTTTGGTCGTGAACTCGGGAGTGGCGGTTTGAAACCACTGGGCTAACGTTCACTAGAATTGGACAGGTGTGCTTTTACAGAGGGGACAGGAAACCTCCGCGGGTGGCTGCAATGGCTCTCTACTTGCAACCATGAGTGGACTCTGGATATCTGGAAGGGGCCTCTGGTACTAATGTGCCCAACTCCCCCGGGGTGGATGTTTAGGGGAGGGGTGCATTGTCTGAGCACCACATGATGTCGGGCGCCATCAGTGTTTCTTCCGATGGCTTGTTGGCCTCGTGACAGCACTTGTAATTGGAGAGACCTGATTATGGGTTTTGTTTTCTTTTGAGGCTACAGCACTACTGGAGAGTGTTTGGGAAAAGATAGCACATTATGCTCAGTTTGCAGTGAGGTATCAGCGCCTGCACATCCCCCCAGACCACCAACTGAACTGCCTTCCTATCCAACCTGCTTTACCAATGCCAGCTGACACAGTTAACATCTCCCGTCCCAAGAGATGCCCCTCCCACAAACTGTGAGCATGATCAGCATCCGGTGTGAACCTTTTAGGATGTTACACTGAACTCATATTAATCAGGTTACTACCTGAGATCACCATTGCTTTACACCATTTGGACTGTTTAAGTTAAAGGCTATCTTTACAGCACTCTTGTCAAGGATACTGAGCTACCGCTGTTGTATCAGGTCCTTGGTTTATGTTTTTTTAGTCACCCCTTCAGTCTAGAGATTGTTATAAACTGCTGTATCTTGCTTGCACAGTACTCAGTCTGAACTAACCGGTGTATCACGGTCACTCCTTCGATTGCTCACAATTGTTTTTCTGTCACTGAAGGCTGATTCTTCAGCTCAGAGGAGTGACTGGTCTGGATCCAGGGCTGGCCTTTAGCATGGGTGAGCTGGGCCTAGGACACCTATATTTTGAGGGGCACACAGAGCTGTGTGCATTAAGATTATGACAACAGCAGCACCCTTCTCATCTTGCTACGGCCTTGTCCCTGCCTCTTCATTTCTGTCTGGTTTGCCAGTTTAGAGTGGTTTTAGTCCTTCATTATCATACCATGGACAGTGCATTTAACACCCCTTTAGCCCCTTTCTTTGTCCTCCCTTCAGCCTCTGACCCCTGCTGACACACAACAACAAAACCATCATCTGCGTGAGCCAGCTAAGCCATTGGTAATTTAGGAGAGCTGGGGAAGGTCTGGGGATGTTTGTGTGCAGGTTCCTGTCCCTGCTCATCCAGGTACTCACCAGTGAACACAAAAAGGACCCCTGCTGCCTCATTCAATTCACTACCATCAGCAAGGGCACCAGGTTTCTCTCATTTTATCTTAGCAAAGGCCAACTCTGTCTGTATCTGTATCTGCTGATCTATCAATCACATGTTATGTTTTTGAGTGAGGCTGGGGCACACTCATCAGTGCATCTGTGCCACACATTCATACATTTGGTGGCCGAATCTTCAGCAAAGGTCTCTGAGGGCTGCGCCAACTCATCATCACTAATCGCAACAACAGGGCTAATCATTTCTTTTTCAAAGCGCATGCTGGGTGTTATTTTACCACTTTTAAATGGTTGATATTTCTCGAGTAGGTTTTTAGACATCTACCACATCAGGAAATCGTTTGAGCATAAATAATCTCACTAGTCCTGTTTTTTCCTTAGTAGGTAGAATAATCAATGGACCCTTGTTTTGAGCGTGTCGAAAGGAAGGTGCAATTTAACTCATCTAAATAAATCCTACTCCAAGGAGTTTGGAATTTATCAGGTGAGATATATTTTCACCTATTTCAAGATTTTGATGACTCTCATGCACCAAACTCCACATTTCACTGTAAATATCGTACATATTTTTCATTTAAGTTGTGGCAGATTCGAGTTGACAAACTGTAACAGACGGTTAGGACCTCATTTCACCCGGTAATTACCAAGTGCTGTCATTTCCACACGAATCGGAATTCTAGAAACATGGATTTGCTTAGGGGTCAGAAAATTCTGACGCACACATAATCAGGGGGACGATTGTTATATATTTATCCAGTACTGGACTGGCCTTTCTGGCACTCTTGAACCACAGATGAGCCAGTATGTGGGCTGTTTTCTGTCCCATCGCAGTCTATGGGACCAGACAATGACTCATGCAAGTCCTTTCAACTACTCCATCTGGAGGTACCAGACTTCTCGAAATGCCAGATAAATACTGTGATTACCTGAGAGGAGTTTGTTTCCTAACTTTGAAGAACTTTTATGGCTGTTTGCGGGATTATCTGTGAAGGGCAGATCTTCTCTTCTTTCTTTCATGTTCCAGAGTTAATTCCAACTATTCCTTTGCCCTTTTATCGCTGTAGTTTGTAGCATCCAATAGACTATACTTACCCACTAGGGAAAGCCAGGGGTGTGGATACCACAATGTATTCTGGATGCACGTTCGTCCAACACCTCAGCTCCAATTACCTGAACATGGGAGACCCAGCTATTTCTGGACCTCTTACCCCAGGACAGGATGGCACCAAAGGGGCTGCTGTCATTTATTACATGATGGTAGAGCATAAACCATTTTGCGGTTAAACATATAGGCGATTATATTCTCTTTTCAGTTATAGAACAATTTATTGTACGTATTCTTTAAGAAAAACCATTAAAAAAATTTTTTTTATACGTGATGGACAACGACAGGCTAGTTTCTGTTTTCCGTCTCTGCCTCCCACGTCTTTGCAGTACATGGTCATGATAGCCGGTGCTTAGAAGCAGCAGATTTTAACCATAAATGGTCTATATTATGTTAAATGTAAAAGAAAACGCGATCAGCAGAGATCATGCAGGAGGAAACGTTTCTAGGATCATTTCTCATCTACATTGGATTACGTGGAGTTTGTGCAGGCATGAAAGGAGCCTCTTTTGGATCGAATATCTATTGGCTCTAAATTGATCGAAATATTCTGTTTAAATGGCATTTTTTTGCGATGTACCATACTGTAAGTATATTTACATACCCCTGATGAGGTTCTGAACTGCATTTGTGGACAGGTAGTATTATACTCAATAGAAAGGATGTCCTGTTGATGAAAGAATGTGGTAAACTCTATGTTTAGTGTTTTGATGTTGTGATCAGAGTTGTGCTCTTATTGTGTTTTGTCAGTGCCTAGCATGAATTTTAATTGAAAAAATAAGTGCGTGATAGGGCATTTAAGCATAAATGCCAGTAGATTGATAGAAAGTAAATGGGAGAGTGCAGAGTGATCAATGTGGCACGTGTTATGTTGTCTTGCAGGTATGGCTAAGACCACTCGATTTGTGTCATAGTGTTAGAAATGGGGTTTTTGGTTGGCAGTCAGGTTGCCCTCTGTCCAAGCAAGAACCCTCACTCTAGTCAGGGTAAGTCACACACAATCCAAAATCAGCCTGTGCTCACCCTCCGGTAGCTTGGCACGAGCAGTCAGGCTTAACTTAGAAGGCAATGTGTAAAGCATTTGTGCAATAAATCATACAACACCATAGCATAACACCACAAAAATACACCACACAGTGTTTAGAAAAATATATAATATTTATCTGGGTACCTTCAGGTCAAAACGATCAAAGTTGCAATACGAATTTGGAAAGATATCACTGAAAAGTGATAGAGAGTGTCTTAAGTCTTTAGAAAGTAAACAAAGTCTCTTTCAAACACAAGGTACCTGGTTTCTGGTGGAAAATCTCCTCAGAGGGCCACAGGAGAAGAGGTGCGTGGAAAACTGGTGTGTGTGCGTCGATTTCTCCTCAGCACACACGGACTTGCGTCGTTATTTTCCACGCGGGGAGTCGGGTGTCGTCTTCCGGCACGCGGACAGTCTCTTACTGTGGTTTGCGGGGAGTACCAGATGTCCTGGGTCTGTGCGTGGATTTTCCTGCTTGTTTTCCGGCTGCGCGTCGTTCTGCGGGGCTGTGCGTCGAAGTTTCGATCTCACGGCAGGCGTCGCGTCGATTTCTCCGGCGGAGTCGGGCGGCGTTGTCCTTGCGAGGCCGTGCGTCAAAGTTTTGATCTCACGGCAGGCATCGCGTCGATTTCTCCCGGGAAGTTGGGCGGCGTTGTCCTTGCGAGGCCGTGCGTCAAAGTTTCGGTCGTCCCGAAGACGTCGCGTTGATCAGCGTCGGTGTGCGGCGTTTTTCTTGCCGCGGAACAAGCTGTGCGTCAAAAAGTTCGCCGCACGGAGCGTCCAAGAGGAAGAGAGAAGTCTTTTTGGTCCTGAGACTTCAGGGAACAGGAGGCAAGCTCTATCCAAGCCCTTGGAGAGCACTTTTACAGCCAGACAAGAGTTCAGCAAGGCAGCAGGCCAACAGCAAGGCAGCAGTCCTTTGTAGAAAAGCAGACAGGTGAGTCCTTTGAGCAGCCAGGCAGTTCTTCTTGGCAGGATGTAGTTTCTGGTTCAGGTTTCTTCTCCAGCAAGTGTCTGATGAGGTAGGGCAGAGGCCCTGTTTTATACTAAGTTGTGCCTTTGAAGTTGGGGTGACTTCAAAGAGTCTCTAAGAAATGCACCAAGCCCCCTTTCAGCTCAATCCTGTCTGCCAGAGTCCCAGTAGGGGGTGTGGCAGTCCTTTGTGTGAGGGCAGGCCCTCCACCCTCCCAGCCCAGGAAGACCCATTCAAAATGCAGATGTATGCAAGTGACGCTGAGTACCCTGTGTTTGGGGTGTGTCTGAGTGAATGCACAAGGAGCTGTCAACTAAACCTAGCCAGACGTGGATTGAAGGGCACAACAAGATTTTAGTGCAAAGAAATGCTCACTTTCTAAAAGTGGCATTTCTAGAATAGTAATATTAAATCCGACTTCACCATTCAGCAGGATTTTATATTACCATTCTGGCCATACTAAATATGACCTTCCTGCTCCTTTCAGATCAGCAGCTGCCACTTCAACAATGTATGAGAGCAGCCCCAATGTTAGCCTATGAAGGGAGCAGGCCTCACAGTAGTGTGAAAACGAATTTAGGAGTTTTACACTACCAGGACATATAACCACACAAGTACATGTCCTGCCTTTTACCCACACAGCACCCTGCTCTAGGGGTTACCTAGGGCACACATTAGGGGTGACTTATGTATAGAAAAAGGGGAGTTCTAGGCTTGGCAAATACCTTTAAATGCCAAGTCGAAGTGGCAGTGAAACTGCACACACAGGCCTTGCAATGGCAGGCCTGAGACAAGGTTAAGGGGCTACTGAGGTGGGTGGCACAACCAGTGCTGCAGGCCCACTAGTAGCATTTAATCTACCTGCCCTAGGCACATGTAGTGCACTCTACCAGGGACTTACAAGTAAATTAAATAGTCAATCATGGATAAACCAATCAGTAGTACAATTTACACAGAGAGCATATGCACTTTAGCACTGGTTAGCAGTGGTAAAGTGCCCAGAGGTCAAAAGCCAACAACAACAGGTCAGAAAAAATAGGAGGAAGGAGGCAAAAAGTTTGGGGATGTCCCTGTCAAAAAGCCAGCTCCAACATGACCCCCTACCAGCCTAAAGCCAGGGGAGAACAATCACTATCCTGATGTACTTCCCTGTTTGAGGCGACAGAACAAGGACCCAGGCCCACAACAGCAGGGGCATGCTCCAGTTCTTCGCCTTCCTGACTCCAATTGGATCACTCTGTCCATACTCTCAGGGCCCACTAAGCCAACCCATGGGGAACCTTTCTCCTTACCTGCGGATCCCATCTGTGCAGCACCTAACCTTACTTTGCTCACAGATGTATCCCAGGAGCAGGATAGTACCACCATGACCAACACAGTGGTGTTGCCCACTCTACCCCCAGGGTGTGACACTTGTCCCCTCCCCAGGGATAACTCTGTCCACCCGGACAGCAAGCCACAGTGATTACTGACAGCTGCCAGGGATGAGAGCCAGGCCCCAGGCCTCTCAAAGCTCTCCAACCACTGTGGCTGTGGAGAGTGGGGGGCGGTAGCCCCAGGTGCTGGGCACCCTTTAACCACTCTCCCTTCCACCAGGTCAGGGATGACAGCCTGAACCTGGTCCTCCCCTCTGGGGCTCTGTACCCTCCCTCCTGGAGCTGTACCCCCCCGAGTCCAACATGGTCAGGGTGCTTACAGAAGTCGCCCTGTACCATTCCTCCACCAGTGCAGGGCTGTTAACCTGCATCTGGCCCTCCAACCTGGGGCCTGTACCTTCAGGTTGGACTAGGGCCCGGGGTGAGGCTTCCCTCCCCCTGCCCTCCCTTCTGGGGTCCAGCACCCTCCAACTAGGAGTGGCATCCTCAGAAGACAACTTGGTAGGGGCACTGTTATCAGTAGCCCCTCCCTCCAGGTTCGGGGGGACACCCTGAACCTGGTCTTCCAGCCCAGGGTCTCTACCCTCAGACTGGATCACTGCCTGGCAAACCAGGACTTCCTGGGGGGCACACCTACCCCCCACCAGGTCAGAGTTTAACCTCTGCACCTGACCATTCAACTCAGAGTCACCACCCTGAAGTTGAACAATTGCCTGGCACGCCAGGACTTCCTGGAGGGCACACTGACCCTCCACCAGGTCAGAGTTTAACCTCTGAACTTGGCCATTCAACTCAGAGTCACCACCCTGAAGTTGAACAATTGCCTGGCACGCCAGGACTTCCTGGAGGGCACACTGACCCTCCACCAGGTTAGAGTTTAACCTCTAGACCTGGTTCTCCAACCTAGGGTCACCACCCTGAGGTTGGGCAACTGCCTGGCACGCCAGGGCTTTCTGGGGGGCACACCTACCCCCCACCAGGTCAGAGTTTAACCTCTGAACCCGGTTATCCAACCCAGAGTCAGCACCCTGAGGTTGGACAACTGCCTGGTACACCAGGACTTCCAGGGAGGCACACCTACCTCCCACCAGGTCAGAGTTTAACCTCTGAGCCTGGTGCCCCAACCCAGGGTCACCACCCTGAGGTTGGGCAATTGCCTGGCACGCCAGGACTTTCTGGGGGGCACACCTACCCCCCACCAGCTCAGAGTTTAACCTCTGAACCTGGTCATCCAACCCAGACTCAACACCCTGAGGTTGGACAATTGCCTGGCACAGCAGGACTTCTTGGGAGGCACACCTACCTCCCACCAGGTCAGAGTTTAACCTCTGAACCTGGTTCTTCAACCCAGGGTCACCACCCTGAGGTTGAACAATTGCCTGGCACGCCAGGACTTTCTGGGGGGCACACCTACCCCCCACCAGGTCAGAGTTTAACCTCTGAACCCGGTTATCCAACCCAGAGTCAGCACTCTGAGGTTGGACCACTGCCTGGTACACCAGGACTTTCTGGGGGGCACACCTACCCCCCAACAGGTCAGAGTTTATCCCCTGAACCTGGTTAGCCAATCCAGAGTCACCACCCTGAAGTTGAACCATTGCCTGGCAGGCCAGGACTTCCAGGGAGGCACACCGACCTCCCACCAGGTTAGAGTTTAACCTCTGAGCCTGGTTCCCCAACCCAGGGTCACCACCCTGAGGTTGGGCAATTGCCTGGTACGCCAGGACTTTCTGGGGGGCACACCTACCCCCCACCAGGTCAGAGTTTAACCTCTGAACCTGGTCATCCAACCCAGAGTCAACACCCTGAGGTTGGACAATTGCCTGGCACAGCAGGACTTCTTGGGAGGCACATCTACTTCCCACCAGGTCAGAGTTTAACCTCTGAACCTGCGTATCCAACCTAGAGTCACCACCCTGAGGTTGAATCTTTGCCTGGCATGCCAGGACTTCCTGGGGGGCACTCTCACCCCCCACAAGGGACATACCGTCCCCAAGGGTCACACAAGAGTCTGGTTGGCGCAGGTCTCCCGACCTCTGCCCATCCGGCAGAGTCTGGGTTTCCCCCAAACCAGAAACGGTTTCACCTGGGTCATTCCTGGGCGGCTCTGCTCTCAGAGCTGTCCCCTGACTCTCAAGGTCCTCCACTTGGGTCTGCAACCCCCTCTCAACCCTATGTCTGGACTTCTGCACCCCCTCACTAGGAGGGGTACTGCCAGACACCAGAACTGTTGGGATGCTGGCTACAGTCACCCCCCCCAAGTTCTTCTGACACTGCGGGGCTTCCCTCAAAAGATGGCCCTACGGTACAGGCTAGGCTTCCCTCCTGGTGTTCCCTCATGGAACCCTCTAGGACCTGGGACCTACCTGGGACACTACAATCCTTTCCCACCTCACTCGGTTGGGAACCACCTAGACCACTCCCTTCAGGAGCACCCTCAAATGCCTCTTCAGACTCTCTGGTACTCACCCAGAAGTCTGCCTCCATTGTAAGTTCCCTGGGGTCAGAGAACTCACACTCCACCTGGTGTTGGCGTAGCTCTGGAAAGTAAGGACCAGACCTATGCTCTCCAGCAATTACATCATTCTGCCCTTCACATGTATTAACCACAGTACCCTTCACCCAACCACCCAGTAACTCAACCTTGGAAAAGCACTCTACTTCACCCTCCTGAGACTGGTGAGACAGTATCTGTCTGTCCCTGACACTCAACCCATACTCTTCTGGGATGTCTCTACACTCTATATCCAGGACGTCCACCATGGGGGAACCCTTTTCTCTGTCACTCTCTGCTAGAGTCAGTAAAGTGTCCCTCCCCCCAGTAGGAATATGACTCCCTGTGCCAGTTCCCCAATCCTTCTCAGGGACCCTGTGCATAACGGGAACTACCTCATACCCTTGAACTGCCTGGGGTGTGTCAACTCCCTTCTTCATGTTGGGCACCACATCTATGGGCTTGTGCCCTTCTTCAGCAGTACTAGATGCAAGATTTTTGCTGCCACCATCTGAACTGGACTCAGCCCTTCCGGCCTCCAGTTTCAGCTCTTTACAGCTCAGCTCTTGAGCTGCAATCTTTTCTTCTTCCAGGGCTAAGAGTCTTTTTGCCTCAACCTCTGCAAGATACTCCTCTAATTGTTGCTCCTGTCACCTTTGACTTCGGAGCCATTCATCTATTTCTGGGTCACTGTCCAAATCTGAGTAGTCTTCCTCCTCATGTGAGCAGTCTTCCTCCTCATGTGTGTAGTCCTCCTCCTCATCTGAGGGGTACCTAGTCATTTGGTTTCTTGCTGCCTCTCTCTCTGCCCATCTTTCCTCCCCCCAGACTATGTAGGCATGTAGCATCTCCGCTTTAGTAGATCTCCTTGCTACAGGAAGGCCCCATTGTCTGCAAAGCTTCCTTAGGTCAGCCTTAGTGAGGTGGTCAGTACGAACAAAGAATGAGTAGGTAAGCAATCCCATTCTGATAAGATCTTACTAGCAAAAACCAAAATCCAAAGTCCAAAATATCAATAGTATATCCAGGAGGACATCAGAGAACCAAAAGCCAGAAAAGATGAAAAATCAAGTTGACCTTCAACTGTGGGTAGGTAGTGAAATACTTAGCTACTGTATGTCACTGCACAAACACAAGTCCTATCCTCACCGCTGATCACCAATGTTAGAAATGGGGTTTTTGGTTGGCAGTCAGGTTGCCCTCTGTCCAAGCAAGAACCCTCACTCTAGTCAGGGTAAGTCACACACAATCCAAAATCAGCCTGTGCTCTCCCTCCGGTAGCTTGGCACGAGCAGTCAGGCTTAACTTAGAATGCAATGTGTAAAGCATTTGTGCAATAAATCATACAACACCATAGCATAACACCACAAAAATACACCACACAGTGTTTAGAAAAATATATAATATTTATCTGGGTATCTTCAGGTCAAAACGATCAAAGTTGCAATACGAATTTGTAAAGATATCACTGAAAAGTGATAGAGAGTGTCTTCAGTCTTTAGAAAGTAAACAAAGTCTCTTTCAAACACAAAGTACCTGGTTTCTGGTGGAAAATCTCCTCAGAGGGCCACAGGAGAAGAGGTGCGTGGAAAACTGGTGTGTGTGCGTCGATTTCTCCTCAGCACACACGGACTTGCGTCGTTATTTTCCACGCGGGGAGTCGGGCGTCGTCTTCCGGCGCGTGGACAGTCTCTTACTGTGGTTTGCGGGGAGTACCAGATGTCCCGGGTCTGTGCGTGGATTTTCCTGCTTGTTTTCCGGCTGCGCGTCGTTCTGCTGGGCTGTGCGTCGAAGTTTCGATCTCACGGCAGGCGTCGCGTCGATTTCTCCGGCGGAGTCGGGCGGCGTTGTCCTTGCGAGGCCGTGCGTCAAAGTTTTGATCTCACGGCAGGCGTTGCGTCGATTTCTCCTGGAAAGTCGGGCGGCGTTGTCCTTGCGAGGCCATGCGTCAAAGTTTCAATCTCACGGCAGGCGTCGCGTCGATTTCTCCTGCGGAGTCGGGCGGCGTTGTCCTTGCGAGGCCGTGCGTCAAAGTTTCGGTCGTCCCGAAGACGTCGCGTTGATCAGCGTCGGTGTGCGGCGTTTTTCTTGCGGCGGAACAAGCTGTGCGTCGAAAAGTTCGGCGCACGGAGCTTACAAGAGGAAGAGAGAAGTCTTTTTGGTCCTGAGACTTCAGGGAACAGGAGGCAAGCTCTATCCAAGCCCTTGGAGAGCACTTTTACAGCCAGACAAGAGTTCAGCAAGGCAGCAGGCCAACAGCAAGGCAGCAGTCCTTTGTAGAAAAGCAGACAGGTGAGTCCTTTGAGCAGCCAGGCAGTTCTTCTTGGCAGGATGTAGTTTCTGGTTCAGGTTTCTTCTCCAGCAAGTGTCTGATGAGGTAGGGCAGAGGCCCTGTTTTATACTAAGTTGTGCCTTTGAAGTGGGGGTGACTTCAAAGAGTCTCTAAGAAATGCACCAAGCCCCCTTTCAGCTCAATCCTGTCTGCCAGAGTCCCAGTAGGGGGTGTGGCAGTCCTTTGTGTGAGGGCAGGCCCTCCACCCTCCCAGCCCAGGAAGACCCATTCAAAATGCAGATGTATGCAAGTGAGGCCGAGTACCCTGTGTTTGGGGTGTGTCTGAGTGAATGCACAAGGAGCTGTCAACTAAACCTAGCCAGACGTGGATTGAAGGGCACAACAAGATTTTAGTGCAAAGAAATGCTCACTTTCTAAAAGTGGCATTTCTAGAATAGTAATGTTAAATCCGACTTCACCATTCAGCAGGATTTTATATTACCATTCTGGCCATACTAAATATGACCTTCCTGCTCCTTTCAGATCAGCAGCTGCCACTTCAACAATGTATGAGAGCAGCCCCAATGTTAGCCTATGAAGGGAGCAGGCCTCACAGTAGTGTGAAAACGAATTTAGGAGTTTTACACTACCAGGACATATAACCACACAAGTACATGTCCTGCCTTTTACCCACACAGCACCCTGCTCTAGGGGTTACCTAGGGCACACATTAGGGGTGACTTATGTATAGAAAAAGGGGAGTTCTACGCTTGGCAAATACCTTTAAATGCCAAGTCGAAGTGGCAGTGAAACTGCACACACAGGCCTTGCAATGGCAGGCCTGAGACAAGGTTAAGGGGCTACTGAGGTGGGTGGCACAACCAGTGCTGCAGGCCCACTAGTAGCATTTAATCTACTTGCCCTAGGCACATGTAGTGCACTCTACCAGGGACTTACAATTAAATTAAATAGTCAATCATGGATAAACCAATCAGTAGTACAATTTACACAGAGAGCATATGCACTTTAGCACTGGTTAGCAGTGGTAAAGTGCCCAGAGGTCAAAAGCCAATAACAACAGGTCAAAAAATAGGAGGAAGGAGGCAAAATGTTTGGGGATGTCCCTGTCAAAAAGCCAGGTCCAACACATAGCAAGTGTGTAATTGTGCCTACCTATGTTTGTAGGAGAGAACTATGAGACTAGCCGTGGTTATGTTTGCAGATATTTCCCATTGCTGGACTAGGCTGTAAAATGCAGGTCTCCCAATTGAATATTGGCACAGGAAAATCTCCAGATGTGAAGTGTATTATCATCGGAGGTAGCGTTCACAGGAAACTAGAGGAACACGTGTCTAATAGTTAATCCTTTTTCTTAATGGCGCTATAAAGGATGTTAAAAATCAAACAAATTAAAAAGGGTGCGGAGACAGAAAAAAAGTTCATTGCCTTATTTCTCATGCTGTTGAGTGACAATGTTTCTTATTTTGAGTCAAGCAATTAGCTATGGATGGGTATTTTTTCTAAAGGTTGAGCTAGATGGGTCTTTGTGCACATTTGTGTTGTGTTACTCCACGTGACAGGTCGATTAATACAGGAATGTAATCAGTAATGTTAACCATTCTTTAGCTGCCCCTTCTTTACCTGGCCATACTTGGCCTTTGGATTTGGCATTAATTATTGTATTAAATTAAGGCAGTCGGTATTAAATTGTTCCTATGTCTTTGTTTATCCATTGTGGGACTCGGTCACTACATAAATTTGTTTGCTATTACTTTAATAAACCACACTTTCGGCCTCATTTTGAATTTTCCCGTCCGCCAAACTCCCGACAGGGTGGCCACCGCCATAGTGGTGACCACCCCAATGGACCTATTAGGTATTTTCCACTAAGCTGATGGTTGAAAACCTCGGTTTCCGCCCCTCAACCTAGCATGAAACAGGCACTAGCATTGTCTCCGTCTCATAATCGAGCCGACTGCAATGCAGTCACCTGCAAGGTGCATCAGCACCCTTGCAATGTTCACTGTGTGCACAGCATGCAGTGAACATTGTGAGGGTGCTGGGCAGGGGGACCTATGCACTGCCCATGCCAAGTGTATGTGCCCCGTTGTGTCCCTCACCTGTTCACAGCCAGCCTTTTCATGGCAGTAAAACTGCAATGAAAAGGCTGGCGGAGAACAAAGTTGTAATCCGCAGGGAAGCAGGGCATGCAGTGCTGCCCTGGTGGATTACGACATCCACCCGCCGTCAACTCGCGGGAATCACAGATCCTGGCAGAGACAGCAGAACCATGGCAGTCTGACCTCCAGGGCCCTAATGTGGTGGTCAGACCGCCACAGCAGCAGCGGTCCTGACTGCCATTGTGAGGCTGGCAGTCCTAGGACCGCCAGCCTCCCAATGAGGCCCCTTGTGTGGAATAGCTCAAAATAAACATCTTTGACACAGAATAATGTATGCCTTTAGACTATTATAAAAAAAGACAGACATTGAGCTATCTGAAGACCGCTACCTGCATCCTGGAGACTTTTCACTTTAGACCAGATAAATTTGCATTCCTTAGTGCAAATGGGATTTATTTGTGCTTGTATAGACTGATGGGCTCTAAGCTCACAATATTGAGTGCAAAGCCAAGGACTTTGGTACTAACGTTTCACCTATACTTAACAGCTGTAACCTTTCAAGCTATCTTTTTGTCTATCCAAGAGAGTTGTCATGTAGGCAAGTAATGCACTGAGCAATAATCTTTTTCTTAGCTTGATGCGTTAACAAGTTTGATATTCTCTATTCGCCACTTTGGGCTTGGATGTATTCTTTTATGGTGGTTTGATAAAGTGTTAAGTTTGATATGTGTTTTGTGTGATTCTTACCTTAGATCATTTTCTATTGAATCACTAAAAGCTACATTAACCAAACATGACCAACTGAAATAATATAAAGTAAATTAAAATATGATAAACTGGAGTAAGCTAAACTGATCTGAAATAAACTTCATTAAACTAAAGAGTTTTGGTATAATCGTTGCACTGACCTTAAATATGAAGGATTGATTTCTTCATGTCCTGTGGTTATGTGAGTAACTGGATAGCTTAAAATAGGTACCTTTTCACTTTTGCTGGTAGTCACTTCTGAGAAGTAAACTTTCTGCTTTGCTAAAATTATTTTTCATGGTAGAATTATTTCTATGCCAACCAGTTGGCTGGATGGTAGATCTTTGCTTCATTAGGTTTTGCTTTCATTTGAATTCATTTATGAGCCAAGTGAGAAGACGATGTGACTTGTCTCACACTTTTAGGTGTGGAGTCCAAAGTGCCAGGGGAAAGACTTTTCTAGCTCTTCCATCTTCACTGTATTTGTAATCAGCTCTGGCTTTTGGGAAGTGTGACTGGTGCAGCTGCACCTGGTGCTGAGCTCAGGGGCACTGTGTTTAGAAACACTTACGGGTTTGAAAGCACCCTTTGCAGAATTCCTTGCTGTTCAGAAGTTTCCATGCAGCAATAAAAATGTCAAAATAACTCTGATGATTAATGTTCATGCTGGAGAAAGAAGTGGATTTTTTCCTAGAGGCAGTTTTGACTCATCATAATGTAGTGAAAAGGAATTATATGCCTGCTGCAAAGAACGTGTACCATACAGATCGCAGAAATGTATTTTACATCTATAGCTGGGTGGGGTGCTGCTTTTGTCACAGAGATTGTTTTATTACTTACAGTTCATAAGTTACAATCCTGATATAGCACAGTGATCTATGTCCTGTCATGAAAGAGCTGCATGCAAACTGCAAGGCAAAGGGTTAGAACCATAAGTTATTCCCCAGTATTTCATTATCCTTATGTTTCTGAAAAAAGTTAGTTTTGGTGAAACATACTCCTATTAGTAAAACCAGCTCCAACCATTGTCGTGTGTATAAATCCTGAGTTTGTACTTCTCTAGACCAAACACTCTTGAAGTATACTGCCTACTAGTATGGCTGACATGTGACTCATACAGCTTGTAATCCTCATTGTCTTGCAACATTTCCTGTAGACTGATTTACACATGTATGAGTGTATGATGTAAAGTGCTCTGACTCCCTAAACTGGTTTCAATAACGCTATTAAACAAATTAAATGCATGCAGGAGAGGCTATGTAAAGATGAGGTGCACCCTTTGAGAGGGATAATGGACGAATCCAAGGAAAATGAGGTAATGGTTGGGGGGGGGGAAAGATTGTTGCACCGGGTCCCACCCAGGGGCAGCCCCTCTGCTATGGCGTAGGAGCGCCGCCCCACTGCTATTAAAGCAGCAGAAAAATAAAATGATAATACATTATTATCATGCTATTATTTTCTGCTGTCTAGGGTGGAGATAAGCCAGCATCCTCCCCGTCAGGATGGAGGCGGAGTAGTGGTGCACTCTAAGTGCGCATGACAGTTTGGCCGGCCATCTGAGGCCAGCCAAACTGACGTGCACTTAGAACACTTCACCCCAGCTATATTTCACAGCCGGGTGGAGGCCAAGTGAGTGGAGCAAATGAAGCACCAAGGAGATGGAGAGGTGAGGCTGCAGATTAGTACATTTTTAAATTATTACCCTACCCACACTCCGTGCGCTGCCCCACCAGCTTTGACTGGTCGCAGCCCCTACCGGCACCACCAGTACTAAATCAGGCACTGGTTGTAATTTTCAACAGAAAGCATTGACATTGACTATGCTCAGTATATCAGGCTCCAGGACACCAGTCAGTCTGTGTCTTAGAGATAGTCTCTGACTTCTGCTGGTCAATCGATTTATAATAAGGGTGGTAAAGGGTGTATACAACTTCGCCGAAAGGTCACCTCGCAAGATACGTGCCCTTAAAGTTATTTTATAGATTCACATTCGTTCTCAGCTGAGAATTCCTTAGCTGCGCGTATTCGCAGACGTGTATGCACTGGGGAGAAATGTTCCTTTAAGAGACACCTTCATTGTAAAGAAACTCGTGCATTGAGCATGAGACAAGAAATTGAGCATGGGTGAAATTTTAAAATTCAAGAAGCCATTAATCTTTAACAATTTACACGAGAAAACAGCAGGTGGCAGCACTTGACACGCCATGAGAACTTTCTTCTACCTGAAATACGGAGAAATAGGCCGGTTGGAAAATTTTACTTTCTGGAATTAGCACTATGACACGATTTCTTTCTTGTTTTGGGGACTCTGCGAAAAGGTCATTCAAACTTCTCAGGGATGTTAATGTATCAATGCACTGGAGAACTATAAGGCTGCCTGATTTTATCTGGCACATACCTGGCCTCAATGAGTAGTCTGTTAAAATGATGATTGCTCCTGGGGTTCCGTATGTGTTGCTTAGGTGAGCAGGTGTCCTGCAAAAACCTAGCGCTGAATACTGTAGAATCCATGGTTGATAAAATGAACCACACGAGGGAGCTCTATGACGTACCACATCTCACTGTAGCCCATTCTTTAAAAAATCCTCTTCATTGCTGATTGTGCCCGCTTGCATTTGGTGCACATTGGTGTGTCGTGTCATAGATGGGCAAATAGGGGCTTGTAAGCATTACTGAATGGGTACATCAATGAATGCTTCTATCCATGCCTCTATTCAGCCGCCCACTGGCCTGTTCATAGATTCAGCAGCTCACAGTTTTTCAATACCGCACACAAACTCACTGATTAATAAACATGCACTTTCACTTAGAAGCCAAGCCATAACTATTGGCATGGCCAATGCTTTTAACTTAGAGGCCAGCACTATTGGCATTGCCAGTGCTTGTTTATGTTTTATGTTATCTCTACTGTGGGACATGACAGCTATGGATTATGTTTTCTTGGCAAACAATATGAGAGATATGTTTATCTTCCACAAATTTACGGCGGCGCGTCACTATACAGATACATTCATCTAGTCCCAGTCCTTGAAGAAAATGGCTGCTTTAGAAATACACCCATGAAAATTATGAAGCATACTTTGAGGGTACGTGCACCAGTGTTTGTAGATAACATTTTGTTTACCACTGCCATTCGTTTATTCACGTAGATCATAAAAGGGACATTGGAAATAGACAAGTAACTTACAGTGGCTTGCCCCTTGTACTACAATGCAACGGCCCACATTACAAATTCAACAAAACCGGCTCAATTGCCATTACCATGCGCTAATACCCAGCCAGATCAATTACAAGTTAATCCCTTCGAAATGGGGAATAACTGTGTGGACGCGGTTTTACAGGGCAGAGCTGAGCAGGGTTTTCCCTGTTCCTGGAGGGATTAGCACTCCCCTTTACCACCCGCTTTTAGCAAGGCATGCTGCTGAGCTCAGATCTTGCAGAGCAGGTGCTTGAATTCCACTCAAGAAGTCATGAACATTGACACTTTAGCTCGATTGACTGAGCTTGTTTTAAGGCTGGGGATTTTCAGGAACTTTTGAAAGGTAATGAAGTTTAGTGAGTTAATATGCACATGTGCAACTTAGAGAACTGAGTTCAAATGCAAGGTTTTCTATTTGAAAAAGCGTTTCACCCTGTAAAAAATCTATTTTAACTGGTTAAACCCTACTATTTTATCCTGTTTGAAAGCAGCTGACTTTCACCTTCACCTCACAGAAGTGCTCAAATGAAACTGTGGGCTGGGGTGTACACTGCATCCGACTTGTACAGCCACCTACAGCTCACTGTTATGCACTAAGCAGAATCCTATCAGGGCTTTTAACCTCTCTTGAGTTGAACAGAACCCCACACAGCATATTACCATGGTCTACTACGCATTGGGCGCCTGCCCTCTATGATACACCGGCGCCATCCCATAATTTCATCTGACGCAGTCATTATCTTCAGAAGAATGCAAGGACTCAGCACAGTCTTTCATTCACCCTTGCCCTCCCAGTCACTTTCTTTACCCTTCTAAATCCAGGTCATTGCTCAGCTCAGACAACTGCTCCTGTTGGGCTTGAACAAATGTGGGGACTCAAAAAGAATGTCCTGATGCGCTATCAGTTGTAAAACCAGACACCTTTCTATTCAGCTCCTTCCTGGCCTTATTGATTGCAGCCGGCTACTGTACGCCCTCCATAAAACCTCCTAAGCAACAAGCTAGTCGACAAGACATCTGTGGGAATCCACGTAACCTTCAATATTTCTAAGTACTGCTTCATGAAATTCAGCAAATTCTGCCCAGTGGATAACACCATATCATTCTCCCCTAGATGAGTAATTGCAGCAAATCGATATACTCATTTACCCAAAATGTATCCTTGGTCACCTACTTCAAATGACTGCCCAAGGGGTAACTTATGCCTGTATATACAGCAACACCACATCACTCTTCTTTGCTGCGGTTGCAACCCCGTGGAGTCCCACATCAGTGCATCCTCTGCCATGTCATTCTTCTTCTGCCTAACCTGTGTCACAGCAGAGTCTTCCCCCTGCTTTCTTGACCAACTGCTACAATCTGTCCTATACTGGATCTCGCTGTTGAGGCCTTACCCTGCACTGCATCACTGACACTCCCCAGACTCATGCCTTGGTTTCCCACTTCCCCTTTCCCCTGTGCCTCAAAATCCCCCATGCCCCAAAAAACCCCTGGGCCCCTGATAACCCTGACTCATTTTTTCTTCCTTCTAATCCCTCATACATCTGCTCAGTCACCCTGGTACTCACATCCTGGCCCCTCTCCCAGGGGGGACCTGTTGTCTTCTCTCCTTGGTCACTTGTCACCTTCTTGATGCCTATCCATTCCACGGCTTGCCCTGAGTCCACCTTTCCTGCCCAAGTTACTTTCCCTGCCATCAGAAGACTCACATTCTACATGTTCCCCTTTTGGACTATTGCCACCTGAGCTTGTCCCTAGCCAGTGTCAGACCTGTCTCCCCCTAAAGAGGAGTCTCATCCTTTGGCCCTTTGCTACCCCATCCCAGGCATGCCTCACATAAGGCACTGCTGGCTCCATTATCTTTACCACCACCAACCTGGGAGTAGCCCTGTGCTCCACTGCCAGTAACAATTTGTTTGCCCCGTTCCAGACCTGCAGCTTTCTACAGCACCAGCATCACTTATAGCCCCATCTGCCTCCACTCACTGCCTCAGACTTGATTTGAATTACAAATTATTATTCAATAACCCAAGAACGCTTCTCTTGGGAAGTGAGACCGAAACAGGGCCCCTACTATTTGGCATGGAAAATTCTCTGGGGGCCTCCCAAGCTCCTTCAGGAGCTCCATACTGCCGTCTTCCAGTGTAGGCTGCTGCCGGTCACCTGCACTCTCCCTGGGCCCTGCAGATCCTGCCTGCAGATGATTATCTGGGAACAAAGGCACAACAAAGTCTGCAGCACCCCACCACCCGCTCGGCCCAAATACTGGCCATGGGGATTCCCAGCCCTCTAGGGTTGCTACCTACAGTGCCTGCACCTTTCTTATATGCCAGATAGTGGTACCACGACAACTTGGACTTCTGTCAGGTCCATCTCACTGGTGCATCTATTTTGCTTGACTCCCTACTCCCCTCTACTACGAAGGAGGTACCAGGTACACCAGAGGCCCCACACTAGACTTACTGCGTGATGTTGCTAAATTCTTGCCTCAGCCATGAGATGCACCAGGGCCAATTAGGCATGCCATCTTCCCTCATTCTGAATAGACCCTGGCTCCTCTGGAATTCCTTGTCCAATGCCTCCACAGCCTAGACTGGTATCACTCTTCTTCCAATGAGCACTGCGGCGGCACAATAGCACTCCTTCTACCATTCTTCTCAGGGTCCCCCACTCTCCTGAGCTTGGGATGGTCGTCCACTTGCAAAAATCACAGAAGAAACACCTGTGGAGGCTGCGGGGTGGGGCAGCAGAGAAAAGCTTGACCCACCCTGAGCAGCCAATGCAAACCACCCAACTGCTTCCAAAAGTGCTGTGAATTTCAAGTCTGGGGTGGGGGGGGGGCAATAAAACCATCAATTCGCAATGTCATCAAAAATTACAGCCATATATTAGCATAATTAAGGCAGTGTTACACACAAAATAAGAAAATTGACACTGAAATTTTAGACCTTTAAGAACTGCGTCACAAATTCAGGAATTCTACAAATTAACTTCAGCTCAAAGGAAATCGCACTCACTGCCATACACACTGACGCTAGGTGGACAGCACTACTGCTGACACATCACTACTTTGCTTACTCCCTGTCCGCCCAACCTCCCCGAGCACAGAGTGTGCTGCAATGGTCATACTCAGGCCCAGATTTTCCTTCAACAACTACGTCATAGTGTAGTCAGGATGGGACCCTTCCCCATAACGTCATGCATTATTTGTACCACTCCTCTCTGTTCACAGCCTTGTGGAGCTGTTCAAGTGTTTATTTTTTGCAGAGTGGCTAGGTTACCAGTGGCAGACTATGTATCCTGTAGTCACAATACTTCTATCTCTATTGAGGTTACATCGAGATTTAAGCATTGTTGCATTTTTGCAAATCCCTTCAACATAGCTTTGAAAAAATCCCTCACTACTTTTGCACTGGGTGCTGGAGCCCTAATTAATCTCCAGACATACAGGAGGTCATTATGACTTTGGCAGACGTGTACACCATACGCCAAAGTCCAGATGGTCAGATTGCTGCCAGTGCGTCCGCCTTCCTGCAGACCCCATTATGAGTTCGGGCGGAAACAGAGTTTCTGCCCACTGGCCCAGTGGGTAACAGCCTACAGCATTATTGCCAGCTCATATTAGAGCTGGCGACAATGCTGTAGTGTGTAGGGTGCACCAGCACCCGTCACAAAGTTCTCTGTCTGCAGACAGTGAACTTTGCGACGGGTCTGGCCAGGGGGGGCCCGCACTGCCCATGCCAAGTACATGGGCAGTGCAGGGCCCCCCCTGAGGCACCCTGCACTCCATCTGTGCCAGCCTTTACATGGCGGTGCTACCACCATGTTAATGCTGGTAGAGTGGGAGGTCATAATCCCCAGGGCAGCACTGCTTGCAGCACAGCCCTTGCAGTGGTCCCAACCAGACTCAGTGTCATACACTTTGGTCACTAGGATTCACTCAGCAGTATCTCTACTGAGCCTTGCTCTCTCCAGGTGCTCTCTTCCTCCTCACCAGGTGTGCGGGTATTGTCAGTGAAGCAGAATGCCGGTGCTCCAGGCTCAGGGCAAGTGGTCTTGACTTCCTGGGTGATGGTCTCTCACCCAGCAGAGAAGCCTGCAGACCTTGATTCCTAGTCCGGGTTCTAGCATCTAGAAGTCTTGATGATCTTTTCTCCAGTTGAACCTGTTGGTAGAACAATGCTGTTGAACAACTTGGGGGATTCATCCTACCACCTTTACTGTCTAAATCCAGAGATGGATGTGAGCTAATGTCTGGTCTGTTGATATTCTTACTGTGGTTGTCCAATTGTTTGAAGTGCCCTATCCTCTGCCACACTCTTTATCAAATGGCAGTCTGCCACAGCAGGACTGGCTCCAATTTTGATTGACACACAACAGAGGTCAAGGGAGTAACCAGCACTCATAGCTGTCTGTCAGCCTCCACTGAAATATACCTTCTGAAGGTTCAAAGTCCTAAAGCCTTCCCCTCTTTGATGCCTGCCTGGTCCTATAGTGCCAATCTTATCAAACCCACCTCCCTGAAAATGATCCCAGGCTCTATTGATCAGTAACTCTTCCTGGAATCAAAGAGGCCTTTGATGTACACAGAGGATGCTCTGCTGCACCTTCTCTAGCATGTGTGTTCCCTCTCCAGCCCTAAGGAATGTCAGCATTCTACATCTCCTGTCTGGAAGTCCTCACCACCACTATCTTTTCCAGGTCACGGGGCCTCCAAAATGCAAACCACAGGCCTCCATGTTATGTACGATGAACAGACACACATATCCCAGCACACACACAGGAGTATCATGTGCTGTGTGGTGTTACAAACAGTCAGCATGTAGGCCAAGGGTGAGTTAAGTACACAACAGTTGAATTTTTCAGAAGTGGCCCCATGGCCACCAAATCCGGTGGCATAAGTAAAAAAAGCCTGTTCACACTAATGATCACTATTAAACGCAAGCACTGATGAGGACAGAGAAACAGAACACAAGGTCAATTTATGTGAAGATGAATCTGAAGTTCAGTGTTGGTCATTTTTTATCACATTGTATTTGAAAGAGATCAATATAGAGTATATATGTGTACATATTTTATATTTGTTATTATATTTCTGAAAATCTTCATTCTACCATTTTGGCTTTGGTGAACATTAAGTATACTTATCATTGTCTTTATGGTGTGCACATAGACAAATGTAGTTTACTAATGACAGATATTCTGGTATCATTGCCGTGTACATGTTTACCAGACAGCAAATTGATGTGGTCTTACAGGATAAACATGTGAGGGGATGTGCCCTTCATTATATTGTTTGATAAGATTGTATATCACACATCTGGCAACGAAGACCATTCCATGTCAATACACACTTTTTTTTAAATTTGGACCATTTTAGTAGCTTTTTTGCAATTTTGTCTCATTTCATTCACATTATTACACTTTAATTATAATTTGCACCTTGCACCTTGTTGGAAGTCAATTCGAAAAGCACTTACATCTCGTCCAATAGATTGAAGCTGTTGATGCTGGGACCACCTATATACTTTTTGAATTTTGGCCTTGAATCGTGCAATAAAGCAATGTATTTTATGTTTCACAAATATTTCACAGAAATATAATTACTATAAAATATGTATTGAAATCATGTGGAAAATATTTCAGAATGCGTCAAAATGCTAGGCTTCCCCACAGGAGGCGTAACAAGGAGGAATTCAGTGTTGAGAAATGTATTACTGTGACAGGCAAATGCATTTAAATGATGTTAAAAATTATCTCAGGGATGCTGTAACTGGGTTTGCGATTGCCAAAATAGTTATATTTGTTTGTTTACAAAACTGACTGAGCCTTTGAACATAAACTTCTTATGTTAAAGTGTTTTCTCACTGTCGGCTAACTTATGTTGGTACAACTATGAGTAATGGAGTGCTTTTCCTTTTATTTTGAGATAGGCTTCTGTGAAGCTGAAATGGGTCAGCCTTGAGCACACATAGATTGGTGGGTGCGACTGGTGTGCCACTTCTCGGTTTGCCCTATATTACAAGAAGGCAAACTGGTTCTGATGGAGCATGGTTGTTCCCAGGCATCCGCCCTTGGATTTTGGTGCATTCTCAGATTTACCATTACTGGTAGATGTGGGAATGCGTCAAAATGCTAGACGTCCCCAGAGGAGGCGTAACAAGGAGAAATATGCTTGTTTCTCTTTGTTTTGTCCTTTTTCTACATGTGCTACATGCTGCTGCACATATAGACAGAGGAAAATGCCTCAGAAGATTGTTTGTGTAGGAAGATGTCCAGCAAACACAGCAGTCATTTGAATTTGTGGAGCATTCATTTACCTCTTTAATGTAAACTGCCTGCTCTAACTACCACCATATTTTGTGCTATTCATTTTCTGACTACAACTTTAGGCTCCTGTTAGCATATATATGGCATGTAATTAATCAAACAATTTCAGACAACTCTATGTTTGAATTCTTTACCGCCAGATACATCTTTCTAGCATTATTTTGAATTATGTTGTATGGGAAAAATATTTAAATTATAGTACTGTTTTTAAAAGCCAGCAAAATTGATCATGTAGGAAGTACGCAAAACAGACAGAACATCAAAAGCAAATATATCACAAAGATGAAAGTTTAAAGTGAGCACAATGAGCTTAAGTATATCCAGCATATGCCCAACATGTTAGAGCTATTAGAAAAATTGGAAATATTGGCAGAGTTCTGTATAATGATGGCATATGGCACAGCATGTTATAGGGTGCATGGCCTTCAGCTGCCATAGGGAATATGTATTGATATTTGTATAGCACAAACCTAGCCAAAACGCGGCGGAGTGCTATTGGTAACTAGCCCAATCCAAGATTGTTTACCTAGAAGAAGCAGATGTAAGAGGGACAACTGATGCCTTTTTAAAGTGTTGAGATGTAGTGTTCTTGGAAACTGTGGTCCTTTAGCATTTCCTTCAATTGAAGGAACACAGGGGCAGTACTGATGGACAAAGTGATGTTAGCACAGTTGTGAGAAAGTTATCCTTTTCACCCTGATCACTGCCATTTTTTGACTGATACTGGTGGTTACTGACTCTGAATGTGCCCTGGACTCTGCTGCCCAGGGCCAGTGCACTGTTTAAAACGTATATGCTAAGTAGGTGTAATTATAATTAGCACTGACAACCTACCTGTAAGTCCCTAGTATATGGCAGGGCATGTTGGTTTAGGGACCCTAGTGGAGTTAGGACACCCAAGGGTGTACTGCTGTCTGGTGTCATTTTAAAGGCTGGTTTGCCTTGCTGGCTGCTTTTAAAATAAAATGAGGCCCAAATTCAACTTTGAAATTAAAAGTACTTCTAAAGTCTTAAACGAACCTAATTTTACAAATACGTCACCCCTAAAGCCTGCCTAGGTGTCCCAAGGTAGGTTGTAGGGTGTAGTGTAATTGTAAGCAGGGGCATAATAAAAGTTGTTTTACAAGCCCTGGTGAGAGAAAAACTGCTAATTTCATTTTCCCCAATTGTAGTGCATTAGCTCCGTAGGCTAACATTGGAAGGTTTATTTTAAAATAATACAGTCCTACTCTTGATAGGAGCAAGCTAAAAAGACATTTAAGATATCAAATAAATAATTAGAATGAATCCAAAAACTTGCCAATATTAGCTTTATTATAACTATTACAAGGCGAGACTTTTAGAACTCTTTCTAAAAGTTACCTAAGATCAACCCTGTAGTAGCCTTTCAGCCTCTGGCAGGCTGAGTCAACCTACCTTGATGAGGTGTGAAGTGGCCTGGCTGAGACAAACAAAGCATCTGGTGGGTGGAGTTCTGCAACAGCAGATGACAGAGCGGGAAGGAGGGTAGGTGGTCAAACTGGTCTTCAAAAGAGGGAAAGACACTTGAGACAGAAACCAAACCTTCCCCATTTCCTGCACCACCAGCCAGATGGGAGTTCCAGTAATTAGATTAAGAGAGGGGTGGTGATGGGAATGTTAGGGAAAGTTAGCCACACCACTAGGTGGGCTTAGCCAGACCTGCACCTCCAGAAGAGATTTTCACCATCTTGAATTTTTAAGAAACAGTGTTTTCTGGGTTTGAAATATGCCGTTTTTCTCAGGAGGTGGCCTTCACAGAACGTGGTACCCTGCCTCCCACTAGTCAGGGGTGTCTCCTTGCTTACCAACCCAAGAACTTACATACATATGGAAAAGCTGCCAGGCAACTCAGATCCCGGCTGGAAGAAAATCAGAAGAAGGACTGTCTTGCTGAACCCCTGGTCTCACCTAAAGGACTGCACCCACAAGGACTGCACAAGCTGCACACTCTGGGCTTCACCACAAAAATGACTTTGCCTTGCTTCTAAAGATCCGAGAGTGTGCTCCTGTAAGCAACATGTACAAAGGAGCTTCCAAGAGACCCATGCATCAAGTCCTGGCAGAAGAGCCCAGCTGACCAACATAGTGGACTTTCAGGATTTTGACCAGATGCATGCTGGGAAATGTAGTCCCAACTCCCAAGGAGCAACTCACAGCTTCTGGAGCCTTGGATCAAGTTTGTGGACAATGCAAGTCCCTAAAAAGACTTCTGGAAGAAGGCATAGAGGTTTGGAATGACTTTGGAAAAAAGCTCCATAAGGTGACCAATTTGTCGATGACAGTCAAGTTAGCGATATCAAACCGTGACCCAGCCTGAATTTCAGGTTCATCCTGCTGAAGCTCTGGAGCTTTTTCCCATCGATGAGACTTCCAGGAGCTGACCGACACCTCATGCTGAACCAAGCCACTGACGTTGCATCGAAAGCAGGCTGGGAGAGGAGCCCCACTCAAAAATAAGACAAAAAGCTCCAGAAAAGAGACTTATGGCCTGATTTAGGACTCAGCGGACAGGTTACTCCACCACAATGGTGATGGATATCCCATCCGCCAAAATCTAAATTCCATAGGATTTAATGGGATTTAGATTATGGCGGGTGGGATATTTATTAATGTTACAATGGAGTAACCCGTCCGCCGAGTTCTAAATCCGACACTAAGTTCGAAGGTCAAATTTTGACCAAGGCCTCCCACTCAGTGTATCTGTCTTGGGCTCCATTACGGTCAGCCTCAAACTTTGACTTTGTCTGGGTCAAGCTCGACTGGATGTCCGCGGTTGGCGCTTTTTGCTTTTAGAAACTAGAAAGCACATTTTTACATTTAATCTTTAAAAATCAATGTCTTTGGTTCCCTATATTAATGAAAAAATGTTTCCTTTTGTTATAAATGCTGTTGGATATTTATTGTGTGTTGTGGACCATCAAAGCTACTGCTTTAGGTACAAGAGTGGTAGGTTGGCGGGGAAACCTCCACCTGGAGCATTGATGAGTCAAAGAAGAGAAGTCGTCCAGCCCTCTTTGCATGCAGACTGTGGAAAATTTAAAATTATTTCTTGGAACTTGGCTGGCATCAAGTCTAAGGTTAATTGCAAAAGTTGGGGAAAATTAGTTGATGATTTTGATGTGTGCCTTTTTCAGGAGTCATGGACCACAAGCATGGTCCATGGGGTGGGGTTCACAAATCTGGATGTGGAAGCATCTCCCTCAAGAATGGGTCATCCAGAAGGGTGTCTCATTATATGGGTTAATGTTAATTTGAAGTGTACTATTAAAACAGTGGATGCTGGCTCTAGAAACCTACTGGCAGTTAAACTAACAACTACTAAAAGTGTGAAGTCTGCCCTATTTGTCAATGTATATAATAGATTTTCTATGCAGCATCAGGAATCCCCTTCAGTAGCAGCCTTGGAAGACCTTTTAGAAAAGGTAGATGGTCATGATTTTTTACTGTTGACAGGAGACCTAAACACAATATACGAACCCTCAGAGATGCTCGCTAATGTCACAGAGGAGGAGGACGAGGTGTGGGGAATCCCTGGGTTGGGCCATGCGAGTCCATCTAGAAATATGAAAGTTGCTCTTCAGTTCACCTCGTTAACACTTTAGCATGGTTTGCATGCTTCCAATGGGCATTCAACCACAGAGAAGCATTTAAAACATAAGTCAAGGATCAACTTCATTTTACTGGATTTACACTCTTGGTTTCATATGAACAACATGAAGATAATTGAAAAGTTTGATAGTGACCACAACGCTTTGGCCTTGGACCTAGATCATATGTATAACACCTAGAAGTCAAACCAGGGAAGGAGGTAATTTATCCAGTAGTTACTACTAACAACAGAAGGAAGATCAAATGGCCCAAGATCGAGCGGAAACCAGATACTCTTGCCAAGATATAGGCATTGGAATTGCAACACTTATAGATTTAAACAATCATGATAGTGATGTACAGGGTACCTGTTGGAAATGGCCCTTCTGCAGGGTTATCCCCAGACTTTTTGCCTTCCTCCTTCTCTTTTTCTGACCTCATTTTTGCTGGTTTTTAGACTCTGCACACTTTACCACTGCTAACCAGTGTTAAAGTGCATATGCTCTCTCCCTTTAAACCTGGTAACATTGGATCTTACCCAATTGGACTATTTAATTTACCTATAAGTCCCTAGTAAGGTGCACTGTATGTGCCCAGGGCCTGTAGATCAAATGCTACTAGTGGGCCTGTAGCACTGGTTGTGCCACCCACTTAAGTAGCCCCTTTACCTTGTCTCAGGCCTGCCATTGCAAGGCCTGTGTGTGCAGTTTCACTGTCACTTTGACTTGGCATTTAAAACTACTTGCCAAGCCTAAAATTCCCCTTTTTCTACAGATAAGTCACCCCTAATGTGTGCCCTAGGTAACCCCTAGAGCAGGGTGCTGTGTGGGAAAAAGGCAGGACATGTACCTGTGTAGTTTACATGTCCTGGTAGTGTAAAACTCCTAAATTCGTTTTTACACTACTGTGAGGCCTGCTCCCTTCATAGGCTAGCATTGGGGCTGCCCTCATACATTATTTGAGCGGTAGCTGCTGATCTGAAAGGAGTAGGAAGGTCATATTTAGTATGGCCAGAATAGTAATACAAAATCCTGCTGACTGGTGAAGTTGGATTTAATATTACTATTTTAGAAATGCCACTTCTAGAAAGTGAGCATTTCTCTGCACTTAAATCTTTCTGTGCCTTACAATCCACGTCTGGCTGGGTTTAGTTGACAGCTCCTTGTGCATTCACTCATTCACACCCCAAACACAGGGTACTCAGCCTCACTTGCATACATCTGCATTTTGAATCTGTCTTCCTGGGCTGGGAGGGTGGAGGGCCTGCTCTCACACAAAAGACTGCCACATCCCCTACTGAGACCCTGGCAGACAGGATTGAACTGAAAGGGGACCTGGTGCACTTCTAAGCCACTCTTTGAAGTCTCCCCACTTCACAGGCACATTTGGGCATCAAACAGGGCCTCTGCCCTACCACCTCAGACACTTCCTGGAGAAGAAACCTGAACCAGAACCTGCACCCTGACAAGAAGAACTGCCTGGCTGCCTAAAGGACTCACCTGACTGCTTTCTACAGAGGACTGCTGCCTTGCTGTTGCCCTGCTGCCTTGCTGCTCTCTTGCTTAGCTGCAGAAGTGCTCTCCAAGGGCTTGGATAGAGCTTGCCTCCTGTTCTCTGAAGTCTCAGGACCAAAAAGTCTTCTCTCTTGCAACTGGACTCCTTGTGCGGTGAAAAATTCGACGCACAGCTTGCTCCACGGTGAAAAATTCACTGCACTCCGAACCGGGACGACGCTGCTTGACTTTGCAAGGAAAAGTGGATGCAGCGCCTGCGGTGCGACCGGAAGTTCGACACACGGTCCACTTTTGACAACGCCGCCCGGCTTCCAGAGGGGAAATCAACGCAGCGCCTGCCGTGAGGGAGAAATTTACCTGCACCGCCTACCGGAACAACGCAGAGCTGGTGAACAAGCCCAGGATTCCACGCACAGACCCCGGGGCATCGGAAAACCCCGCAACCCGAAGAGGAGACCCGTCCGCGTGCCGGAATTCGGCACAACGTCTTCCCTGCGTGGAAAATAATGACCCAAGTCCGTGTGTGAAGGGGCGAAACCGACACACACACCGTTTTCCACGCATCTCCTCCTCTGCGGCCCATTGCGGAGATTTTTCACACAAACCAGGTACTTTGTGCTTGAAAGAGACTTTGTTTGCTTTGAAAAGACTTAGGACACTTTGGGGGTCATTCTGACCCCGGCGGTCTAAGACCGCCGGGGCCAGGGTCGGCGGGAGCATCGCCGACAGGCCGGCGGTGCCCCGCAGGGCATTCTGACCGCGGCGGTTCAGCCGCGGCCAGAAAGGGTAAACCGGCGGTCTCCTGCAGGTTTACCGCTGCCCTTAGAATCCCCCATGGCGGCGCAGCTTGCTGCGCCGCCATGGGGGATTCTGACACCCCCTACCGCCATCCTGTTCCTGGCGGTTCGCCCGCCAGGAACAGGATGGCGGTAGGGGGTGACACGGGGCCCCTGGGGGCCCCTGCCGTGCCCATGCCACTGGCATGGGCACGGCAGGGGCCCCCGTAAGAGGGCCCCACAAAGTATTTCAGTGTCTGCCTAGCAGACACTGAAATACGCGACGGGTGCAACTGCACCCGTCGCACCTTCCCACTCCGCCGGCTCAATTCTGAGCCGGCATCCTAGTGGGAAGGTTGATTTGCCCTGGGCTGGCGGGCGGCCTTTTGGCGGCTGCCCGCCAGCCCAGGGCAAATCTCAGAATCACCGCCGCGGTCTTTCGACCGCGGTGCGATGTTCTGACGGCGGAACCTTGGCGGACGGCCTCCGCCGTCCGCCAAGGTTAGAATCAGCCCCTTTATATCACTTTCCAGTGATATCTTTACATTTTCTTATTGCATCTTTTATCGTTTTGACCTGCAAATATCCAGATACATTTTATAAATTTTTCTAAACACTGTGTGGTGTATTTTTGTGGTGCTATATTGTGTTATTGTATGATTTATTGCACAAATACTTTACACATTGCCTTCTAAGTTAAGCCTGACTGCTCAGTGCCAAGCTACCAGAGGGTGGGCACAGGATAATTTGGATTGTGTGTGACTTACCCTGACTAGAGTGAGGGTCCTTCCTTGGACAGGGGGTAACCTGATTGCCAACCAAAGACCCCATTTCTAACATTGGTGATCAGTGCTGAGGATAGGACTTGTATTTGTGCAGTGACATACAGTAGTTAAGTATTTCACTACCTACCCACAGCTGAAGGTCAACTTGATTTTTATCTCTTTTTGCAAATTTGTTTTTTCTGACAATTTTCTAAACCTAAATCCTCACTCAACATGTGTCAGGATGGGTCTCAAGCAGGAGATTTTGACCTAGCCCTGTTGGAGACAAATACTGTCAAACAGCTAAAAGGGTTCTGCAAGGAGATGAGGGTACCCACCCAAGGGGCCTCCAGAAAGGAGGACTTTCAAGTGGTGCTGAGGGCCTGGGCAGAAGCCCATTTAGAGGAGGATGCTGAGGAGGAGGAGCTAGAAGATGGCCCCCCAGAGGATTGTTTGCCATCAGTGGGTGATGTTACCACTGCATTTGTGCCCCCTTCCAGACCAGGGAGCAGTGCCTCTGATCAAGGCCTGACCGCAGAGGAAAGGAGAGAGGAGAGGGAGTTCCAATTGCAAATGGCAAGACTAAAAATTGAGGCTCAACAGGAGGAAAGAAGGGCAGAGAGAGAAGCACAAGCAGCTGAGAGAGCCTTGGCTGAAAATAAACTTTTGTTGGCTCATTAACTGAGTCACAAGGAGCTGGATCGTAAGCAAAACAGTCTGAATCCAGCAGTAATGGTGGCAGCATACAGACAGGACCTGCTGGAGAAAAGAAGGTTCGTATACCCAAAAATGTGGTGCCCAGTTTTGTGGTGGGAGATGACATAGATAAACGTCTAGCTGCTTATGAAGTTGCACTAAGGGCTCATGAGGTTACTGAAAGCAATGGGGTACAGCTATGTGGAGTTATGTGCCATCATTGGGGAGGGACACACTTCTCACATTGGACACAAAGGATTAAAACACATACCCACTTCAGAAAGCCATTTTACTTGCCAAGTTTGGGCTGACCCCTGAGAAATACCATCAGAGGTTCAAGGACAGCACCAAACTGTCCACACAAACATGGGTAGATTTCTTTAACTTTCTCAGTAAGGCACTGAATGGATGGGTGCGGGGCTGCAAAGTAGATGATTACAATGGATTGTACAATTTGATTCTGAGAGAGCATATGCTCAGTATTTGTTTTACAGAGTTGCGCCAGCACCTAGTAGACAGTAAGCTTACTGATCCCAGGAAGCTTGCTGAGGAGGCGGACCTCTGGGTTAGCACCAGAGTGTCCAAAAAGGTACCTGGGAGTGACCCCAGGAAGGGTGATTCCAGTTCCCCCAACAGAGTGAGGGGGAGGTTAAAGATGACCCAGACAAGTCCCAGAGTGAGGGGGAGGAAAGGGTTCCCATGCACCATCTGAGAAACAGGGTGGTGGTTCTGGTGGGCGGTGGCACAAAGCATCCCATTCCCAACCCCGCTGCTTTGAGTGTTCCCAGCTAGGACACAGGAAAGGGGACTCTGTCTGTCCAAAGAAATCACCCAGTATTGGGACCTCTACAGGGGTGGCCCATGTGGCCTTAGGGGATAGTAGTCCCCAGGGGCAGGTCGTAGACCATGCCTTCATCACCTTTAGTTGGGAGGTGGACTCAGAGGGTAAACTGGTGATCCCTGAGGGTGGGAGTCGTCACTTCCACCAGGTGGGAGTGATTGGGGTCCCAGTCACCACTCTGAGAGACTCAGGGGCTAGTCTGACCATGATGGTGGAGAGACTAGTGTCACCAGAGCAGTACACCGGACAGGTGTGTAGAGTGACTCCAGCCATTGGGGAGAATTTCTTCCGCCCCATGGCCCTGGTGTCCCTAGAGTGGGGTGGGGAGGTGACCCAGAGGCGGGTCATAGTTAGTCCCCAGTTTCCCATTGACTGCATTCTAGGGAATGAGTTTCCCCTAGTGTTAGGAGAACTGAGAGGGTTGACCCCTAGGGGTGCCCTGACATTTCAGATGTCTGTCAGTACCACTCCCCAGAGGAGGGTATGTGAGCCCAGATGTGGAGGCACAGTGAGGAAGGACTCCCCCTTGTCCTCTGTTCAGCCTCAGGCTACAGACCCTGGGCTGAGTGACCAGTATCAGGGACCCACCCCTGAACTGGTGAGAATGGAGAAGGGGTGCAAGACCCCTGGGGCTACTGCCCCCCATTTTGCGATTCTTCAGGAGCCCCTTGGGAGCTCCGTACTAGACCCCCAGCTGGAGGAGAAGCTCATCCAACGGCCCCCCTCAGGGTCTCCACTTAGCAGTGGATGGTCTGGGGCCTGGCACATGACACTGACAGTGGCGTCTGTTGGTTCCTGTCCTTATGGGCAGAATTTTCCCTGGGTTGGGAACAGAAGTCAGACCCAAGGAATGGAATGGGCCACATCACTTTGTTGGCCATGGTGGTACTGTCTGCATACTGGGATGCATCTGTGAGCATGTTAAAATTAGGAGCTTCCCAGACGGGGTCCTCAGGTGATGAGAAGGGTTCCCCATGGGCCAGTTCAGTGGCCCCGGAGAGCATGGACAAAGAAGCCTCACTGAGTTCAGAAAGGCGTAGAACTGGCAAGTGCCCCTGCAGTAGTGGGCCATTGTCCATGTTCTATCGCCTTAAGCAGGGAATTCCATCTGAGTGTTGATTAGTCTACCCTGGCTTTAGGCTGGAAGGGGGATATGTTGGAAATGGCCCTTCTGCAGGGTTATCCCCAGAATTTTTGCCTTCCTCCTTCTCTTTTTCTGACCTCATTTTTGCTGGTTTTTAGACTCTGTGCACTTTACCACTGCTAACCAGTGCTAAAGTGCATATGCTTTCTCCCTTTAAACCTGGTAACATTGGATCATACCCAATTGGACTATTTAATTTACCTATAAGTCCCTAGTAAGGTGCACTGTATGTGCCCAGGGCCTGTAGATTAAATGCTACTAGTGGGCCTGTAGCACTGGTTGTGCTACCCACTTAAGTAGCCCATTTACCTTGTCTCAGGCCTGCCATTGCAAGATCTGTGTGTGCAGTTTCACTGTCACTTCGACTTGGCATTTAAAAGTACTTGCCAAGCCTAAAACTCCCCTTTTTCGACATATAAGTCACCCCTAATGTGTGCCCTAGGTAACCCCTAGAGCAGGGTGCTGTGTGGGTAAAAGGCATGACATGTACCTGTGTAGTTTTCATGTCCTGGTAGTGTAAAACTCCTTAATTCGTTTTTACACTACTGTGAGGCCTGCTCCCTTCATAGGCTAGCATTGGGGCTGCCCTCATACATTGTTGAAGTGGTAGCTGCTGATCAGAACGGAGTAGGAAGGTCATATTTAGTATGGCCAGAATGGTAATACAAAATCCTGCTGACTGGTGAAGTTGGATTTAATATTACTATTTTAGAAATGCCACTTCTAGAAAGTGAGCATTTCTCTGCACTTAAATCTTTCTGTGCCTTACAATCCACGTCTGTCTGGGTTTAGTTGACAGCTCCTTGTGCATTCACTCAGACACACCCCAAACACAGGGTACTCAGCCTCACTTGCATACATCTGCATTTTGAATGGGTATTCCTGGGCTGGGAGGGTGGAGGGCCTGCTCTCACATAAAGGACTGCCACACCCCCTACTGGGACCCTGGCAGACAGGATTGAACTGAAAGGGGACCTGGTGCACTTCTAAGCCACTCTTTGAAGTCTCCCCCACTTCACAGGCACATTTGGGTATAAAACAGGGCCTCTGCCCTACCACCTCAGACACTTCCTGGAGAAGAAACCTGAACCAGAACCTGCACCCTGACAAGAAGAACTGCCTGGCTGCCTAACTGATTTCTACAGAGGACTGCTGCCTTGCTGTTCCCCTGCTGCCTTGCTGCTCTCTTGCTTTGCTGCAGAAGTGCTCTCCAAGGGCTTGGATAGAGCTTGCCTCCTGTTCTCTGAAGTCTCAGGATGAAAAAGACTTCTCTCTTGCAACTGGACTCCTTGTGCGGTGAAAAATTTGACGCACAGCTTGCTCCGTGCTGAAAAATTCACCGCACGCCGAACCGGGACGGCTAAAGGAAAAGATCGACGCGGCGCCTATGGTGCGACCGGAAGTTCGGCGCACGCCCAACCTGGTACAACGCCGCCCGACTTCCAGAGGGGAAATCAACGCAACTCCTGCCGTGAGGGAGAAATTTTCCCACACCGCCCACCGGAACGATGCAGAGCTGGTCAACAAGCCCAGGATTCCACGTACAGACCCCGGGGCATCTGAAAACCCCGCAACCCAAAGAGGAGACCCGTCTGCGTGCCGGAAATCGACACAACATCTTCCCCACATGGAAAATAACGACACAAGTCCATGTGTGAATGGTTGCACACACCATTTTCCACGCATCTCCTCCTCTGCGGCCCTTTGCAGAGATTTTTCACTCAGACCAGGTACTTTGTGCTTGAAAGAGACTTTGGGGGTCATTCTGACCCCGGCGGTCTTAGACCGCCAGGGCCAGGGTCGGCGGGAGCACCGCCGACAGGCCGGCGGTGCCCCGCAGGGCATTCTGACCGCGGCGGTAAAGCCGCGGTCAGACCGGCAACACTGGCGGTCTCCCGCCAGTGTACCGCCGCCCTATTGAATCCTCCAAGGCGGCGCAGCTAGCTGCGCCGCCGAGGGGATTCCGACCCCCCCTACCGCCATCCAGTTCCCGGCGGTCCGCCCGCCGGGAACCGGATGGCGGTAGGGTGGGTCGCGGGGCCCCTGGGGGCCCCTGCAGTGCCCATGCCACTGGCATGGGCACTGCAGGGGCCCCCGTAAGAGGGCCCCTACAAGTATTTCACTGTCTGCTTGGCAGACAGTGAAATACGCGACAGGTGCAACAGCACCCGTCGCACCTTCCCACTCCGCCGGCTCGATTACGAGCCGGCATCCTCGTGGGAAGGGAGTTTTTCCCTGGGCTGGCGGGCGGTCTTTTGGCGACCGCCCGCCAGCCCAGGGAAAAACTTAGAATACCCTCCGCGTTCTTTCGACCGCGGAGCGGTATTTCGGAGGGGGAAGTCTGGCGGGCGGCCTCCGCCGCCCGCCAGACTTAGAATGACCCCCTTTGTTTGCTTTTAAAAGACTTAAGACACTTTATATCACTTTCCAGTGATATCTTTACATTTTCTTATTGCATCTTTTATCGTTTTGACCTGCAAATATCCAGATAAATTTTATATATTTTTCTAAACACTGTGTGGTGTATTTTTGTGGTGCTATATTGTGGTATTGTATGATTTATTGCACAAATACTTTACACATTGCCTTCTACGTTAAGCCTGACTGGTCAGTGCCAAGCTACCAGAGGGTGGGCACAGGATAATTTGGATTGTGTGTGACGTACCCTGACTAGAGTGAGGGTCCTTGCTTGGACAGGGGGTAACCTGACTGCCAACCAAAGACACCATTTCTAACAGTACCCTTAATAACTTCACCCAGTTACTCAAAAAAGTTAAACCTTTCTTTTACAAACAACTAAAGGGCAATGCTATACACATCAACAAAGATCAATGGTATAATGAATCCTGTAAGGCAGCAAAGAAATATCTAATGGGGTCATTGACATTAGGAAGCAGCATTACAGTGGCCATCAAAAGGAAGCAATATACTGAAGTGTAAGCTGAAGCTAAAAAAGGATTGGGTGGAATCCCAATGAGAGAATTATCCATTGAAGCAAAAAATGAGACAGTAAGTTGTTTTGGCATATTGTGGCTAAGGGCACTAGGAGACAGATTTCAGAAGAAGACTTTAATATTCAGTCCCAGTTGTGGGTAAATCATTTTAGCACTCTATGCCAGACAGAGTTTAAAGGCACTGGGGTCAGACAACCTTCCAGGTGCTGGCATACACTGGGAGCTCTGGGAAGCTAACTTTAGTGATTTTAGTCTAGAGGAACTAAGTTAGCTCTTTCTACATTACAGAGAGGTAAGGCTCCCAGTTTAGATAAAATCCCAGGTGACCTGTAACTCTCAGAATTGGGAGTATGGAGAATCATCCTTAATCGTTGTGTTTATGCTATTTTAAAAGGAGCACAGAACCCTGATTCTTTGCTAGGGGCGGAGATGGTTCCAGTATATAAAAAAGGGGGAATAAAGTGGTCCCGTAAAATACAGGCCTATTAGTTTTATAAACATTACTCAAAAACTGTTTTTTAGACACGTCCTGGGAAGAATATTGGACTGGGTCAAAGAGCATGGGATCCTCTCACCCTTTCAGGCTGGGTTCAGGGAAGAGACTGGTACCATTGATCAGTTATTCAGGTTCTTAACAATCCTATGGAAGTATGTGGTGATTAAAAAGGAACACATATATGTTGTCTTTATAGACTTACGAGCCACCTTCGATCTTGCTCACAGACCGAAGTTGTGGGCAGTGTTGGAGCAGCAAGGTGTTTCTAACTATCTCTTACAAATGATCATCAGGCTCCACCAGGGGAATTATAGATAAAATGGGGTCAAAATGGGGAGCTTACAGAACAATTAAGGTGGAGAGGAGGGTGAGGCAATACTGTTCACCTTATACATTAATGGATTCATTGAGTCCTTATTTCACTCTAATGGAGAACATCCCAAGCTTGTTGGTAGTTCAGTCGCGTCACTATTGTTTGCAGATGACACACTTCTGGTATCCAAAATACCAATGGGGCTTCAAAATGTTTTTGACAGATTTTCAGCCGCATGCGAGGAACTTGATTTAGAAGTTATTGTCAACGAAATTCATGGCTTTTAATCCCCAGGAATCATTAAATCGTAAAGTGAAGATAGGCGATATTCACCTAGAATAAATGAAAAATGTTATCTATTTAGGTGTAAAGTTCACTAATACATTAGGGTGGACTCCACATAATACCAACTGCTAATTTACGCTCCAACATGTTAGTTCTGCCCTGTACAGAAGACTAAAAAAATGCATGAATAGTCCCGGTGCCACTGCTATTGATATTTACAGAGCAAAGGGGGTTAGTGCCGCACTCTATAGTGCAGAGATATGGGGTTCACAAAACCTTAGAGTGTTCAAGAAAACAGGGAATGTTTTTATGAGATCAATCATGGGCCTACCCCATAACCCTTAACCCTGATACGCTTGGATCTGGGTTTGCAAAATATTGTTCATGTGGCTGCATTCAGACCCTTAGCCTACGTGACATGTGTTTGGCACAATAGTTCTCCTCTTCCTATGAGAGAATCATTGAATGAAGTTATGACACTTGACTGAAAGGGAATATTCCCTGGCTGAAATACGTTAAAACATGGTTAATTACTCTGGGTATGGGTGAACTATGGACATACCCTCAAAGTATTACTAAAGATACCCTAGTTATTCTCAAGAAGAGTTACTGGTCCTCCATAGTCTGGTCATGGTTAAATCAGGGTACTCGGTGGGATTTAACTGGTAGGTTTTTGGACTTTAAAGATAATTTACAATGTGAGGAATTTATAAATCAGATTGTACCTCCGCAAGCTAAGTCCTTATACCTACAATTAGATATGTTATCCTGCCACTGAATGGCTTTTGCTGCAGATGGAATTACCTAATATCTCCCCCTTCTGCTCCTTCTGCTATGATTGCTCTGAATCAGAGGAGCATTTTCAATTTTTTTGTCTTAGTTGTGCCATGAATAGGAAAGCATGGCTTACTCCGATTTGCAGCATTTTGGCGTTAAAGCAAATGAGGCCCACCATCAGAATCCTCAAAAGTGGCTCATCTTTTGATTATTTATTGTGTGCATGGCATGTTAGATGTAAGTATATGTTGCTTTTGGATAAATAAGTCTCTCCCTTTAACTGTTGACCCATATTTTGTCCAGTTTATTGATTCTGTACATGTTTTAAAAGTCATATGTGAATTGTGACATGCACTGGTGAAGTCTAGGGACCTCATGTCGACTTTGGTGGTCTCAAGACCCCCAGACTCATGGTGTCAGTCAGACTACTGTACTCCTGGTGGTCCGACTGCCAGATTACAACCCTGGCGTTCAGGCTTCTGCCACCGGCAGGAACATGGTTCCCGATGGGGTGGGGGGGGTCGGAGTCGTGGTTAGCCACGGCGGTGCTGAGTTCAGCACTGCTGTGCTGATCACAAGTCCCCTTTCCGCCAGCCTTTTCATGGCGAGGTCCCCGCCATGAAAAGGCTGGCGGAAAGGCAGTGCTGGGAGCCAAGGGTGGGGGGTGTCCCTGCACTGCCCAGCACCCTCGGAACATGCAAGGGTGCGGGGGCCCCTCAGTGTGACAGCATTGCCTCGGCTCCTTAAGGAGCAGAGGCCAGTGCCACCACACTGTTTCCACTCGGCTGACTGGCAGAAATCTCCTAATATGGAAGTTTCACCTGGTCAGCCCAGTGCAAACATCGTAATAGGGCTGGGGGGAGACGGCCAGCTCTGTAGCGGTCTCCTCCCCAAGGGGCTGGTGGGCCGGTGGTCGGCCCACCAACCTCATAATGAGGCCCTCAATTTTTAAATAGCTGTTAACTATTTAAAATTTTCTGTCATGCGTAGGCATTTTTATGTACTTTTTTACTTCCACTTATATATATACTTACTACAACATTGCCGCCAACTTGATTAAGAGTTGGAGACAATGTTGTAGCCTGTTTCCTGCTTGGCCAGAGGGTGGAAACTCAGGGTTCCACCCGCTGACCTAGCCGGAAACTCTTAATTACTCCAGTGGGGAGGTCACCGTGTAGCTGGCAGCCACTCTGTCGGGAATTTGGAGGACAGACTTTTCCGACCCCCAAACTCGTAATGGGACCCATAGAGTTTCAGAAGTCTTACATTACAATTAGCATTGGAGAATCTTTCTACTTTGTCACTCAGCACTGGCCAATTTACCAATAAATGTCTGTGTAGGTTATTATGCCGTAACAAATGGCGCATGAATCCAAACACCTACAGGGACATCTACTTAAGTAGAATCCTTGGATGTGTGTCTTGTTTCATTTTAAAGTATAGCATGCAGGCATACAGCAGTCACAAAGAGGTTATGCAGTGAAGCCACATAGGCCCGCTTGCATGAAGGACCAGATTGGCATTTATGCGGTGCTGGCATTTTCCTGGTAGACTGTAGGAGTAGGGAGCTGCTTTCAGGGCTTAGTGGGCTACCATGACCCAAGCATGCTTCCACGGTTCTTTTCTAGTTTAGGGCTACTCCTGTGTGTGGCTGATTTCAACAGATTTGCAAGGACCGATTTGAGTTTGCAGCTGTGCACTGCTTACCAGTTACAGGAACACCAAGTACTTCTACACCCTAAATGCACTGATATAAACATTACTCCATAAAATATGTAAAAGGAGCTTATTTGAGTGGTTTCTCAACTTCCAGGAAATATTTAAATTAATCAGGAACAAACAATCCCATCTAAATCTTCTTGAAAGTGGTGTTAGTGGAAAGAAATATGATGTAATCAAGGAATAGTTCTGAAAATCATGAACAAAACAAATGTCATATGCAAATATTATGCCCAAAATAATCTAATAAGAGACACACGCATATTCATTGAAAAAAGCAAAGGTTAAAGTAACATTATAGTTAGGTCAAATGTTCAGTTACAACATAATATTTTAATCTCTAAAAGGCACTGAAATTCACCAGTCATCTAACAGTTATCTCTGTGGGACAATTAGCAGTGTATGGCAAGGGCAGGTGTTATATTTATCTTAGAGCACGAGTGTGGGAATGGCTGCCTTTATGGGGGTTCACCATAGGGCCAGGCCACTTGCCAAGCCCTATGGCCAATCCCCCTTCCCACACACACATGCAGCAAACCCCCTAGGCCAATAATACCTTGGACTACTCTGCTTTGCTACCCTGTGAGAGTCAAACACTACAATGGGGCGTTTGGTTGCCAATGGAGGACAAATGTAGACTAATTTCTTGCGTAGGCCACACAACTAATGACCCTTTTTCCTACTCACTACTGAAGTATTATGGAGTCTTTTCATAGGTGCATTGTTGTTACAGCTTCATTGGATATGTATACATCACTTTGAAGTGCCATATTCATGCAGTGAGGATAAGTTATATTTAAGAGGACTTTTCAATGAGTCATTATTTGTTTCTACATATTTGCCATATTATAGATGGAAAATATGCAGTTTGCCAAATAGTCTATATGTAAATTAAAGACCATGGGCCTTATTCACTAAGGTTTTGCTGTGAGTACCTGTGGCTTACCAAATTAGTACTCCTGGCTTGCTAGTGAATTCCGGCAGTAAGCCAGTATTGTAGGAGTACTTCAATTGAAAGACAGAGCTACTCACTGCAGAATATTTGTAAATGGGATCCTAAATCCGTTTGCATTATGCCTTGCACACACTATTATTATTTCCCAAATAAAATGTAATGCAATCTTCAACTCCACTGACTATTCAGTTCTATGAATTCTAATGCATTTTTATTACTCATGAATATTTTTCACTTGCATGCAAACAACTGAGTGCATGTGAATGATTTGCCGAGGACGTCTGATCTGAGAAGAGAAGAATAATAGTGTTCCATTCTCCGAGAGCTGCCCAGTTTGCATGTTTAATTTTGCAAACGGTGACATTGATAGGCCATTTGCCTGACTTTTAGTGAAGACAGCTGTAATAATTTAACATGACAAAAACATTCGCTTCCAACAAAAGGCTCTGGTATTAAACATGAAGAAAATAAATTGAAAAACATTTTGACACAGATTAGATTCAATTCAACTGCAAAATAGATGTAGTGACTGTAGTTAAGGACACTGCAGTGCGGTGAAGGCAGAGGCTGTAAAAAATAAGGGTCATATTTCAGAGCCCCTAGCGCCACCTTAGCCCCGCCATAGCATCATTTTTTGACTCTAAGGCGGTGCCCAAAGTGGCATTTTTTCCAGCACCATATTTACAAAGTGGCACAATATATGCATTGCGCAACTTTTTAAACCCTTGTGCCGCATTATGCCTGCACCAGGCATAATGTATGCAAGGGAGGCGTTCCCCCGCTGGGGGGTGTGGTGCTAAAAAATGGCTCAAGGACATCTAGGAGATGTCCTTGAGCCATTTTTTCAGCACTTTTAATGCCTGCTAAGAGCAGGCATCTAAGAGCAGGCATTAAGAGGGGCCTTCCATTATTTATAATGGGCCCCTATATACTCTGCAGAAGTAGTGCCAACATTTTGCGCTACTCCTGAAGAGTACATCAATAGCGTAAAAAAATATATATTTACACTATTACACCCTACCCTGCACCATGGTGCGCCGTATTTTAAATATGGCGAACACATGTGGTGGTAGGGGGCGCTAATGGGTGCAAGGAAAGTGGCGCTGCACCAGGTGCAGTGCCACTTTTCTTAAATCTGCCCCTAAGTTCTTAAGATGGGTTCCTGTTATTGGGTCCAGGTCCACCATGGTTTTGAGGCACCCGAGGTTGTAATGGGCACCAATGGCCATAGCAGATACTATTTCACTGAAAACAGTGCTGTGTTAGTTAAAACACATGGTTAAAAGAGCTGGCAGCAGTGTAGAGTTTGCTGAAATTGATAAAATTGGTGGGAATCCAAAATTTAGAGTGCTTTGAGCAAGTAAAAAAAATCTGTCTTCAATGGGGTCAAGTACAGCTAAAGATTTAATAAAAGAACTAAAACAAATTCTGGAAGATGCGTTTGGAAATGTATACTTAACAAAGAAGTGAGAGGATACAGGCTTTTGAAATACGCTGTCCTTTTTGCCTAATGTTTTTACACAGTTCTGCTCTCTCGAGTAACTGGTACTTCAAGATGTGGAATATAAAACTCCTAATTAAATAAACACATTGGAAACGTAATGCCACACTGAGAAAACCACTGCAGGGTGTGTGACATTTACCAGGAACTGTTCAACCCTATTTCGATTTCTGCACCACAGAATGGGGAATAAAATAATACTACCGCACAGTTTTCCCCATTCTTTTATTTTTTCATTTTCCACATTCTCAGGTGTAACTATCGGAGTTTGAGGACATAAAGTACATGTCGCATTGATCTCTATTATGAGCCAAGTGCAACCGACTTATATATTTGCTGTTTTTTGTATTTGTAATTATTTGACAAATTATTTATTAGAAATGTTGTGTTTTATGAATGAGTGATTCCCCTTGATTTGACATGCTTTGAATTATGATCCAGACTCGATTACTGAACTCAGAATCGGATAACGGGTTTGATGGTCTTGTTACCACCATCACGGTGGCATTGGAAACCCCGACCGCTGACTAGACGGCCCGACAGCCGAAGTATGATTTTGGCCGTTTGCTGAACTAGAGGCTACTGGAGTCCCGCCAACACTGCCAGATATTCACCAATCACATTGACGGAGGTGGGGGAAAAGCAGTTCTCTGAGGGCGGTATAGACAAGGGTACCACCTTCCACACTGTGATGTGCTTTTCTGTCGAGCCGACTGTGGTGGAGAGACTGCCTGCTTTGAGGTGGCAGAATTGAAGGAAATGGGATGCTATCTCCCCCATTTCCTTCTTTTCCCTTGAGGCTCCGACATGGACCCCTTAGTACAGGGCACCCCCTTCACAGCAGCAACTTCACCCTCAAAAATAGGGAAAAAAAGGTTAGTACCTTTTACATGTTTCTTCCATTGACTGGATTGGGCATGTATGACCAAGTCTGCAGCAATGGAATGGTACTTTTACATGTGTCATGCATATATGTACATTTTAGTCAAAATGTATGCACCTGCATCAACACAAAGTAAAAAATATACCGTGTATTGTTGACTGCGTCCCCCACCGATCCACCCCCATCAGGACCACTGCCGTGGGACCAGTAGTAACATTGTAATATGGTGGATGGGAGACAGTCGACTCTGCTGTCTTTTTCAGACTGCCACCTTGTCAGTATGGCGGTCCGACAGAAAACTCATAATCAGGCCCTTAGTTTGGGTTGCAATTTATTTTGGACAGTCTTGTCTTTTAAACATTGCTGTAGAAAATGTAAAGAGCCCCAGTCATTAACGGGCTCGCTATTAGCCCCCTGGTAATGATGAAATCAGGTCCACTCACAATTTTGTATTAGGACTTGAGCACAAACTGTACTTTTTCCAAAGGTTTTTTCCTCACACAAATTCTGTATGGAAGAATCTGTGCAGAGAAAACAGCATGGAAAGAGGAATACTTCAGGCTCTAAGAGTTTTTACATTTAAATTGGTGTGATATTCCACATTCTGATGGTGAAAGTTTGGTATCAGGTATCAAACTGCTCAGTATAAAACTGTGAATAAAAGTACTTCCCATAGGGTGTTTTTTTTTAACTCTAAAAGGTTGACTCACTCCCACTCGGAATCTCAGAATGAAGGCAAATATTTTGCAGAACTCGGTGTTATGGAGATGGGCAAAAAGTTGGATTGCCATGCTTAAAATTCTATTCCTGATTAAAAGGTTCAGAATTTGCACATTCTCACAAATGGCAATCCACTAACTAATACAGAAAAGTACACTTACTTAATGAGCTCAACTGGACACAAAATAACATGTCAATTAAAGGAAGAAAGCCTAACACTTATAACAATGGGGTGAATCAACTGCATCAACTGCACCATTACTATAGAATGCAATCTCCTACATGGAGCACCTACATTTCAAACTTTGAATCTCAGCAACATGCACCTTGATTGAACCCTCATCTACCAACCACCAGAAACACAAACTACTTTCACTGACTGATCACAGACTTCATCACTCCCCTCACCATCGATTCCAAAGACCACATCCCTAAAGGAGACTTCAATTACCACTTGGAAGACAAGACTGACACTAGCTCCATTGCCCTCCTCAAAAACCTCGAAAACCTCAGATTGTCACCAGAGCCACACACTCCTCTTGATATACCCCCTTGACCCAATCTTAACCATCTCAACAGCATCAAAATCATCACAACCCCACCTCTCACCAGGGCTGACTACACCACAATTCAATTCCAAATTAGCACCCCTCAATAAACAAAACCTGCCACCATAAGCTGGCCAAGCACAGTTAGAACAGCATTTCCAAATCAAACTGCCTCAACACACTGCGCCTGAACCAGCCCAACCTCACAGACAAAGATCTAGACAGCAAACACAGCGAGTGGATCACAAAATGCACTGATGACCTGTCACTTCATATACACAACACACAGAAGAGAACCCAGAAGCAGGCTAGATGGTACAACACTGCAAACAACTGTAAAGAAGATGGAGAACAAACCATCATAAAAACAACAAGGAACCATACAAAGAAGCCCTGAAACCCATCCACCAGATGATTAAAGAAGACCCCGACAGAGCACATGGACAACAGCTCCAACAGCTACAAATAATTCTCTGTGATCATCAAAGACTTCACCTCACCAGGTTCCACCACCATCACCCCTTCACAAGAACTATGCAATATAAATAAAAACCAGTGTTAGAAATGGGGTCTTTGGTTGGCAGTCAGGTTACCCTTTGTCCAAGCAAGGACCCTCACTCTAGTCAGGGTAAGTCACACAAAATTCAAATTATCCTGTGCCCACCGTCTGGTAGCTTGGCACTGAGCAGTCAGGGTGAACTTAGAAGGCAATGTGTAAATTATTTGTGCAATACATCATGCAATAACACAATATAGCACCACAAATATACACCACACAGTGTTTAGAAAAATATATAAAATGTATATGGATATTTGCAGGTTAAAAACGATAAAAGATGTAATAAGAAAATGTAAAGGTATCACTGGAAAGTGATCTAAAGTGTCTTAAGTCTTTTAAAAGCAAACAAAGTCTCTTTCAAGCACAAAGTACCTGGTTAGAGTGAAAAATCTCCGCAAAGGGCCGCAGAGGAGGAGATACGTGGAAAATGGTGTGTGCGTCGGTTTCGCCCCTTCACACACGGACTTGTGTCGTTATTTTCCACGTGGGGAAGACGTTGCGTAGATTTCCGGTGCGTGGACAGGTCTCCTCTTCGGGTCGCGGGGTTTTCAGATGCCCCGGGGTCTGTGCATGGAATCCTGGGCTTGTTGACCAGCTCTGCGTCGTTCCGTTGGGCGATGCGGGCATATTTCTTCCTCACTGCAGGCGCTGCGTCGATTTCCCCTCTGGAAGTCGGGCGGCATTGTCCAGGTGGGCCGTGCGTCGAAGTTCCGGTCGCACCACAGGCGCTGCGTCGATCTTTTCCTCACGAAGTCGAGCAGCGTCGTTCCGGTTCGGCGAGCAGTGAATTTTTCACCGCAGCACAAGATGTGCGTCTAATTGTTTGCCGTACAAGGAGTCCAGTTGCAAGAGAGAAGTCTTTTTGGTCCTGAGACTTTAGGGAACAGGAGGCAAGCTCTATCCAAGCCCTTGGAGAGCACTTCTGCAGCAAAGCAAGAGAGCAGCAAGACAGCAGGGCAACAGCAAGTCAGCAGTCTTCTGTAGAAAGCAGTCAGGTGAGTCCTTTAGGCAGCCAGGCAGTTCTTCTTGTCAGGATGAAGGTTCTGGTTCAGGCTTCTTCTCCAGGAAGTGTATGAGGTGGTAGGGCAGAGGCCCTGTTTTATACCCAAATGTGCCTTTGAAGTGGGGGAGACTTCAAAGAGTGCTTAAGAAGTGCACCAGGGCCCCTTTCAGTTCAATCCTGTCTGCCAGAGTCCCAGTAGGGGGTGTGGCAGTCCTTTGTGTGAGAGCAGGCCCTCCACCCTCCCAGCCCAGGAAGACCCATTCAAAATGCAGATGTATGCAAGTGAGGCTGAGTACCCTGTGTTTGGGGTGTGTCTGAGTGAATGCACAAGGAGCTGTCAACTAAACCCAGCCAGACGTGGATTGTAAGGCACAGAAAGATTTAAGTGCAGAGAAATGCTCACTTTCTAAAAGTGGCATTTCTAAAATAGTAATATTAAATCCAATTTCAACAGTCAGCAGGATTTTGCATTACCATTCTGGCCATACTAAATATGACCTTCCTACTCCTTTCAGATCAGCAGCTACCACTTCAACAATGTATGAGGGCAGCGTCAATGCTAGCCTATGAAGGGAGCAGGCCTCACTGTAGTGTAAAAACGAATTTAGGAGTTTTAACCTACCAGGACATGTAAACTACACAGGTACATGTCCTGCATTTTACCCACACAGCACCCTGCTCTAGAGGTTACCTAGGGCACACATTAGGGGTGACTTATATGTAGAAAAAGTGGAGTTTTAGGCTTGGCAAGTACTTTTAAATGCCACATCGAAGTGACAGTGAAACTGCACATGCAGGCCTTGCAATGGCAGGCCTGAGACAAGGTAAAGGGGCTACTAAAGTGGGTGGCACAACCAGTGCTGCAGGCCCACTAGTAGCATTTAATCTACAGGCCCTGGGCACATATAGGGCACTCTACTAGGGACTTATAAGTAAATCAAATAGTCCAATTTGGTGTGATCCAAGGTTACCATGTTTAAAGGGAGAGAGCATATGCACTTTAGCACTGGATAGCAGTGGTAAAGTGCGCAGAGTCTAAAAACCAGCAAAAACAGTGTCCAACAAGTGGAGGGAGGCAGGCAAAAAGTTAGGGGTGACCACCCTAAGGCTGTCAGGTCTAACATGTGTCCCCCCAGCTGAAAGTGGGGAGAGCTACCCAACCTCCTGGGAGCTCTCATCGCTAAGGCGGAAGTATCTGGAGAGACCATCAGCATTGGCGTGGTCAACCCCTGGGCGATATGCCACCGTAAAGTCCATCCCCTGTAGGGAAATGGACCACCTCAAGAGTTTGGGATTTTCACCCCTCATCTGCATGAGCCATCTGAGGGGCCTGTTGTCTGTCTGAACCCGGAAGTGAGTCCCAAACAGGTATGGTCTCAGCTTCTTCAGTGCCCAGACCACAGCAAAGGTTTCTCTTTCAATAGCACTCCACCTCTGTTCCTGTGGTAATAGTCTTCTGCTAATAAAGACTACTGGTTGGTCTAGGCCCTCCTCGTTTAGCTGTGCTAGGACTGCCACTATGCCATGCTCTGAAGCGTCTGTCTGCACGATAAATTCCTTGGAGTAGTCAGGGGCCTTGAGCACGGGGGCCGTGCACATGGCTTCCTTCAGGGAGTCAAAGGCTTTCTGACAAGCCTCTGTCCAAGTCACCAACCTAGGTTGCTTTTTGGATGTGAGTTCTGTCAAGGGTGTCACCATGGTTCCATAGCCCTTGACAAATCTGCAGTAATACCCAATGAGGCCTAAGAAGGCTCTCACCTCTGTTTGGGTTCTAGGTGGTTGCCAGGCCTTGATAGTTTCAATTTTGGCCTGGAGTGGCTGCACCTTGCCACCACCTACTAGGTGTCCCAAGTACACCTCGGAACCCTGCCCAATCTGGCATTTACTGGCCTTGATGGTCAGGCCTGCCTGTTGCAGGGCCTGAAGCACCTCCTTGAGGTGGAGTAGGTGTTCCTCCCAGCTGTCACTGTAGACGGCAATGTCGTCCAGGTAGGCTGCGCAGAAGGCATCCTTGCCAGCTAGGATCCCGTTAACCAACCGTTGAAAGGTAGCGGGGGCATTTTTCAACCCAAAGGGCATCACCCGGAATTGGTAATGGCCCTCAGGTGTGGAAAATGCTGATCTCTCTTTAGCCCCCTCAGTCAAGGCGATCTGCCAGTACCCTGATGTTAGATCAAAAGTACTGAGGAATTTGGCAGCACCTAGCCTGTCTACGAGCTCATCAGCTCGGGGGATGGGGTGAGCGTCAGTCCGCTTGACTGAATTGAGACCCCGGTAGTCCACGCAGAACCTAAGTTCTGGCTTGGCACCGGGGGCAGCAGCCTTGGGTACCGGCACCACAGGGCTGGCCCAGGGACTGCTAGACTTCTCAATAACCCCAAGAGCCAACATCTTGGAGACTTCCTCTTTGATGCTGGCCTTCACCTTGTCTGACAACCTGTAAAAAAATGTCTTTACCGGGGGACTGTCTCCCATGTCAATATCATGGACACACAAGTGTGCGTCCAGGGGTGAGAGAAAACAGGGAAGAGTACTGTTCCAGTAACTGGTAGCAGCCCCCTCTCTGGTCTAGGGTCACAGAGTCGGAGAGAATGACACCCTCCACTGACCCATCACCTTCCTTGGCAGCGAGGAGGTCAGGGAGAGGTTCACTCTCCTCTTCCGCCCCCTCATCTGTCACCAGAAGCATGTTGACTTCAGACCTCTCAAAATGAGGCTTCAGTCGGTTGACATGGAGCACCCTTAGGGGGTTCCTAGGGGATTGAAGGTCCACTAGGTAAGTGGCCTCCCCTTTCTGCTCCTTCACTTGAAATGGGCGAGACCAGGGGTCCTGGAGAGCTCTAGGCTCTACGGCTCCATTACCCACACTTTGTCTCCAGGTTGAAACTCTACTAGGGTGGCCTTCTGGTCATACCAGCATTTCATTACCTCTTGACTGGCCTCAAGGTTACTTTTGGCCACTTTCCACAAGCGGTGCATCTGGTTACGGAGGGCCAGCATGTAGCTGACCACGTCCTGAGGGGGTGCCTTTGGAGCTTTCTCCAACCCCTCCTTGACAATGCTTAAGGGTCCCCTGACAGGGTACCCATAGAGGAGCTCAAAGGGACTGAACCCTACCCCCTTCTGGGGTACCTCTCTGTAAGCAAAGAGAAGGCATGGTAAGAGGACGTCCCACTTACGCCTCAGGGCCTCAGGGAGGCCTGTGATCATGCCGTTCAAGATCTTGTTGAATCTCTCCACAAGACTATTAGATTGGGGGTGATAGGGTGTGGTGAACTTGTAGGTTACACCACACGCATCCCACATAGACTTCATGTATGCAGACATGAAGTTAGTGCCTCTGTCAGACACTGTCTCCTTTGGGAATCCCACACGGGTAAATATCCCAATCAGAGTTCTGGTCACCACTGGTGCAGTTATGGTCCTCAGAGGGATTGCCTCTGGGTAACGGGTGGCATGGTCCACCAAAACCAGGATGAATCTGTTGCCTCGGGCAGTTTTGGGGTCCAATGGACCAACAATGTCGATGCCCACCCTTTCAAAGTGGGTGGCAGCGACAGGAAGTGGAATCAGGGGGGCCTTAACCCTTTTTCCTGTTTTACCACTGGCCTGGCAGGTAGGACAGGACCTACAGAACGTATCTGAGTTTGTCCTCATTCTGGGCCAATAGAAGTGGGTGACAAGCCTGGCAAAGGTCTTGTCTTGCCCCAAATGTCCTGCCAGGGGAATGTCGTGAGCCAGCCCCAATAGGAAGGTCCAGTAACACTGGGGGACCACCAGCGCATGCGCTGCCCCAATGGCCGGAACCTTAGGCTCACTGTAGAGGAGATAATTTTCCCAATATATGTGGTGATTGCCAGAGGCTTCACCTGCTGCCTGGGCTGAGGCTTGCTTCCTCATGCCCTCTAGAGTGGGACATACTTTCTGCACCTTGCAGAATTCCTCCCTGGTGGGCCCACCCTCAATTTTCCAGCCAGCAAGCTCAGGTAGGTCACCTAGGGCGGCAATGTCTTCCCCAGTTGGCTCGGGGCCCTCCTCCTCAGGAACCCCGTCAACCACTGTGGGAACTTCTGGGACCGGTTTCCCGCACCCCTTGCCCCTCCTCTTGGCAGTTGTCTGGGCCATTGTTCCAGGCTCCAGACGCCCTTGGCTTCCCTCTCGGGCAGCCGTGGACCGTGTGGTCATGCAGACCCACTCAGGCAATCCTAACATCTCCAAGTGAGACCTTAGCTCTACCTCCTTCCAGGTAGTGTGCTCAAGGTCATTGCCTAACAGACAATCTACAGGCATGGCAGGACTCACAGCTACTTTTAGAGTACCAGAGACCCCCCCCCACTCAAAGGGAACCAGAGCTACCGGTAGGTGGCTCTCACGATTTTTCTGCGACTATGACTTGGTGGAATGTATTTGGGATGACCTGCTGCTGCTGACACCAGCTGACCCTTGACAGTAGTCATGCTGGCTCCTGTGTCACGCAGAGCCTCCACCCTTTGCCCATTGATGGTGACCCACTGCCTATACTTGGAAGTATTGGGAGGCATGTGGGTTTTTAGCACCATCTCTGCATCCCCCAGGGACACTAGGGTTACCTCTGTCTGCTCCCCAAAACTGACTGGGACCATCTCCTCCCGAGCGCTACGCTAGCCAACCCAGGTGTCTGCCCTCCTTTGGGGGGCTGTGCCCTCTGGGGACACTTGGAATCACCCTCAGAGTGCCCATACTTATTGCACTCTGCATATTGGGGTACAAATCTCCGTGTCTTATGGTCAGTAAAACCTCTCCTTTGAGAATCAGACCGAGATTGGTTACCACTACTCCCTTGGGAACTATTTTGGGGGCATTTTGAGAAATCCTTCTTTTTAAGTTTTTCTCCCCACTCTTTCTTCTGATGGGAACCCTGACCACCTTTGTGGGTGTCCCCCCCAGATACTTTTCTGGACACTCTGGTACTAGTCCAGAGGTCCGCTTCCTCAGCAAGCTTCCTGGGATCAGTCAGCTTACTGTCTACTAGGTGCTGGTGCAACTCTGTAAAACAAATACTGAGCATATGCTGTCTCAGAATCAAATTATACAATCCTGTGTAATCATCTACTTTGCATCCCCGCACCCATCCATTCAGTGCCTTACTGTAAAAGTCAAAGAAATCTACCCATGTTTGTGTGGACAGTTTGGTGCTGTCCTTGAACCTCTGACGGTTTTTCTCAGGGGTCAGCCCAAACCTGGCAAGTAAAATGGCTTTCTGAAGTGGGTATGTGTTTTGATCCTTTTTGTCCAATGTGAGAAGTGTGTCCCTCCCCAATGGTGGCAGATAACTCCACATAGCTGTACCCCATTGCACTTCAGGAACCTCATGAGCCCTTAGAGCAACTTCATAAGCAGCTAGCCATTTATCTATGTCATCTCCCACCACAAAATTGGGCACCACATTTTTGGGTATACAAACCTTCTTTTCTCCAGCAGGTCCTGTCTGTATGCTGCCACCATTACTGCTGGATTCAGACTTCTTTGCCTCAAGATCCAGCTCCTTGTGACTCAGTTCATGAGCCAACAAAAGTTTCTTTTCAGCCAAGGCTGTCTCAGCTGCTTGTGCTTCTCTCTCTGCCCTTCTTTCCTCCTGTTGAGCCTCAATTTTCAGTTTTGCCATTTGCAATTGGAACTCCCTCTCCTCTCTCCTTTCCTCTGCGGTCAGGCCTTGATCAGAGACACTGCTCCCTGATCTGGAAGGGGGCACAATTGCAGTGGTAACATCACCCACTGATGGCAAAAAATCCTCTTGGGGGGCCATCTTCTGGCTCCTCCTCCTCAGCATCCTCCTCTAAATGGGCTTCTGCCCAGGCCCTCAGCGCCACTTGAAAGTCCTCATTTCTGGAGGACCCTTGGGTGGGTACACTCATCTCCCTGCAGAACCCTTTTAGCTGTTTGACAGTATATGTCTCCAACAGGGCTAGGTCAAAATCTCCTGCTTGAGACCCAGCCTGAGACATGTTGAGTGAGGATTTAGGTTTAGAAAATTGTCAGGAAAAACGAATTTGCAAAAAGAGGGGAAGAAGTTGCGTAGATTTCCGGCGCGTGGAAGGGTCTCCTCTTTGGGTCGCGGGGTTTTCAGACGCCCCGGGGTCTGTGCGTGGAATCCTGGGCTTGTTGACCAGCTCTGCGTCATTCTGGTGGGCGATGCGAGGAAATTTCTCCCTCACGGCACACGCTGCGTCGATTTCCCCTCTGGAAGTCCGGTGGCGTTGTCCAGGTGGGCCGTGTATCGAAGTTCCGGTCGCACCGCAGGCGCTGCGTCGATCTTTTCCACGCAAAGTCGTTCCGGTTCAGCGAGCAGTGAATTTTTCACTGCGGCAAAAGCTGTGTGTCGGATTTTTTGCCGCACAAGGTGTCCAGTTGCAAGAGAGAAGTCTTTTTGGTCCTGAGACTTCAGGGAACAGGAGGCAAGCTCTATCCAAGCCCTTGGAGAGCACTTCTGCAGCAAAGCAAGAGAGCAGCAAGACAGCAGGGCAACAGCAAGTCAGCAGTCTTCTGTAGAAAGCAGTCAGGTGAGTCCTTTAGGCAGCCAGCCAGTTCTTCTTGTCAGGATGCAGGTTCTGGGTCAGGTTTCTTCTCCAGGAAGTGTCTGAAGTGGTAGGGCAGAGGCCCTGTTTTATACCCAAATGTGCCTTTGAAGTGGGGGAGACTTCAAAGAGTGGCTTAGAAGTGCACCAGGTCCCCTTTCAGTTCAATCCTGTCTGCCAGGGTCCCAGTAGGGGGTGTGGCAGTCCTTTGTGTGAGAGCAGGCCCTCCACCCTCCCAGCCCGGGAAGACCCATTCAAAATGCAGATGTATGCAAGTGAGGCTGAGTACCCTGTGTTTGGTGTGTGTCTGAGTGAATGAACAAGGAGCTGTCAACTAAACCCAGCCAGACGTGGATTGTAAGGCACAGAAAGATTTAAGTGCAGAGAAATGCTCACTTTCTAAAAGTGGCATTTCTAAAATAGTAATATTAAATCCAACCTTACCAGTCAGCAGGATTTTGTATTACCATTCTGGCCATACTAAATATGACCTTCCTATTCCTTTCAGATCAGTAGCTACCACTTCAACAATGTATGAGGGCAGCCCCAATGCTAGCCTATGAAGGAAGCAAGCCTCAAAGTAGTGTAAAAACGAATTTAGGAGGTTTACACTACCAGGACATGTAAACTACACAGGTACATGTCCTGCCTTTTACCCACACAGCACCCTGCTCTAGGGGATACCTAGGGCACACATTAGGGGTGACTTATATGTAGAAAAAGGGGAGTTTTAGGCTTGGCAAGTACTTTTAAATGCCAAGTCGAAGTGACAGTGAAACTTCACACACAGGCCTTGCAATGGCAGGCCTGAGACAAGGTAAAGGGGCTACTAAAGTGGGTGGCACAACCAGTGCTGCAGGCCCATAGTAGCATTTGATCTACAGGCCCTGGGCACATTTAGTGCACTCTACTAGGGGCTTATAAGTAAATCAAATAGTCCAATTTGGTGTGATCCAAGGTTACCATGTTTAAAGGGAGAGAGCATATGCACTTTAGCACTGGATAGCAGTGGTAAAGTGCGCAGAGTCTAAAAACCAGCAGAAACAGTGTCCAACAAGTGGAGGGAGGCAGGCAAAAAGTTAGGGGTGACCACCCTAAGGCTGTCAGGTCTAACACAGCTACCTCAACTTCAACCATCATCCAAACCCCTGCACCTTCACCTACTGTCTACCCACAAACAACCTTGAAAACTCCAAGTCTACCTGGAAAACAATTACCATGGAAGGAACAGTAAACATCATGAGAACCATTCACTCATGGGCACCAACGACCCAGGCCCCCACCAAATCGGGGCACATTCCTCATTAGCAAAGTCCTTTCCTGCATCTTAAACATTTCCATCACCACCACTACTTTCCAGGATGCCTGTAAGCATGCAATGCTCAGTACACTGCTTAGGAAACCCTCAATAGACCCCTTCAACTAACAAACTATCCAATCTCGCTTCTACCATATCCAGCCAAGGTTACGGAGAAAGCCATCAATCTACGACGTGAGCACTACTTCTACACACAGCAAATACTAGGCACCACTCAATTGGGTTTGCAGCCTAACCACAACTACAGATGACATCATGTTGATCCTCAACCATGGAGAAACAGCAACCCTCTTACTGATCAACATTTTAGTGGCCTTCGACATTGTCTCCCACTCCACCATGATCACAAGATTCCAAGAAACAGGAATTTAAACAAGGGTGGAATATTCCGTTCTGCCGGCAGAATTGGTGACCCTGTGTTACTCCTGTGACATGTAGTTCTGGATGAATTCCACCAATAGCTTTGAGGAAAAAAAAAATTCTTGCACATGGTTCCAGAACAGTAAGTTAGTGAGAGAGATTTGGTGTCCCCAAGTGCAATTTCCGGTAACTAGGAGCACATCCGGTGAGATTATCCTAATGAGGGTGGTTGTGGGGGGTCGCGACTGTTCGATGTCAGAAGGCTGCCACTCAAGTAGGATATCTACTCTAGCAGCAGCAAAATCAACACAAATAGCTGTGCCCTCCGGCGCACCTCGTGATGCTGATTTTTCAGCATGGAACATGCTGCAGCCACTAAATCACAGTGCGAGCAGCACAATGTGCATATTTCCACCTATTATCAATATCATACATACATAGTAGGGATAAATGTCTACTTATTACTTCCAAAGTGACTAATGAATTGTTCACCTAAACACACCGTATTCCATTACACTGTATTTATTATAAAGTTTTTTTTCTTTTCTTTACATTGCCTGTTCTCCCATTATTCATATAACAATTTATATGTTTACCTGATCCCTCATTGCTATTCAACATCAACAAATCACATATCAAAACCAAATAAAACACACTAACAACACAATACTAAAAATGCTTCAAGGTATTATGTTTCCCAATTGTTCACAATGAGCTGCTATGTGTGATTCCAAAAAAGCAGTCATCTCCTTTGAGATAGTCAAATAAGATGTCCACAACAGTTGGGAATTACACCATTAAGACCCATTTATATGGACTCATCATTGCTTCTATTTGATTCATAAATTTCCAATTCTCCTCAAAATGTTGTGTTGACACGTTTCGGCCTGTTGGTGTGGTAAAATCTTTTGTAGTTTATGAACAGTAAGTTAGCGAGTGAGATTTGGTGTCCCAGAGTGCAATTTCCGGTAACTAGGAGCACATCTGACAAGATTATCCTATTGAGAGTGGTCGTGGAAGGTCGCGACTGTTCGTGGTCAGAAGGCTGCCATTCAAGTAGGAAATCTACTCGTGCAGCAGCAAAATCAACTTGAGTAGCTGTGCCCTCCGGCACACCACGTGGCACTGATTTTTCAGCATGGAACATGTTACAGCCACTAAATCACAGTGGGAGCAGTGCCTATTTCTACCTGTTTGCAGAACACCGCAGAATAACTGAGCAGAATTCCACAGAGTCAAATTCCGCAAGTTCTGCCCACCCCCTAAACCTGTCCTCATCTAGATCTTCTTCTTCCTCACAGGAAGAACATAAAAAGCTATCTCCGAACTTACATGTCATAAGGCAAGTACCTCATCTTTGAAGTCCCCCAAGGCTCTTGCCTCAGTCTGGCCCTATTAAACATCTACCTTACCCCGCTGGCAGACCATATCACATGTATCAACATACTTTCCTATGCTGACAATACCCAACTAATAATCTCCCTGTCGGACTCATGCTCAGCCTACCTTGCCACACACACATCACCCCAAACCTCAGAAAAGGTTTCTGGCTCTGCATACACAAATACACCCAGGTCAAGCTTCTCATAAACACATACATGGCACTTTACAACACTGGCCCTGCCTACCTCAACAGTCGCATACACTACCACTCCCCTTCCAGGCACCTCCGCTCATCTGGACTCTCAGTAGCACACATACCCTGCATTCACAACACAAAATCTTGAGGCAGCGTCTTCTAGTACATCTCCCTTAAAGCATGAATCAGCCTCCTGCATCACATCTGACTTTCCTCAATGCTTCTCAAATTTTGCAAGAAGCTGAAGACCTGGCTCTTCAAATAATCATACCAAGAGAACAGTCCCCTACCCTCCTGCAAAGCACCTGGATACCCTCACTGGTGATTAGTGCACATTAAAAGTCTACATAACATAACATTGATCCTTACAGCCAATACAAGAAAACAAAGTGATAAACTGTGCCCTTTAAACATACTGGTCAAAACTGATATGATTGCAAAAACATGTTTAAGTGAATTTGAAAATGCTTATAAGCTACTGACATAGATCTTTAAAAGAAGCTGTTTCATATTTCATTACAAAGCACTTTAGAACCAGTTTTTACTAAGTTTGTTCAGGATGACTGTTATTGACAATTATCTGTCAATTCTTTCTATGAAATGACAAGGACCTCATGGAATATTTTAATTCCATCTTCAGAGACACACTTCTGTCTGACTTTTGACTATAGGACTGTGTTAAGTCTGCTCATCAGAATATTGCAGCATATGCTTGTTTGAGGGCGCTCAATGTACCTATCTCAGGATATTGAGCTTATTGGGTTAATGCTGCAGATTTCAGGATGTGTGATTGGAAAGTCTCAGGTATGATTCCTAATGGATCTTTCATTCCTTCTGAGGTTAAACAAGTGAGTGCCAATCATTTGGTAATATTACCACCTGTTAATTACTCTTGTCAGGAATCTACTGTATTCTAAAATTTGCTTTCTGTACTCCACACTAACCTCTCATGATAACTAAGCTATATCCATGCTGGAAGCTACCAGGCCTAAAGAAATGGCAAAAAGATAATTGGCTTGAAATAACTTTGCAACAAATGGTGTTCTAGCATGCAAATAATATAAATATTCCTTCAAGCTCCAGAACCCCTACAGTGTGGCTGATGAGCAATGTCCTCTAAAGAGGTCACTTCAAAAGAATTAGGGGGTCATTACGACCCCTGTGGTCGGTGGTATAGTGGAGGTATTACCGCCAACAGGCTGGTGGTACCTACCGCCACTGTTATGACATTGGCGGTTTGGCCAAAGCCAAACCGCCAATGTACAACACCGACCACCACAGCAGTAATGACCGCCGGGCTGGAGACTTTGGTCCACCGCCATGGCTTCAGTGGTTTCGGTACCTCCACTGAAACCATGCGGGAGGCACTATCAGTGCCAGGGAATTCCTTCCCTGGCACTTATAGGGGTCTCCCCCACCACCTTCCCCCTCCCCATAATCTTCCCCCACCTTCCCACTCCCTTCCACAACCCCGCACATTTACACACATACATGCACATACATACACACCCATACTCACACGCATACACACATTCACCCACACATTCATACATTCACATACACTCACAGCAACACTCATGAACATACATCCAGGCATACACGCAATCTCACGATACAACATGCACGTACACTCACACCCACTCATGCATTACACATGCATGCACACATTCACAAACGGTCACACACCCCTCCACTCACGCACACAACACCCCCACTCCCGTCTCCTGTCGGAGAACCCGACTTACCTGCTTGCAGGGGGTCCTCCTTCAGGAGACGGGACGCGGCAGCAGCAGCAGCGTCCACCAGCAAAACACCGCCAGGCCATATTATGGAACATGATACGGTAGGCGGTGTTTTGCTGGCATAGCGCCACCTTACCGCCGTCCACCGCCATGACCGTAGATGGAAGCCATCTTGCGGTATTCCGTCTACAGTCATAATGCCATGGACGGTCGGTAGCCACAGCGACGGTATGTTAGCGACTGTCGCCGTGGCGGTAGGCGGCATTTGCGCATATGTTACATTAACAACTATGCTGCTTTCAATTCTGTTCTGATGCCCTAGCACATAAAATGTGAAATGCACTAACATATCAATGCAGTTTTTAAATTCTGCAAGGGCAATGTACGTTATAAAATGCAACACATGTTACAAAGTTCTACAGATTTCCTTTAAGAATGGCCATCTTCTCCACATAAATGTTATTCAAAGGTCTATACTAATTATAGCAATTACTCTGGCCTGGGGAGAGGAGGGACAGGCTTGAATGTGACACATGAGAGGCACCAAGCAAACAGCATGTTTGCCAATTTGTCACTTTAACTCTGGAGCAAGTAGTGTGGAAAGTAGTGTTTTCATTGTGTAATGATTTGCTTTGTAATCTATTACCCAATAGTAGAGTTCATATCCAGGCTTAGATTCACAGCATATTACAGTTTTACAATCATTTTGCCACCAAAGTTTGGTAGTTTGAAGAGGTACTTCCGTGCCTACACAAGCGGAGTGGCAGAGTACTTCCTTGACATAGACACCATCCCAGGAAAAAAAACATGCAAGGCGATTGTAAAATTATATTGGACATGTGTCTTACATTGCACTTTGACAAACTGATTATAGAGGGGTATGACTTTGGTAAGACATCAATGATATATTCAGGCTTCACATCGGTGGGATACCTCTCAGTGTACACTTAGGTCAGGCATTAGACATCTGCGCTATGACTCAGGTGACACTGCTCCATCACCAAAGGCCAAAAGCCAAAACTAATCTTTTCTGCTTATTTTTTTCTAAAATTGCCACTAACCCTGTGTTTAGTGCCTGAGGGCACCTACTAAATATATAAAAAATCTATATTTGAAAATCATGAGTTGGGTTGTTACTCATAAAGTGCAACAAACACCCTAAGGCCTCGTGGCGCCAAACTGAGAAAAAAAATGAAGATAATAAATGAAATAGATTACTTTTAACAGCCTTCCTTTAAGAGCCACCCATTCACATTTCATTGGGCTTGTTATAAAATATAAATTTCTTATCGACCAGCGTGTACACTTCAAAAAGGCAGGAGTGTGAATAGAGCTATGACTGAGAATGTGATGAGAATGGATAGATTGCATCAAATTAAACCTATTGAGTGGAAAAACGTTTGAATAGCGATATTTAATGAGATGAGATCTTGGACAGAAAATGAGAATCTTTTACAAATTGCAATCGATAAGTAGAATGGAAAACCATTTTGCGGCCTTCATTAGACATAATATATGCAAAATATTTTGGACACGGAATGTTCTTTTGTGAACTTTGCCCTGAAGAAGTGAATGTTGTCAGTGAAACGTGTTGCCACTTCCAGGTATCTGTACCAAATGCCTGTGTCATTCGCATCTTTAACGACTATGTACCTACAACTTTGTAATGTGAAATCATCATGAAAAGTGGCATTTCAGTTTATTGGTTCTTTTACATGTATGAGGTCTCCAAATTGAAAGGAGCTGGTTATCATGCAATATGCCTGTAGCAATTATGTATATCAATGGAACTAATACCAGCAAATAAAACAAACACAAACCTTGCTGAATAGGTTGAATCTGTATCTCTTCTACTCCACACAGTTCTCCAGGGTGGAGAGTAGGCATTTGTCATGTTAAACGTGCTATGTTTGTCATCAATCAAATGACTTGACGCATTTACAGTTCTTAGAAAGATAAGGTCAGATGACTTCTGTGTCTAATGGCAGGTATGACAATGATTCTGCATAAATAGTTAAAGATAGTGACTTCCATTATTTGAGAGTGAGAAGATGGCGACCTCCATTAGCCAAAATGGAGTCGGACCTACATGAAATGGAGTCGGACCTTAAGGACCTTACGTCAATGTGCTTCAGGTGTGTGTTTTACCCATTGACCCATAGGGATTTATAAAAATGTATAGAGAAATCCATGCTCTCAAGTTACTGTGGTCTAAAAATTCTACATAAAATGTACACTTAAGCAAGCTGTGTATGTGAAACATATTAGAAAACATTTACTATCAAACATATAAATGAAGCGTTAAATATAAGCAATCAATACATCATAGATATGATAAGAATGGTACATATACAATATAGAGAAGCATGAATACTTTTAACCTTGAGTTGCTTTAAATAATCAGTATATATTATAGTCTAACTAAAGGGTTTTCTGTGTAGTAGTGATTAAGCATACCAGTGATGTTATGGAATAAACCAGATTAAAACTGTATGGCATAAAAATAAAACCAAACATTTAAAAAGAGTCTTGTTGAAAAGAACAGCAAATTGTTGATCAACTAACTTGTTGAGTTAATTTCTCATCAGGGTACGTGTTGACAGTGTTGGGTGCACATGCAGTATAAATGTGACCTGTACGAAAACCATACAGTGTGTGTTTGTAGTTAGCAGTCTGCATATTTGATAGATCAGCAATTGGTTGTTTATCAGAGGCACTCAATAATAATTGTGGCTTCTCTTTGAAGGCTTGAAATATAACGAGTGAAGCCACTCATCAAGAGCTGCATTGAAAAGTGCCACTGTGATATTCCTCTGTCATAGGTAGCATCCTGTAGAAGGGACAAGTGCATTGCTCAGCATTGTTTCTGGTGCTCTGTTAGAGATTGAATAATCATTCCCCTATCAAGGTAAGCCACCTGGGGCTGTTCCAGATGTAAGTCCAAGATGATCTCAGTCAGACAGTTTTTGCACCAGAACACAGGTTTTGCTTGTGTAGCATCCATTTGAGGAAATGTGAGCATTCAGTGCTCACTGAGTTCAGATAGCCAAGCATGTCCCATGTAGTGTGCTAGAGTTCTGCTGCAGCTTTGTTCAGCTGGATACGTACACCCCATGATGTTTTTTCCCTGTTGAAACAGGAGAAAGATGAAGATACTGTGGTTGATTAGCAATATGATTATTGGAAATCCTCCAAAAGGGCTGAAGAACAGAGAATGAAAAAATAAAGGAACCAGTGCAAATACTGCTTTAAATACAGTCAACAGAGCAGACTCAATGTTCTTAAAAAGGTGCACAGCACCCGTTGCTGCAGATGAACTAAATATCATTTGTATGATATCTGCAAAATGAGTTGGGTACTGAATGTGTAACATCCTCTGAATTTCTTAAGCAGTTCTGGTTTCTGCCTCTGTTGATTATCAACTTCAACTGCTGAAGTCAAAAGGATTTATCTTTGTATCAGAACATACAATAATTTGCTTAAACCATCAAAATGGATAGACTTCATACTTATACTAGGCCAAGGGATGTTTCTGATGATACTTTGAGGTGGAGGATATCAGGTCCCTCTACAACACCGTATTGTTTCAGAAACTGTGATCAGGTATGACGGGCCCGGTTCCAACCAATAGCAGTAACATTTGTTAAAAATAAATGAGAACCGTTAATCAGAAGTTCATGATGTGTGGGAATGGATGCAATGGGGGAAATGTATAAAACACAACTTAACCCTGGTGTTGGAAATGGCCTCTCTGCAGGGTCACCCCCAAACCTTTTGCCTTTCTCTTCTTCTTTTTTTGACCTCATTTTTGCTGGCTTAAGGACTCTGGACACTTTACTACTGCTAACCAGTGCTAAAGTGCATGTGCTATCTCTCTAAAAACAGGGTAACATTGGAAATACCCAATTGGCATATTTAATTCACTTGTAAGTCCCTAGTAAAGTGCACTACATGTGCCCATGGCCTGTATATTGAATGCTATTTGTGGGCCTGCAACACTGGTTGTGCCACCCACATAAGTAGCCCCTTAACCATGTCTCAGGACTGCCATCGCAAGGCCTGTGTGTGCAGTTTCACTGCCACTTCGACTTGGCATTTAAAAGTACTTGCCTAGCCCTAAACTCCCCTTTTTCCACTCCTCAAAGTAGCATAGGACTATAAATCAAGCGTTATTCTTTTAACTCAATGTCCCAATCAACTGAAATAGAACTGGGCATTATAACATAATTCATTAAAGCTTTTCTGTCATAAGGCAATTGCAGTATGTTAGTGAGTCCCATAATCTGATATGGAACCTTTTCCCAGGCTATGTCCTCGGGCACAGGATAAGCTATAATGTTCACAATATAGAAACCGCTTTCAGCTCTGTGGGATGAGTGTGGTTGCAGTTCACAAACCACAGACAAGGCAATTGTTCTTGCAGGGACAAAGTGTCCATTCAGTAGTAGGCCTGGGCAGAGTGTGCTTTGTCGCACTCCGTGGAAGTCCATGAAGTGGCAACAAAACCCTGCCATGCTACGCAGAGTTCTGCGAGTGGGAGGAGTTCTCTGTTGCGCCCATTCGTGTTACATTTGACATCAAACACAAAGCAAAGTACGTACTCGTGATCAAAATCATGCGCAAACGGTACCATGCGTTTTCACATGGGTACGGCCATCTTGTTTTTCACTCTATTTATGGTGCTGGGCCTTCAACTTTTCATCCGACCTTAATCTTTGCAATCCTCCATCCTTATGCTTGATCCACCCCTATTTTTTATTTATTGTCTTAGTGTGTTTTGTGTCTAATTATTTTTATGTTGATTTAATTTATTTGTGACTCTTTGCATTTTTATTTATTTTCCCTTACTTCTTCCTTTCTTCCTTATCCTCCTGTTTCTTTTCTTCCTTTCTTCACCCTAGTCCACCCACAACCATGGCAGAGCAGGGAAACAGCAGCCTCCTACCTTATGGGGGGCACCGCCATCAACAGGTGCAGCCTCGGCCAATCATTAGCGAGGAGAGGTGGCAGCACTGTTTTTTATGTGCAGCGCCACCTCCCCTCCATGGTGGGAGCGTCGGGAGCGTTGGGCTAGGATGTGCCAGTTGGCTAGGCCTCCACCCAGGTTGAACGCATCACCCAGCTGATGCATCGCTGTGCCGATATAACCAACCGCGAACAGGAACTGCTTGGGCTGCTAGGCATTGAGATCTCAGGGCATGGTGAGTATTATATTTTTGTTGTGTTTGTGTTCTACAATGCTAAAATTTTCCCAGAATAGCATGTGGCTTTCTCTCAGTGGTATATTACATTTAGTTTACGTTAAGAATATTATTTATTATGTGATCCAGTGAGAGCTAAGTAGGTGCTCGGTACTACATCATCGTACTCGGAGGTAGGCAGGCGCTTTAACTGATTATTTAAGAATCCGTTGCAATGTAGACTCCTCTGTCCTCCTGTCTCCATAGTCAATTAGTGATATCTTGAGTTAGCATTCTCTGTGACTTTATGTAGCTCGCACAGTCTCAAGCAATTTCGCAGTGATGCAAGTATGCATGTATTGCAAAAAAGAGAGACTGAGTTGGTCCATCAAGGGGCTTGAGAAGTAAGAATAGAATGACGGATCATTCATTGTAATGCATTAGTTCCAAATGTAGTTTTTGTTAAGGAAATTAAGAATAGGGATTTTAGGAGTATAGCCAAGTCAACGATAGTTGATCATACTAGTATAGTAACAAAGGCGATCTGCTTTAAGTACAATGTTATTGTATTTGCCTGTTATATAATAATTTTGTGGATATTACCTGCACCACTAATGTATTTTTTTAATCTTCTTTATTTCTAACATCAGCACCCAAGGTCAAGAAGAGGGGCACTGCACTGGTTAGTCCAGCATGAGCTGGGGAGCCACCGACCCCCACCGCCGATGATGATGGCTCTGCTCATCCCAGTAAGTTCCATTATTTAATATTATTATTATTTTTATTATTTCTCTAACTTTTACTTCTCCCCAATTTTATACTACTTTTAATTTTGCCTTGTTTACTTTTTATACTGTCTCCCTTTTTTTCAACTCCCCTATCCAAATTTGTTTAATTCCTCTTATCCCTGCATTATCTTTTCTTTCTGTCATTGACCATTTTGTATTCCACCCCCTCATTGCTCTTCAATGATTCTGAGTCATTGTCAATAATAGGCCGTAGCTCTGTCCCTTCATTACTCAAAACGTTTGGTTGGCTGGACTACCTGGCTTTTCTAACCTTCCAACAAAATGCCCAGAGTGATATTTTTGACAGAAGATACTTAAGTGCTAACTGAACTGTAATGATATATTACAGCTGCTTTCTTTAATTAAAAAAATTAGGAATAGGAGGTGTACCTGGCATCTAAAAGCTGTATATGTTTTTTTAAAGCCACACCATGCAGGGGAACGAGCTCAATTTATGTCACTGGAGGAGCAGATAAAGCAGGGGGAGATGCGGCGGCAGGAATAGGCAATGGTAAGTCACTCTGCTTGCTTATTGACAATTATTCTTACTCACTAGCTACAAGGGCATTGTTGTGATCGGATTCATGAACCAGCCGCATTACAGCTACAGTGGTGGTTGGGTTACTCATGGCCTCTTCTATCTGCAACTCAGGAAAAGCACACATAATGTACACTAAAAATGATGGCTTGATGGAAATGTGAAGGAACGGAAGGTTAAAACAAAGGATGGGTCAAAAGAGTGAAAGGAAAGAATGCTTGGGTGGATCAAAAAGGATGCGTGGGTGAGTATTGGTATTGGGTAAATGGATGGATGGGTGAAATGATTATTGCATGAGTGGGTGAATAGTGTGGGAGCTGAATGGCTGGATAAAGGATTGTAAACTTGGGTTAAAGACTGGATGAGAGAAAGTAAAGCTTAATTCATGGCGGCTGTGGCTGTATTATAGGGGAAGAATAAAAGGACGATTGAATTATTGCTTGAATGAATAAAGAATTGAGCTCTTCTTCTGTAGAGAGATCAGTGACACCCCTCTTTTTCCATAGGAAAAGCTCTACCACATGCCTAATCCATCTGCCTTCCTCTGTAGTAGGGTAAGCCAAGTTTCTTTACTTTCCTTACTGCCCAGCAAATCAATTTTTTGGAAAGAATTTGTGATGGTGGGCGAAACCGGTGATTAAGTGGGACTAGTAAGTGCCCGATTTGATTTCAAGTTTGGCATAGGGGATACTCTGTGATGAATGTGCCAAATACAATCTATATAACCCATTCATTTTCCTGTAGTGCAGTGCATCGTTTTACCCTTGTTTACTTACGGCAGACAACATAAATATATCCACATTTTATACATGACATGTATGAGGTGTCATTTATTCATCTGCCTCTTTGGAGTCAGGATAGAAACTAAACTACATGAAATGAATGTGAGGAAGAGCGAGGCCACTGGAATTAAAGATAGATAATAGCTGCCTGAGCTGCAGACAGTAATAAAGCACCTGGAGCACTGCCTAGCATGCCTCCAAATATTTAGCACAAGAACTTGTACTGCATAGTGCATAATGCCTTACTCATCATAATATCAGAGGTAACTCATTTTTTATTATTCCACTAAATGTGTCTGTTTAGTTACTAGAAAAAAAGATAAAAAAAACAACATCACTATTTTTTAAATCTAGTCTTATTCTGCCTTAAATCTTTTCTACCAGACATTCAGTGCTTTTTATGTGAGGCATGTGTAGGTAAATAAAATAAAAGATTGGCCCTGCGACTCTACTAATTATAATTACATCACATTACAACCTCCTTAGGGGACCAGCAATGTAGTGCTACTGTGCTACCCACTATCTACCATGTGAAGAAGTTTGTTCAGAGCACTACTTACAATTTGTCTTTTTTCTTTTTCTTTTTCTCAATATAGCTTCTCCTGCTTGATGACCATCAACCAGGCAGGAGATAGCAGCACGTCTGCGGCTGAAGAGGCTGGGGAACATCCAGGCTGAATATCAGCCGCTGGTGATCCTGAAGAAAGAAGCAGCTGAAACAGGTGCCTCGGACCCAGGACCCAGGACCCAGCAGAGCAGCATGCCAGCCCCTAGGCTCCAAGTCGGTACATCACTGGCACTACAGCCAGAAGTTAGGGACCCTGACTTCACCTGCTGCTCCACCCTCCAACTCCAACAAGGCATTGCTCAGATGTATCCTGCAGTGGATGGACCGTATGCAGAGCTGGATTGCTGGCATTTAACAGAGCCTGGACCAGCACCAGACCTATTTTGAGAGTGCCCTCTTTATAGCCCTTTTTTAATGTTTTTGTTTTGGGGGAGGGACTTGTTGTGGGTGGAGAGGGTGAGGAGGGATTTGTGATGGACTTTGGGCTTTTTGGCAATGGGTTATTTGTTCTGGGAGAGGGGTGGGACTGTTGTGGGTGGCAATGGAGGGTTTCCTTTTTGTACATTATAAAGGGATACCTTTGTTTTACTTCATTTGTGTGTCAAATCTTTATTTTGGTGTTTTAGACTTTTAGGTTACATTGTTGTCTTTTAGTATAGCCTGTTATTTTAATTTGCTCAAAAAGTGTATGTCATTTACTTATACCCTTGCTCTATTGCCCTTTGCAACTATACATTGACCACTAGGGGATGATTGCCCTTGCTTATTTTTCCTACAAAAAACAAGTAAACACAGACAACATCTTCTTCAGTAGGAGTTAATTAATTACTAGCTAAATAAGTCCACTTCAATCCATGTTTTTCCTAAGGTGGCATCATGAGGGGGTGGTGGGGTAGTATTAGCAGGCTAGCATGATAACAAGGAAGACAGAAGGTGTCACTCCCACCTATGCAAACTCCAACTGCAGGATTAATTGAAGGGTTATCCATCACTGCCAACTAGTTTGAAAGAAAACAGCAAGTTTGGGGGCCATATGTCATAGGAAGACTCAGACCAGACTACCACAATGACGACGTTAGACACACAACCAAGAAGATCATATGATAATAAATCTAGCAATATCAATTTCTTCAGATCAATTGTGTGGAACTATACTGTACAATTAAACGTAGGAAATGAAATCATGTAGTCTGGCAAAGTGGGCTCCGACTCAAGAGTGTTTGGACCAGGATAAGGGATACGGAACACACACACACACACACAAGACATGACTGATGATGTTGGTTGGGCCGGTGCGGAATATTGCTCAGGTAATAGAAGGTAGAAGGTCATGCAGTGAGTTGGTGTTGCTTTCACCACATCCACCCCAGAAAATGTGTGATTCATTTATGGTGTAAAATTAGTTCACACCTCTATAAATCACACAGCCCAGGGAGTTAGGGGCTCAGTGAATGGATGAGAAAGGAGGTTTGAGGAAAGCTGTGACCAAAACAAATACTACACAAAAGACACCAAAACAATATTCATTGGGGGCACTGAGCAGCACACCATCATCAATCTCTTGTGGAATGAAATGAAGGGGTGAGTATGTATGGCACAGTTCAATGCATTCATTGGAAACCATCCTTCTGTCCCATAGAGACCCCAGATAGTATATCCTAAGTGTTATGTCTTCTAGTTTTGACATGTGGAAGACTGAATGTAACCCATCCAGTTCTAAAAAGTATGATTGTTAAAAGGAAAATAATATTGTATTGCGAAATTGAGTGATGAATCTCCATTCTTCTTGGAATGTCTGTTATTCGGGTGCCTGTCTGAACTTGTTTGGTAGGTAAGCTGGATTCTTGAGCTTTCCAAGTCTATTTCGTGCAGGAGAGGACTGAGAGAAAGCCTGTGTATTTATAAAATAGTTGCTTTATTAAAGAGTAAAGGAAAAGAACAAAAGAAAGCAATATAAGCCTAATGAGGAGTCAGTAGTGTACCAAGAAGACTCAGAGCTAGCAATGCAGCAAAAACATACTCAGCAGCATTTCCAAATAAATTCACCTCTCTCCAGTTCACAGAGCTGAGCGAGTACTAGACCTCAGAGTCTTCGCCATCATCATTGGTTCTCTTTCAAGTCAATAACTTTTGCCTTTCTGTCAGGAATCATGCTTGAACATTTTCTTGAAAGCTAATGGTGCGCAGTAATAACCAGAATACAGTCTCAAATGACACCCCTGTTTGAAATCTATTTGACACTTGGAGTTTGTTTTTCCAGAATTCAGTCTCAAATGGCACCCCTGTTTGAACTCTGTCTGACAGAGACCATAATTATGCCTGGGCTTGTTTGTTCCTAGATTCCTGATTAGAGTGCACCTGCTAGCTCAGTTTCACAGCACGCTGATGACTCATGAAAGAAACATGTGCAGAACCAATCAGGCCAGCACAATGAGCTCGCCCATGAGCATTCCAAAATGACTCATCATAACGAAGTAAACACAAACAATCTGTCACCACATTCTGAATGACTCTTCATAAGGTGATAAAAACAATCAGCCACATGGTTCTAAATGACTCATCGCCAGATGGTAAACATATTCAGTAATCACAAACATTCTAAATGACAATATACCACAACTAGATGGACTGAGCCAGAATTTACATACAGGTTAAACCAGGAGGCACTTCAAGCCAAAAGGTGAGATTCTTTTCATAGCATACCAGTAAGTTAGTAGGGGGGAAATGTTCTTGCATGCATAGTCGGTTTACTGAGACATGATTTGAATAATAAGTTCTTGTACTAAAATAGAAGTCTGTATCTGTCCCTAGGAACAACTCATCCTCACGACCACCAGCACAACTCTTCATATCACCCCCACAGTAACCAACAAGTTTCCATCACACCTCTACAAGAAATCTTCAGCTGGATACAGGGCCAACTAAAGAATAAAGAGATAAGAGATGAGTTCCTATCATCCCTGCAACCCAAAAGGAATGGCTCAATTGATCCTGACAGAACGCAAAGTTCATGTATAAAAAGGTTGCCTGGACAATATGGATTCACTGGTCGCCCTTCAGAATTTGGCAACCATGTTGTCTGCCATACAGGAAGAAAATTCTGCCTTGAAACAAGAAATGGCCCCTCGTGAATGATTTTATGGAGATAGCAAAAATTCAAAATTTTTATGAATCAATGGCACCTACAATTAATGGCAAAACCTATAGCATTTCCAGATGATGCTTCCAAGGTGGCATTTTACTCTGACAATATCCAGCAAGTTTCCATCACGCCCCCTACAAGAAAATCTTCAGCTGGATACAGGGCCAACTAAAGAACAAGGAGATGAGAGGTGGGTTCCAATTGTCCCTACAACCCAAAATGAATGGCTCCTCTTCTCAGGTCAGAGCATTCCATTGATCCTGACATTTTCCAGCTGTTGAGATAGTCCCGCCGAGAGTCCTTCCATCGTCCTCCTCTAGATTCAGAGTAACTCCATCTTAGTCCCTAACCGAGCAAGGTAGACCTGTGAAGTGCACTGCTGTTGAAGAACAAATAGAGAAACAGGAATGGAATATGTTTTGTGTAGATTTGTGTTTGCTAACTAAAGAGGCTGGTTTGCTATGAGGAAACAAAAAAATGGAGTAGACCCTGCAGGTAAATTTCACTACTTTAGAAAGCCCAATCACTTTCAAATCATCAGAAAAAAAGTTTACAAATTTGTTGAACTCCCGCCCTCACTGTCAGCCACCACATACATCAGTCATCACTCACAAATTCACAATCAATCAATATATCACTACTCATTGGTACAACAGTTACTTAGTAGTTATCTCGTCTAATCCAAGCATGCTGGTTGAACAAAATATCTCCTCTTTGGTGGTATCCAAACATTGGATTTAGGCATTGGCAGTCTTTTAATCAATGATCTTCTAGGGAAGCCCTGCTAGGTGATGTAAAAAAATTGCATTGGTAATGACACGTGAGGGAGGCAGGCCTTGTCCCCAATGTCCTAAAGGTTATGTGGGGACTTCTTCACTGCACACGGGTCCAACTCCAATCCAGGCTTATATGTGACTATAAAATCAATGGTGGGGCTACATGACTCCAACATAAACATATGATTGCACTAGCATATTTTTGGTGGAAGGAAAGAAAGATGGAAATAAGTTGAAAGAGAAATAATTTAAAAGTTCTATGGTGGCACTAGCATACTCAAGCCAGGAAGTAGAGTTTGTCCTCAAACTCTGGTGGTTCCCCCAGAAGTTAGTCAGCTAACACACGTGATTATGATTAATCATCCTCTTCCTCCTCCTGTGGTGTTTGGGGGATGGTGTAATCAGGTGGTATAAAATGCTGATTAATTTTGATTATGGTCAATCTCTCCATGTTTTGTGGTGAGAGACTAGTCCTTTTCTCTGTAGGAACTGCTTTAGCTGCACTGAACACACATTCAGCAGGGAAACTGGCTACAGGAAATGCCAGAAACGTTATTTCCAGCATGCTGAGGTCTGGCCATTGGTGCAACTTCCCTCACCAATACACCAATGGGTTTTGATCCACATACACCTCTTTTGGGTCATCCAGATACTCCTGAAAACATCCTCTGATTGGTCATTGGTGCTGCCACCTGCTTGACCACTTTTTCCTTCACATCTGCACAGGACTTAAGACCTGCCACTTCAAACCAAGTCAATGAAGAGGTTGGGTCCAATTCTTCTGTTGCTGTTGTTGCCGGTTTTCTTGTTGGTGGCGTTGGCAGATGTTAGACAAGACTGCCCTCTCTGTAAGTTGAAGGTGGCACCCCAGAACTGCAAAGTGGGACTGTAAAGTTCCAGCCATTCTTCTTCCAGTTCTCCTGCTTGATCAAAATTCACCTCTTGTATTGTGAAACATTCCCTTCAGAATAAGTAATGATAGTGGAAAGAAGTTTTTGTAGCGTGGATCAAGTAGGGTTGCTCAGATGTACTGAATTGGATTGGATTGGATGAGATTATGTTAACCAAGGCATGAGCTTCTGGGTTTCGTTGCAAACCTTTCAGACACCTTCTCCAGCTGCTCCTGCAGCAGATGCAATGATGGGATAGATTGTCCCATTGTTCTGCCCTTGCTAACTTCCCCCTTGAAAACCACAAAAAGGAGCAGCGTCTATTTAAGGTACTTGACTAGGCCCCATTTGTCCAAATCTATGGTCATACTTTCTCAATTGCATTAGCTCCTCTTTGAATGACATATTCTTAGATCTGTTTCTACAGTTCAAACACACTTGGCAACATATAATAGGTTGAGTTCCAACGTGTTGGCACCTCCTGTGTTAGGGCTGGAACGGGTACTCTTTTTTCAAGCTGAATAATCCACAACTGTTTCTGGGCTTTGAAAGAATTACTTAAATTAGTGCAGATGTGTTTGCAAGTGGTCAGTATGTTGATAAATATGGCCATCATTATGACTTTGGTAGTCTTTTTGCAAGACTGCCAAATACATGAGCGCCATATTATAAGTACATCTGGATTTCTGGAACATTTTGGGCAGAAATCCAGCAGTAGACGTGCTGGCGGGCGAAGGTACTGGGGTGGCATGACCACCAGCCACGCCCTGTCTAAAGGACTCCACCAGCCGTATTACGACCTGTGATACGGCCTGGTGGTGTCCCGATGGGGGGACTCTGCCGGATGTGGTAGCAGCCGTTCCCTGCTTGACAACCTCCTCCCTGGGCCTGGTAAGTCAATAGTCCGACCGGGGGTGGGAGGGTGTTGGGTGCTATGTGTGCATGTGTAAGTGGGTGTTGTCTGCATGTGTGCATGTAAGTGTGTATGCATGTGTGTATGCGTGTATGAATGTTGGAGAGAGTGCGTTTATGAATGTATGTGTGTATGCATGTGTATATGCATGTATGAATGTCGGAGTGAGTGCAAGTATGAGTGTTGTGGTGAATGAGAGTATGAGTGTTGAAGCGAATGTGTGTATGGATGAATGTGAGTGAATGCGTGTATGTCAGTGTTAGTGAATGAGTGTATGTGGGGTGCGTGTGGGTGTCTGTGTGTGTGTGCATGTATGTGGGGAGGGGGCGGAAGGTGTGGGGAGAGGGGCGCTGTACCTGGATTGGGGTGTAGGGTTGGGTGAGGGGGGTGGTGGGGATAATGTGCTTGCTAGGGGGGTGGGGAGTCGTCTGCTGGTGACAGGGAAGAAATTCCCTGTCACTGGTAGCCTTTCTGCCAGGGTTTTGGTGCGGTACTACCGCCAAGGAAACCCTGGTGGAAAGGCGGCTCCTAATGCTGCCAGGTCAGAGATGCTCATCTCCGGCCCAGCGGCTCCAACCACCCTCGCGGTATGAGCAGAGATGTGTCAGATTGGCAGAGGCCAACCGTGGCAGTCTTTACCACCAGCCTGTTAGCGGTCATACCACCACTGTGGCCCTGGCAGTCAGTATACCGCCAGAGTCATAATGAGGGCCTATATCTTCTTTTTTAAGAAAGTCTTGCACAACTAAGTTGATGCAGTCAACCAAACAGAGGACCCTGAAATAGCCCCCATCTGCCATTACCTTGACTATGTTACTGCCATTGTCAACGGCAACAAATCCAACTTGAAGACCTCTAGGTCGCAGCCATTCAGACTCCTTGCTATTAAGTTCCTCCAGTATATTTGCAGCTGTGTGTGATTTTTCCATGGCGAACATGGCTGCTGTTGCATGCCACTGAACACTCTTAAAAATATGTCTTTAGGGCCAAGACCTGTGGATAGCTTTTGCTTTACCCACACAAAATAGATCCATTGTATAGTGATGCACATGTAATCAGTCGCCTGATCCACATGTCATTGTCAGGTGGATAGTGTGCACAACACTTTGCTGCAAAGCTTGTCCAACCAATTGCGGCACATCATGATTGTTCGAAATGGCCTCTCTGCAGGATCACCCCCAAACCTTTTGCCTGCCTCCTTTTCTTTTTCTGACCTCATTTTGACTGGCTTTAGGACTCTGTGCACTTTACCATTGCTAATCAGTGCTAAAGTGCATATGCTCCGTCCCTAAAACCATGGTAACATAGGTTCATACCCAGTTGGCATATTTAATCTACTTGTAAGTCCCTAGTAAAGTGCACTACATGTGCCCAGGTCCTGTAAATTGAATGCACTGGTTGTGCCACCCACATATGTAGCCCCTTAACCATGTCTCAGGCCTGCCATTGAAAGGCCTTTGCGTGCAGTTTCACTGCCACTTCAACTTGGCATTTAAAACTACTTGCCAAGCCTCAAACTCCCCTTTTTCTATATATAAGTCACCCCTAAGATAGGTCCTAGGTAACCCATAGGGCAGGGTGCTCTGTGGGTAAAAGGCAGGACATATACCTATGTGTTTTATATGTCCTGGTAGTGGAAAACTCCAAAATTTGTTTTCCACTATTGTGAAACCTACTCCTTTCATAGGTTAAACTGAGTGCTACCCTCATATACTGTTTTAGTCATAGATTGTGATCAGAAGGGGTTAAACAGGTCATGTTTAGTATGGCCAGAATGGTAATACAAAATCTTGCTTATTAGTGAGGTTGGATTTTATATTACTATTTTAGAAATGCCACTTTTAGAAAGTGAGCATTTCTCTGCACTTAAAATCCATCTGTGCCTTACAGCCTGTCTTCAATTGAGGTCTGTGCTGGGCTGGTTGACAGCTCCCTTGTGCATTTCACCTAGACAACCACAAACACAGGATACTCAGTCACACCTGCCCTCATCTGCATACTGATTGGGTCTTCCTGGGCTGGAAGGGTGGAGGGCCTGACACTTACATTTCAAAAGCTAGTGGCCTGCCCTCACACAATGGACTGCCAAACCCCCAACTCAGATCCTGGCAGACAGACCAGTACTGAAAAGGAACCTTGTGTACTTCAAAACCACTCTTTGAAGTCTCCCCCGCTTCAAAGGCACTTTGGGTGCATAACCTGGGTCTCTGACCCATCAACCCAGACACTTCCTGGGACAGACACAATCTGAACCAGATCCTGCAACCACTCAAGAGGAGCTGCCTGGCTGCCCAAAGGACTCACCTGGACTGCTTTCTTATTAAGGACCGCTGCCTTGCTGTTGCTCTGCGGCCTTGCTGGCCTCTGACTCTGCTGTGAAGTGCACTCCAAGGGATTGGATTGAGCTTGCCTCCTGTTCCTGAAGGCTCAGGGTCAGAAAGACTTCTCCTCTTCAAGGAAACTCCTTGTGCAGTGAAAATCAATGCACAGCCTCCCATAAACGTCAAACAGCCTGCCCAGCGGTGAAAGATTCACCGCATCCCCATAGGAGAATGACACAGCCTGACTTCCTGTGTGAGGAATCAATGCAGAGCCTGCCGTGTGACAGAAACTCTGACGCATCGCCATACCGGATCAACGCAACACCTGTGACTTCGTTCCGTACGTCCAGAATTTCCACACATCGTCCCTGGAAGTCAAAATACCCCACATTGCAGTGAGGATCCAAGACTGCACGCCGGAATTCAACGCAAAGCCCTTGCAGTATGGGAAGAATCGATGCATCGTCTGTGCACATCAGGAAATCTGATGCACACCTTCCCTTTTCCACGCATCTCCTCCTCTGCAGCCTTCGGGCGTGTAATTTTGACGCATACCAGGTTCTTTGTACAGACAAGAGACATTTGTTGATTCATAAAGACTTAAGACTGTTCTTATCATTACAAAAGTGATATTTCAACTTGTGCTTATCAAATCTTGAACGATTTGACCTTAATTTACTTGGATAAATATCTTATATTTTTCTAAACCTGTGTGGTATAGTTTTGTGGTGTGTTCTCTGTGTTATTGCATGATTTATTACACAAACACTTTACACATTGCCTTCTAAGTTAAGCCTGGCTATTCAGTGCCAAGCTACCAGAGGGTGGGCACAGGATAAATTGGATTGTGTGTGACTTTCCCTGACTAGGTTTGTGGTCCCTCCTTGGAGAAGGGTGTATACCTCTGCCAATTAGAGACCCCATTTCTAGCAATGATGCAATTCTAGAAAAATAGGTCCACTCTGGAAATTTCCATTTCAGGTAGAGGACTGCCACAAAGTGCTAACATTTACACCAGCTTCCCATTGTACAAATGTGCAATTGGGTGGTTGTGATCGTAGGGCCCCTAATGCCTAAACATGCCCATAACTGTGGCCTGGATTTTCTTCTTTTGTGGGGCCACTTATATAGGTGACATTTGAGATGTAGGTAGCGGTAGACTCTATGCCTGCCATGGTGCAGTTACTGTATGCTGTGATGTCTCCATCTGACTCTTAGTCTTCCTGTGCAGTCGCTGAGGCTGGTGATTTTGGCACACTGCTGGTGACAGGGCTGCTTTGCATGAGGATGTCACCCTCTTCTTCCTCACCTTCCACTGTGATTTGACCTGCTGTAGCTGATGTTTCAAGGCTCTCCTCACCTTCACCACCACGGCCACTGGGTTGTGTGATGTTTTTCATATAGGTTGTCTAGCCTCCAGTATCAAATTGTGAACCTGACTGACCTTGACAAACACTCACATGGCAAAAGGAGTATATGGCAATGATCGCCTCCTGTTTGTAATCATAAAAAAGTCCCAAGCTGGGGAGGAATACTTTCTTATTTTGCCAATGCCTAAAGGTAATGTAGGGGTGTGTGTCTATTCTGGAAATGCAGGACAAACTTCTACTGAGGTACAGGTTGGTGAAGGTCTCTGCTGGGGCCTCACAAATATGGGAGCTGGCAGTGCTGCCTGTGCCACATCCCTCTGAGGAGTTTGGATAGTAATGTTGAACTCGTCTGTGCCAGCTTCAACAATGACTAGCTCTTCGCGATCATCCTCTTCTTCCCCTTCTGTAATTCTAAGGCTTTCTGGAATTGTTTTTTTCTTTGCCTCTCCTGGCGTGTCCCGGACGCTGCCGGGGTCCACTCCATGTCCCTATCATCGTCATCGGAAGTGGTGCTTGTAAAAGATGGTGGAGTAGTACCCTTACTTTTTCTTGCTGGAGATATAGGAGCCACTGATTCTAAAAGAAGAGGTTCTTGCTCAGCAGGAAGCTCAACTTCCTGTTCTGCTCCAACTTCAGGAAGATCTGGCTGCAGCTGCTGCCCACTTTTCTCTGTTTCCTGAAATGATCGGATACTACTTTGTGAAAGGGACAAATCCAATTCAACATCACTGCTCGCCGGCATCGCTATGATTGCCTCACTGACAGACATGGTGTTGAGCTTGGGTTGGGTGGTGCTGTTGATGGGGGAGTGCTGCTCCCAGTTTCCTCCCCAGAGGCAGGTGTGGCAGGCACATGTCTCTCGAAAAAGGTTACGGTTCGAACGCCACTGGCAGAAAGCTGCTTCTTCTCACTGGCCACTTTCTTGGAAGCAACTTTCTTTGCCCCCATATTAAGATCCTTGCTGTTAGTGGTACTCAGATGCACAAGCAAAAGAGTTTAGTGTCTGTTGACTGAAGTAACTGTAAGGCAGGGGTCTTCAAACTGTGGGGCGGGCCCCCCTAGGGGGCCTCAAATGATCCCGGGGGGGGCACCAAGCTTTGGTCAAAACAGTCATTACACAAATAACAGTGTTTTGTTTTAAGCAAAAACGTGTTATTGCATTTTTAAAAAGGCAACATTACTTAACTGCAATGTTTAAAAACATCTAGACATATTTAAACATTGCCATCTTTATTAAATAATTGTGAAAAAATTCTGAAGGGGGGCCCAAAGATTTTTATTTTTTAACTTGGGGGCACGGCATTAAAATGTTTGGAGACCACTGCTGTAAGGCATTCCCTTTGGCAGTACTGCTGGTAATAAGGGGCCTCTTCTCTTGTGCACCTAAAACAACCAAGCTAGAAAAACATGTAATTAGTAAAACGTGGTATTGTTGCAGGTTGAAATAGTACAGAAAAATGCAATCAGAGTGCCTGTTTACTAATGTAATATACCTATTCAAGCAAACATTATAAAGGCAAACCACACCAACCCACCATAAAAAATTACATTTAAAATCAAACAGCTCAATAGGCAGATCTAGCTCTTTGCTTTATCTCGATCTGTTTTAAAGTAGGCTCCTGGGCTAGTCAGAGAGTGGCGCATGGGTAAATGGAATACTCTTTTAAATAACTGTTAGTAATGGGGTTTTTGGTTGGAGGTCAGGTTACCCCCTGTCCAAGCAAAAGCCCTCACTCTAGTCAGGGTAAGTCACACACAATCCAAGATTATCCTGTGCCCACCCTCTAGTAGCTTGGCACGAGCAGTCAGGCTTAACTTAGAAGGCAATGTGTAAAGTATTTGTGCAATAAATCATACAATACCACCATATAGCACCACAAAAATACACCACACAGTGTTTAGAAAAATATATAATATTTATCAGGATAATTGTAGGTCAAAATGAATAAAGTTGCAATAGGAATTTGTAGAGATATCACTGAAAAGTGATATGAAGTGTCTTAAGTCTTTAGAATATAAACAAAGTCTCTTTCAAGCACGTGTCGTTATTTTCCATGCGGGGAAGTCGTGCGTCGTTTTCCGGCGCGCGGACAGTCTCTTTCTGTGGATCGCGGGGATTACCAGATGTCCCGGGTGTGTGCGTGGATTCTCCTGCTTGTTCTCCGGCTGCGCGTCGGTCTGCGGGGCTGCGCGTCGAAATTACGATCTCACGGCAGGTGTGGCGTCGATTTCTCCTCTAGACGTCGGTCTGCGGGGCTGCGCGTTGAAATTACAATCTCACGGCAGGCGTTGCGTCGATTTCTCCTCTAGAGGTCGGGCGGCGTTATCCTTGCGAAGCCGTGCGGCGGATTTTCGATCGTCCCCAGAGCGTCGCGTCGGTCAGCTTCGGTGTGCGGCGTTTTTCTCGCTGCGGAACAAGCTGTGCGTCGAAATTTTCGGCGCACGGAGCGTCCAAGTGAAAAAGAGAAGTCTTTTTAGTCCTGAGACTTCAGGGAACAGGAGGCAAGCTCTATCCAAGCCCTTGGAGAGCACTTTCACAGCCAGACAAGAGTTCAGCAAGGCAGCAGGGCAACAGCAAGACAGCAGTCCTTTGTAGAAAGCAGGCAGGTGAGTCCTTTGAGCAGCCAGGCAGTTCTTCTTGGCAGGATGTAGTTTCTGGTTCAGGTTTCTTCTCCAGCAAGTGTCTGATGAGGTAGGGCAGAGGCCCTGTTTTATACCCAAATGTGCCTTTGAAGTGGGGGAGACTTCAAAGAGTGGCTAAGAAGTGCACCAGGTCCCCTTTCAGTTCAATCCTGTCTGCCAGGGTCCCAGTAGGGGGTGTGGCAGTCCTTTGTGTGAGAGCAGGCCCTCCACCCTCCCAGCCCAGGAAGACCCATTCAAAATGCAGATGTATGCAAGTGAGGCTGAGTACCCTGTGTTTGGGGTGTGTCTGAGTGAATGCACAAGGAGCTGTCAACCAAGCCCAGCCAGACGTGGATTGTAAGGCACAGAAGGATTTAAGTGCAAAGAAATGCTCACTTTCTAAAAGTGGCATTTCTAGAATAGTAATATTAAATCCGACTTCACCAGTCAGCAGGATTTTGTATTACCATTCTGGCCATACTAAATATGACCCTCCTGCTCCTTTCAGATCAGCAGCTGCCACTTCAACAGTGTATGAGGGCAGCCCCAATGTTAGCCTATGAAGGGAGCAGGCCTCACAGTAGTGTAAAAACGAATTTAGGAGTTTTACACTACCAGGACATATAACTACACAGGTACATGTCCTGCCTTTTACCCACACAGCACCCTGCTCTAGGGGTTACCTAGGGCACACATTAAGGGTGACTTATATGTAGAAAAAGGGGAGTTCTAGGCTTGGCAAGTACTTTTAAATGCCAAGTCGAGGTGGCAGTGAAACTGCACACACAGGCCTTGCAATGGCAGGCCTGAGACAAGGAAAAGGGGCTACTTAAGTGGGTGGCACAACCAGTGCTGCTGGCCCACTAGTAGCATTTAATTTACCAGCCCTATGCACATAAAGTGCACCTTACTAGGGACTTATAAGTAAATTAATAGTCCAATCAGGTATGATGCAAGGTTACCATGTTTTAAGGAAGAGAGCATATGCACTTTAGCACTGGTTAGAAGTGGTAAAGTGCGCAGAGTCTAAAAACCAGCAAAAACAGTGTCCACAAAGTGGAGGGAGGCAGGCAAAAAGTTAGGGGTGACTACCCTAAGGCTGTCAGGTCTAACATGTGTCCCCCCCAGCTGAAAGTGGGGAGAGCTACCCGACCTCCTGGGAGCTCTCATCGCTAAGCTGGAAGTACATGGAGAGACCATCAGCATTGGCGTGGTCAACCCCTGGGCGATGTTCCACCGTAAAGTCCATCCCCTGTAGGGAAATGGACCACCTCAAGAGTTTTGGATTCTCACCCCTCATCTGCATGAGCCATCTGAGGGGCCTGTTGTCTGTCTGGACCCGGAAGTGAGTCCCAAACAGGTAGGGTCTTAGCTTCTTTAGTGCCCAGACCACAGCAAAAGCTTCTCTCTCAATAGCACTCCACCTCTGTTCCCGTGGTAATAGCCTTCTGCTAATAAAGACTACCGGTTGATCTCGGCCCTCCTCATTCAGCTGTGCTAGGACTGCCCCTATGCCATGCTCTGAAGCGTCTGTCTGCACGATAAATTCCTGGGAGTAGTCAGGGGCCTTGAGCACGGGGGCCGTGCACATGGCTTCCTTCAGGGCGTCAAAGGCTTTCTGACAAGCCTCTGTCCAATTCACCAACCTAGGTTGTTTCTTGGAAGTGAGCTCTGTCAAGGGTGATACAATGGTACCATAGCCCTTGACAAATCTGTGGTAGTATCCTGTGAGGCCTAAAAAGGCTCTCACCTCAGTCTGCGTTCGCGGTGGTTGCCAGGCCTTGATAGTTTCAATCTTGGCATGGAGTGGCTGCACCTTGCCACCACCCACTAAGTGTCCCAAGTTCACCATGGAACCCTGCCCAATCTGGCACTTACTAGCCTTGATGGTCAGGCCTGCCTGTTGCAGGGCCTGAAGCAACTCCTTGAGGTGAAGCAGGTGTTCCTCCCAGCTGGAACTGTAGACAGCTATGTCATCCAGGTAGGCTGCACAGAAGGCATCCTTGCCAGCTAGGACCCCGTTAACCAACCGTTGGAAGGTAGCGGGGGCATTTTTCAATCCAAACGGCATCACCCGGAACTGGTAATGGCCATCAGGGGTTGAAAATGCGGATCTTTCCTTAGCCCCCTCAGTCAGGGCGATCTGCCAGTACCCCGAAGTAAGATCAAACGTACTCAGGAACTTGGCAGCACCCAGCCTCTCAACGAGCTCATCAGCTCGGGGGATGGGGTGAGCATCAGTCCGTGTGACTGAGTTGAGACCCCGGTAGTCCACACAGAACCGGAGTTCTGGCTTCGCACCTGGGGCAGTAGCCTTAGGGACCAACACCACTGGGCTGGCCCAGGGACTACTGGATTTCTCGATAACCCCTAGAGTCAACATCTTGGAGACTTCCTCCTTGATGCTGGCCTTCACCTTATCCGACAACCTGTAAATTTTGTTCTTCACAGGGAGACTGTCACCGGTGTCAATATCATGAACACAGAGGTGGGTCAGTCCAGGAGTAAGGGAGAACAGGGGGGAGAACTGCTCCAACAGCTCATAGCAGTCTCCTCTCTGGTTTAGAGTCAGGGAGTCAGAAAGAATGACCCCGCTTACTGACCCATCACCTTCTTGGGCAGAGAGGAGGTCGGGGAGAGGTTCACTCTCCTTTTCCATTCCTTCATCTGTGACCAGAAGCATGTTGATCTCCGACCTCTCACAGTGAGCCTTTAGTCGGTTCACATGGAGCACCCTTAGGGGATTCCTAGGGGTTTGGAGGTCCACTAGGTAAGTGGCCTCCCCTTTCCGCTCCTTGATTTCAAATGGGCCAGACCAGCGGTCCTGGAGAGCTCTAGGCTCTACTGGCTCCATTACCCACACTTTGTCTCTAGGTTGAAACTCTACCAGGGTGGCCTTCTGGTCATACCAGTGTTTCATTACCTCTTGACTGGCCTCAAGGTTACTTTGGGCCTCTTTCCAGAAGCGGGTCATCTGGTTGTGGAGGGCCAACATGTAGCTGACCACGTCCTGAGGGGGTGCTTTTGGAGCTTTCTCCAATCCCTCCTTGACAATGCTTAAGGGTCCCCTGACAGGGTACCCATAGAGAAGCTCAAAGGGACTGAACCCTACCCCCCTCTGGGGGACCTCTCTGTAAGCAAAGAGAAGGCATGGTAAGAGGACGTCCCGCTTACGCCTCATGGCCTCAGGGAGGCCACCAATCATGCCTTTCAGGGTCTTGTTGAATCTCTCCACAAGACCATTAGACTGGGGGTGATAGGGTGTGGTGAACTTGTAGGTTACACCACACGCATCCCACAGAGACTTCATGTATGCAGACATGAAGTTAGTGCCTCTGTCAGACACTATCTCCTTGGGGAATCCCACACGGGTAAATATCCCCATCAGAGTTCTGGTCACCACCGGTGCAGTTACGGTCCTCAGAGGGATTGCCTCTGGGTAACGGGTGGCATGGTCCACCAAAACCAGGATGAACCTGTTGCCTAAGGCAGTTTTGGGGTCCAAGGGACCAACAATGTCGATGCCCACCCTTTCAAAGGGGGTGCCAACGACAGGAAGTGGAATCAGGGGACTTTTACCCCTTTTTCCTGCTTTACCACTGGCCTGGCAGGTAGGACAAGATCTGCAGAATTTATCTGAGTGTGTCCTCATTTTGGGCCAATAAAAGTGGGTGACAAGCCTGTTAAAGGTCTTGCCTTACCCCAAATGTCCTGCCAGGGGAATGTCATAAGCCAGACCCAGTAGGAAGGTTCGGTAACATTGGGGGACCACCAGCGTACGTGCTGCCCCAAAGGCCGGAACCTTACGCTCACTGTAGAGGAGATCATTCTCCCAATATAGGTGGTGATCGCCAGAGGTGTCACCTGCCACCTGGTTTGAGGCTTGTTTCCTCAGACCTTCTAGAGTGGGACATTCTTTCTGCGCCTTGCAGAATTCCTCCCTGGTGGGTCCACCCTCAACTTGCCAGCCAGCAAGCTCAGGTAAGTCACCTAGGGTGGCAATGTCTTTCCCAGTTGGCTCGGGAGCCTCCTCCTCAGGAGCCCCGTCAGCCACTGCGGGAACTTCTGGGGCCGGGTTCCCGTGCCCCTGGTCCCTCCTCTTGGCAGCTCTCTGGTCCATCGTTCCAGGCTCCAGACGCCCTTGACTTCCCTCTCGGTCATCCATGGACCGTGTGGTCATGCAGACCCACTCAGGTAACCCTAACATCTCCAGGTGAGACTTGAGCTCCACTTCTTTCCAAGCAGTATGCTCAAGATCATTGCCTAACAGACAATCTACAGGCATGGCAGGACTCACAGCTACTTTCAGAGTACCAGAGACCCCCCCCCACTCAAAGGGAACCAGAGCCACCGGTAGGTGACTCTCGCGATTGTCAGCGACTATGACCTGGTGGAATGTATTAGGTACTATCTGCTCTGATGACACCAGCTGACTCTTGATAGTAGTCATACTGGCTCCTGTGTCACGCAGAGCCTCCACCTTCTGCCCATCAATGGTGACCCACTGCCGGTACTTGGAAGTATTTTTGGGCATGTGGACCTTGGACACCATTTCTCCTTCTCCCAGGGACACTAGGGAAATCTCTACCTGTTCCCCAAAGCTATCTGGGTCCATCCCCCCCCGAGCGCTACACTAGTCAACCCAGGTGCCTGTCCGGTAATGGACGGTGCCCTCTTGGGGCACTGGGGATCGCCTTTGTAGTGACCACACTGGTTACACTCCATGCATTTGGGGTTAGGTTTCCCTGACCTGTCATATGTCCCTGGCTTTTTCCCAAATTTGGAAAAGGAAGGGTTGCCACCCCCTCCCTGGGGATTCTTTTGGGGGCCTTTGGAGAGTTCCTTATCTGCAAGTTTATCTCCCCCCTCTTTCTTCTGTTGGGAACCCTGACCACCTTTGTGGGAGTCACCCCCAGGTACCTTCTTGGACACTCTGGTGCTAACCCAGAGGTCCGCCTCCTCAGCAAGCTTCCTGGGATCAGTCAGCTTGCTATCCACTAAGTGCTGGCGCAACTCTGTATAAGTAGTATTAAGCATATGCTCTCTTAGAATCAAGTCATATAAACCATTATAATCAGCTACTTTGTTGCCCGCACCCATCCATTCAGTGCCTTACTGGAGAAGTCAAAGAAATCTACCCATGTTTGTGTGGTTTGTTTGGTGCTGTCCCTGAACCTCTGACGGTATCCCTCAGGGGTCAGCCCAAACTTGGCAAGTAAAATGGCTTTCTGAAGTGGGTATGTGTTTTGATCAGGTTGATCCAATGTGAGGAGTGTATCCCTCCCCAATGGCGGTACATAACCCCACATAGCTACCCCCCATTGCCCTTCAGGAACCTCATGAGCCCTTAGTGCAACTTCATAAGCAGCTAACCATTTATCTATGTCATCTCCCACCACAAAACTGGGCACCACATTTTTGGGTATACAAACTTTCTTTTCTCCAGCAGGTCCTGTCAGTATGCTGCCACCATTATTGCTGGATTCAGACTGTCTTGCCTTGATCTCCAGCTCCTTGAGACTCAGTTCATGAGCCAACAATAGTTTATTTTCAGCCAAAGCTCTTTCAGCTTCCACTTGTTTGGCTGCTCTTTCAGCTTCCGCTTGTTTGGCTGTTCTTTCAGCTTCAATCTGTTTGGCTGCTCTTTCAGCCTCAGCTTGTTTGGCTTCTCTTTCTGCCCTTCTCTCCTCCTGTTGAGCCTCAATTTTCAGTTTTGCCATTTGCAATTGGAACTCCCTTTCTTCTCTCCTTTCCTCTGCGGTCAGGCTTTGCACAGAGACACTGCCCCCTGGTCTGGAAGGGTGCACAATTGCAATGGTAACACCATCCACAGATAGTGAAAATTCCTCTGAGGGGCCATTTTCTGGCTCCTCTTCCTCATCATCCTCTAAATGGGCTTCTGCCCAGGCCCTCAGCGCCACTTGAAAGTCCTCCTTTCTGGAGACCCCTTGGGTGGGTACCCTCAATGCCCTGCAGAATCCTCTTAGTTGTTTGACCGTATATGTATCCAACTGGACTAGGTCAAAGTCCCCTGTCTGAGACCCAGTCAGAGACATGTTGAGTGAGGATTTAGTTTTTGAAAATTGTCAGGAAAAAACGGATTTGCAAAAAGAGATAAAAACCAAGTTGACCTTCAACTGTGGGTAGGTAGTGAAATACTTAGCTACTGTATGTCACTGCACAAATACAAGTCCTATCCTCACCGCTGATCACCAATGTTAGAAATGGGGTTTTTGGTTGGCAGTCAGGTTACCCCCTGTCCAAGCAAAAGCCCTCACTCTAGTCAGGGTAAGTCACACACAATCCAAGATTATCCTGTGCCCACCCTCTGGTAGCTTGGCACGAGCAGTCAGGCTTAACTTAGAAGGCAATGTGTAAAGTATTTGTGCAATAAATCATACAATACCACCATATAGCACCACAAAAATACACCACACAGTGTTTAGAAAAATATATAATATTTATCAGGATAATTGTAGGTCAAAAAGAATAAAGTTGCAATTGGAAATTGTAGAGATATCACTGAAAAGTGATATAAAGTGTCTTAAGTCTTTAGAATATAAACAAAGTCTCTTTCAAGCACAAGTACCTGGTTTAGCGTGGAAAAATCTCCTCAGAGGGCCACAAAGGAAGAGGTGCGTGGAAAAAGAGTGTGTGCGTCGATTTCTCCCCAAAGACTCAATGGACAAAGTGGCTGGAGTTGGAGCAAAATCCTGTTCATATAAGAAAAACGTTTTTTTACGAAGACAAGAATCATACTGAAACTTTACATCCACTGCACTCAAAGAAGAGGTTGCTGTACCCACCATGGGTGTAGGGCATGAGGTTGCTGTACCCACCATGGGTGTAGGGCATGAGCATTGAGAATGCCTGCTTTTGCGGCCACCTCTAGTGCTTATACAGGAGAAACAATAATGATATGTTTTACTGTGTGTTCAGAGGATGCTCTTTTAAGATAGCTATTTGGATCCATCAAGATTTTTTTGATGGAAGCAAAACGTGCTTCAGCCAGATAATACAAATGAGACTTGTAAGCAAGATGGACTGCATTTCTTCATTGTAGGTCACATAGGTGTAGCCATAGTGACTTGGTCTCACTCTGATAAATAGGTTGGATTTGTTGTCTCTAGTTTGTAAATATTTAGTCTCAAGTATGTCTGCTTGTAGAGCACGCAAGGTATCAGTATGCACGTTAAGCCACTGCTTGGATGAGAATCAGGTCATACAAGAGGTTTACTCTCTGAGCATAGTGAGGCAAATAAGTATGTCCAAAGTTAAGAAATTCCAGTCAGATTTGCAACTTTTTCAGTGTTCCAGGAGGCTACAAGGTAGCTCACATCTGAAGGAAGTCTGGAATTAGACCCTTGCCCTCGCAGGATAACTCATATCCCAAGAAGGTCACCAAGAGGTACAGAATCTTCAATTTTTTAAATTAATTTTGGAACCATCAAATGGTACTATTATGGTCACTACTCTTGTTAGGTGTAGATTCAAATCTTCATCTCTAAGATAGATATTATAAAATATGATGATACCTCAGATCTGGTTATAAGATCTTCATGATCCACACTACAAATAAGCCAGGACTATCCTTATAGCCCATGAGCAAGTGTTGGAATGCAAATTGCACTCCCTCAAAACTGAAAGCAGTAAAGTACTAGCTCTCAGGTGCCATGTTCTGAATAAAAGCCCATTGGAAATATGCAGGGTCATTTTGATTTTTTTTTGCACCAGGTTGGTCATTAAACCTGTTGTATGGGCATTTTGTACAGTGCATATTTGTGTGTAAATTCATAGTTCTATAGTCTAAGACTATTCTCTATGAACCGTCTGGCATGAGAGAGGAAAAAGTGGTGCGTTCATTGGTGAAAGGCAAGGGACTACTATAACCGGGTACTGCAACTGATCTAGTATTTGTTTTTGACCACAAATTTCCTTATGGCTTTAAAGGGTATTGCACTCATGGTTCACTACATAATTGAATATCATGTGGACTAAAGTGTTTGTCCTACCCCACTTAGTTTTTCTGTTAGGCAGGAACTTGTCTCGCAGCACATTCTCTGGCATAAATTTTCCTGATATCTTAATTTGCTATGGGAAGGCTACCCTTATAACATCCTCCCCTCTGTGGTGCTTCCCTAATAAAACCTGGAGATCAGTCTTCTTCCTCCAATATGATGTCATAATCATTAGATAAATGTGTCCAAAAGACTGCTTTAATAAGATGTGGAATGTCCCCTTCAATTTGTATGTTTAAATTGTAAACCCTACTAGGGGGATTTAAATGTTGATCTGGAGTCTTGACTGTATAAAGTCATCAGTTTGATTCACATCCAGAAATCTCTGAAGCATCTGATGTACTTTTGTAACTTCTGCAGCGGTGTCAAGAAGCACACTTGCCCAAGTTCTGTTTCTCATGAGGATTTCTGGCAGGATCGACATGTTTCTTAGAAAATCGTGCTACTTTGTTCTTTTTTACTGGGGTTTTAGAGTGCAATTCTTTCTCTTCCCTCTTTACATGATGTCAGTCTTCCTTCCTGCTTCACTTTTTCTACTGTATTGTCTCGCCCTCTCTGTTCTTTTACCTTTTTCCTGAAAAGAACGTGAAGAGCAGCTATCAGAATTATGATCCCATTCAGGATTTTTAATTTTCTTGTGATCTCTTAAGTTATAACGACCCTCGCTAGAGTCTCAAGAGGCCGGTGATCCAGCCCATCTTCTATCTTTATCTTTCATTTTTCTCTTCCCTTTTGCTGCAGATTTCTTTTTAACGGAACATTCAGTGTCATTTTTAGGTTTGAAATGTGGCCTAATGGGTTGAGTACCTAGAGTATTCTGACCTATTGAGGTATAAACGCCCACAATCATTTTTGGTTGTTCCCGTTCACAATCTTGAACTGGAATTGCTTCCAGTCTCTGACAATAGCCACATTTGCGGTCTTGTTTTATTTTCTAGCTGTTCTTTGCCTAGGCCAGCACTGCGTTCACAAGCAAGGCATTTCTTCCACTCTGTGCTTTTCTCAAGGCTTCAGTAAGATAGGTTGCCGGCAAAAGTGGTACGCTTTGTCTCTAATGTTCACAGAAACATACACACTCTTATGTGGGGATCCTTTCTTGGAACATCAGCTGTTTTACTACTACTTTGACCCATGTACCTTAGAGGGAGATTCCAGCCAGATGACCATGACTGTATGCTGATTGCTGAGTGCTTTGCTGCAGTTGCTTATGTAGACTACAGGCCTCTTGCTCAGAAAGGAGGGATGATGTCTTCCCAGGGGAACCTGAAGGGCAGAATTAGAGCTTAACATGCTGTGCTCTAACATAGCCTAGGTAGGGCTATTCTTAACGATGGTAGTGACAATATGGTAGTGTTATTTTTATGTTTCACTCTCCTTGCCACAATTTTAATCCTGTCATGCTTCATCGTCTTAGTTATTGCATTACATTCTTTATTATCTAAGATTCAGTTACTTCAATTAAACCATATTGAACTATATTCTGCCTCTGATTGTCCTTGCATATGTGAGACTAATGTAACCGAGAGAAACGGATGAGATGTGAGTGACCACGATTTCCCTGAGGAGTCTATTGTGTCATTTGCTTGGTTGCCCAATCATCTGGAGATGAGGCACTGCTACTTAGCCAGAACAAAACCCGGATTAGACCGACAGGTGTACCTATAGTGGCTTCAAACTCAGTCTTTCTGTTCAAGTGATTCTGCCACCCAAATCCAGTAGTGTCACTAGGATAATGAGAGCCTATGTGACATGGCACTGCCAATGTTTGGTCAGGCACTAATTTTTTAGTCCTCCTGAGTATCTCTGTCTCACCACATCCAAGACACCTCAGTACTATATATGGAGTCATCCATGGTATTAAGGATTTTCCCTTCTCAGCTAAGTAGGGAGTACCTAACTAACGCTGTAGGTTGTTCAAGCTTGAACCCTAAAAGGATAATCCCCATTTGGTGTGCTTATCTCTGAACAAAATTACCATTCATAATGGCAAACCCGCAACAGGTAGCAATTGCAGTCAATATGCGACTGCCCCTTACTGCACATTTATTGGCACAAGGCCTAACGGCCCAGGGGGGGCCAGTTACATTTGTTTTTGAGGCTAATCCAGCCTATAGAACAGAAATTTTATATTACATTTCCAACAGCTGATGGGAACACAAATACATTTAATCACTATACACCTGCAAACATACCTGCACAATATAGAGCATACACATTTCTAGAAATACCTCTATCTTATCAAGAACATAATAATTGGCTTGATGGCGTCCTACCCCATACAATTCTATATGTTAGGTTAGGTCTTCGAAGTAACAATGGTCCTACCTGGCCTTTATTGGCCACATATAGACTGCACCCTGCTGCAGCAACCTTGACTGTAGCTGAAGGTCTGTTGCTTATATGCTGAGCTTACGGCAATATACAGACGATTAGTACAGTTCGTAATGCAAACATTAAATACAAACCCAGCATGTGCTGCTCCGGCGCAACCACATGCAGTAACGCCAGGCATCAATCCTGCGACTGTACATTCGATCATGGGTAAAGTACCCACCAAACAGGAAGAGATTCCGTTTTGGTTAGCTCAAAAAATAAATGCAGTGGAAGCAGTATTTCCCGATACGGGACCTCAGGATAAGCATAGAATATTAACAATGTGCTTGCCATTTGGGATGGTTCCCACAGCAGATAACTACAGTACTTGGGGCATGGTATTTGCCACGCTCTATACTACTGCACACAGTACACCGACACTTACCAATCTACCGAAAGTGTTAAAACAAATTCAAGATGAATAAGGGGCAGCCCGGCCCTGGACTTGGGGATGCAAGTCATGGTCAATTTTGCCACTTTATCTTCAATCATATTAAGTAGCCTTAAAGGTGAAACAGTTGCACTAGCAGTGCTGATGCGGCTCCGGGACGTTCCTCCACAGGATCAAGAACCTGAGCTGCTTAAGATCATCGCGGAGACCTACTCTAGTATGGGTTGAGATAGTCTGGGGGCCAGACCCACAAAACCACAATTTCAGGGTAAATCTAATAAAGATTATACCAAGCAAGCTTCTGAGGGTTCTAAAAAACACTTGGATGAAAAACAACAAACACCTAAAAAAGAAAGGGGAGAATCTCCACATACAGAGACCCCACAGAATAGATTGAATCTCAGAAATAGAGATACTATAAAAACGCCTGACAGATATCAATATACTGATACACGTCAATCTCGTTCCTTTCAGGACTCACTGAAAAAAAGCAGTGAGAGAGGTGGGAGGTCAGAGTGAAGAACCGAGTACGTGAAACCGAGACAGGAATCACAACGCTCTACAGAAGTTTCTGTGAAAGAAGAAGAGAAACTTCCCCAACAAAAACCCAAATTCAAATAGAACAAAGTGGCAGCAGTTGCGATTCGTCATGCCACTCAATAAGAGGGCTCAAATGAAGAACAAGAAATGGGCACTAGCGCTACTAGACAGCGCGGCAGAGGTCACAATAGTTTGCCTGAATCTTCAAGAGCATCTGGAGGTGAAAGCAACTGATGACCTCTTACAAGCTGAAACTGCGGACATGCGTCTCTCCACGCATGATAGGATGTACAAAGTAACGTTACTGTTAGAATGAGACATTGAACACACAATCAACGCAATCTTTTGGGACCGAGTCACAAACATATATGATGTTCTACTGGCAGAAAGGGATTGGCCACCTGAATTTGTCCGTACTTGCCCATATAGGAAAGATGTTATCAAACTTTCTTTCTCGTCTCTTGTTCCTGATGAGCTCGCAGAATCCTATGCCATCGATTGGGCATTGGTGCAGGCACCCGCGTTATATATCAACCATGTAGGGTGGGATGAAGTTTCCCCCTATCATGTAATTCCAATAAAAAATCAACCTTAATCTCAACCCCGTATCCAATAAAACATGATGCTAAAGCACCCGTGCGGGAAATCCTCACACAACTAGAGTACCAGGGCGTAATTGAACCCTGTGTCTCACCAGTGAATAACCCTTTATTTCCAGTAGCTAAAAAGGATGATTTATACAGAATAGTCTTAGACTATAGACATTTAAACAGTCATACACGCACATACACTTTACAAAACTCTCACAACACAGCACTTCTGAGCAACATAGTGCGCAAAAAATAAAAAAAAAACACTGGACATTTCCAATGGTTTCTTCTGCCAAAATATAGTGCCTGGGAGTAGAGACCTAACAAGTTTCAGCACACTGCTCTCAGAAAAAAGTCTATAGTTTACCACAGGGGTATAAGAACAGTCCAGGACTGTTCGCGGCTGGTGTGACTTTCATATTGCACAACATTGACCCTGAGGCATTGTCCTGTGTAGATTATATCTATCTCATGGATAATGAATTACTGCAACATCTAAGACGAGTAGCCCGCATTGTTGTATGATTTGCCTAATTTGGCTATAAATTCAACATTAAAAAAACAAAAATTGCCTTCCTTATCGTCCTGTTTTTGGTATCCGAGCTATCAATTGAAGGAAAGAGCCTAGCGCCACAATTCTTGGAAAAATGTGCACAGTTACAACCTCCAAATACCATTAAAATACTTCAATCCCTATTGGGTCTCCTAAATGTTGGCAGAACTTTCATTCCAGATTATGCATCAAGCATAAAACCCTTATATGGCTTAATACGTCCTGACTTTACCAGTAAATTTTGGATAGCCAAACAAATATGCATTCTCAGAGCTTTGCAAACAGACATGCTTGCAGCACAACACTTACACACAAGGGACAATAAAAAACATCTGGTCATCAGAGTAATTCCTGGTGCCATTGATTTTGCCTATGTAACTTTCAATGACGGTGAGACGGTCCTGATAGCATACAAATCACATTTGTACTCTACAGCAGAACAACGCTTTGCTCCCACTGAGAAAATTCTCACTGCTGTGCAAATGTCCGGCATTAAAGAAAGACCACTGGCCCAGGGGAAACGCATTATTGTTGTATCTCCAATTCCAGCCCTTGAGGCTGTTACCAAAGCCAGTGTTACAAACGCTAAAGTATTACATTCACATTGGATTCAATGGGCAATGTCTTTGACAGCCACTGATGTCGACTATATTTTTGACCCAAAATTACAAACTCAAGAATATTTGTAATATGAACTAGAATACCCATTTCTGGCAAATACATTGCATATTGATCAATCTCAAAGAGTCATGTACACCGATGGCTCAGTACAACCTGCAATAGGCACAAAACATCAATACTCCCCTGCTTGCGCAGTCGTAAGCGGCTACATGGAGGGTAATACATTTTATCCACAAAATACATTCACACAAACCCTAGGAGATTGCACTGCGCAACTGGCAGAGCTAAAGGCCCTGGTGGTGGCACTGGAACATACAGATTCTGCACAGCTAACGCTGATTGTCTGTGTTTCGTACTATTGTGTCCAGTCCTTCAATTAATATCTACATTACTGGCACCAGAATGGGTTCAGAGATTCCAAAGGTAACACCATCAAACACTGACTTCTGTGGGGGAAAGTAGCTGATCTGAAGGAAACAGTACCTAATGTCCATGTTGTACATACACTTGGACACCAGCGCTTTGGAATACACGTTGCTGGAAATACACTGGCTGATGAAACAGCCAAATCAGCAGTAGCTATGGCTGCTGTTGCTGCAGTAACTCGTTCTAGAACGAAACCGGACAATGACATATGGGCTCCATGGCTGAAGGCATGCCCTTTCCAAAAGCATTTCCTGCTAAATATTCCTGCCACATGGAGGGCTTCCTTGCTGCAGAAGTAAAAATACCAGTCGTGGGAGTTTGTGTAATTCCCAATAGAGACTAAGACTAAACTTGATTAAAACAGCACACGAGGGGGTTGCATCTGCCCATGATTGTGTGGCAGCTACAATATAATTATTGCAAGCACATTATTGGTGGCCAGGTCAATAAAAACAGACAAGCAGTATGTCCTTTGTTGTGACATTTGCCAACAAATTAAGGGCTCCACTGTCAAACGACCACCGCAGACACCCCTCCTAATTTTAAACAAACCTTTACAATGTATGTACTTAGACCATTGTGGTCCCCTAACATCAGATAGTGCATACAAATACATTTTAGTCGCTGTTGACTCATGCTCCAGATTTCTATGGGTGTGCCCACAACGCTCAGCTGATGCTCAGACTGTTATGAAAGAGTTGCAAGTCTTTATCGGCACATATGCAGTTGCGACTTTCCACTCGGACTAGGGCCCTGCCTTTGCCTCAAGGGCATTCAGGGACGCCATGGCTTTGTTGGGGTCCAACTCCATTACTCGTCTCCATTTCATCCAGAGGGAAATAGTGTCATGGAACAACAAAACCGTGATTTAAAGCAATCCTTAACAGCCAGAGTATTAAGTACAGGTCGTAGTTGGCCTTAATCACCTGTATGGAGTCTAGAGAGCATTTAATAATCTGCCTAGAAGATCCCTGGGGGCTCGTACTTCATACGAGTGCCTGTTTGGAACTCAAATGTATGTTCCAGATCTTGATGGTTCTGGTCAAAAACACCTTTTGACATAAATGAGCGTGTCACTGTCATGCAGGAATTACAACAGTTCTGTGACGACAACGAATCTGCCAGTGCTGCCTCCCTAGGAATTAAGAATGTACCAATAACATCTACCGGCTGGATTTCAAAGGTTGAGGATCTAGTACGTGAAAAAGTTACTGTGAAAAAGGAGTTTGGTCCTTCTTATCGTGCACCGGTCCCAGTCCTGGGAATACACGATACCAGAACTGTCATCTACCACCGTTGCCTGGTGCTAAAGAAAACTGCTTTGTCTCAATTGACAATGTCAAGTTACACCATGTGGTCGATCCTGCACATCAGACCAAGAGGAGCAACCAGTAGTTCCTGAATCCCTCTCACTACTGGTCAAAATGTCCGCCTATGAGTTTTGAACAACAACGCTGACACCTCTCTGAGCTTGGGGAGGGTGGAAAATGATCTTGCATTAGTTCCACTAACATCTGTTACGACAAATAACACAGAAATTACTGATCAATTTGACTCGACTTCTACACAGACGGATTGCTTCATTTACAGTGAACCACCGTGGGAGACCCGTACCAGTTCTCCTCCTTCAAATACGGCTCCAGTTTTTGCACGAACTGCTTCTGGATACTTTGCTGACATCAATGTCCCCCTTTCAGACTAATTTGCCTCTTCCACATCTGAACTGCCAAAAACATGTAAGCTGACCAACTGGCTTAAAACAAATTACTTTTTTTCCTATGGAACTATCTGTGGCTTTCCTTGACTATATTAGCTTTCCTCCTTTGGATGGGCTTTGTCATTACATTCTTTCTATTAATACATGGTCATTACCTTCGTGAAAGATCAAAAGTTGAACTGGTGGATGAGGTTCTGAAACCCCATTTTTCTACTCACAAGGTCCGCAGAGACTTGTCTTTCGTGAATATTTCTGCTATACAAATTCCTGATGGGATTGTTTGGGATAAAGTCACATTTGATATATACAGCCCCACGGAGGTCATTCAAATACCATATGTGTTTAAATTTTCCATGAACGATGTAATATGACTTGGAGTTGTTTCTGATGACTGGGATGTGAAAACAGTTGGTTCTATGATGCCTGAATTGCAGTATCTTACTGTATTTGAAAGTGAGGATGTTTAGCAATCCAAAGAGAATCATGGCGACATGTATTGCTATAATTATTACAGACACCATTTCATTTACAGAGCAAGTACCCTAAAAACTATTTTTAATTACACACAATGGAAGAATTGTCCAACTCCACCACAAGGGAATTCTAAAACATATTCTGAAAAATTTGCATAATTTTCTGGGCACAGTGTTAATTGCCATTGATGGAAAATGTACATATATTATTGACAGATACGAAATTCATTTATTCGGATTCCTTTGTTTCACAGTTGGCTATAGAAGGCTATGGATATTGGTTGAAGTCGATAGACTTAAAAAATGTGTGGGGAACAAAGAATTGGCAAAGAAGGGGAAAGGTAGCTTTATTTAGAGCATGCCTGATACCGTTTCAAATTATATTTTTAAACAAAACCCTTAGGCTTAGCAAAAATTAAGGAATTGAATGTGCCCAGTGTTTCGACCCCTGCAAAATATCATAAATGGCAAAAGTATAATAATGCATCTGAAGATCAGCTCGATGAATGGGTCCAGAATGGCATGTTTAATGCTTCACTTTCACGTTCTGGTGGGTGGTTTTTGTGGCCAATAGATACCAACAGGTGTCATAAACGTTTTATAAACTCGACAGGGGTTTTAGAACAAGTAGGCCAGACCCTCGCTGTGTGTCATCTAAACATGCGGGTATAGTAACAACATACAGTGTAGGAAAACTATGCTAACAATGGTTGAAGAGTTCCTCACTAGATGCTGTTAGACATCAGCCTCCTGTCTAATAACACTGACTTACAGGGTTTCCTGTTAGGCCCCAGGTAACATCGCAGAAAGTGCTTCTTATCTGCAGTTTATAATGAAATTTGGAAGCTTTCTCAACAAGAAGCTGCTGCCCGGTTAAGGCAAATAGATCAGGAAAACTAACAGAAGGCATTAGCTGTTGTAGATAATGAGATTAATACCCTGTCCGACCGTATATATACCTTAAACACCATTGTTTCTTCTGCAATAGACATAATACAAAGTGACATGTCTTCTTTACACCATGACAGAGTCAACTAAGATCCATTATGCAGTTAGGTTGGAGACTACAAACACTGAAGGCAGGCCGCATTCTCTGGCAACACGTTAGCGCAAGGGACTTATTTTCCACATTTAATTTAACTCGACAACAACAGCTAATGGCTAAGAAGGCAGAGACTTATGTAATGTTAAATATTGAATTTTTTTAAAGTTGCCTTTCACTGTGGCAGGAAATACCATCTGCTGAGTGGTTAATACACGGCGTCATGCCTATTTCAACACTTCAATTTACGACCTGCTTAAAATACATTCCAGTTGGCAGATATGAAAGGCTAGGAGATAGTTACATCCATGAGGTGTGGGAGCTACCTTTCTCATACAAATGTCTCAGTGGCATGAAAGAGGTCTTTCTTAGTGGTAGTGAGGGCAAGACTCCTGTCAGCCATTCAATGGTTTGTAAACAGCTGTCCTTGCACGGGGCCTGCAACGCTTCGGTAGCGAACTTTGCTTGTTATCTGAAGGAAGTCCCAGTCCCCTTGATTAGACCTGCGTTCCAGGTGCTCTCGAATGGCAGCTATGTCCTCCTCAATAGTGAAAACTGTTGTGGGATGTGAGCCGGAATTGTTTATGTCGTTTTGGTGTCTAAGATTGTTACATGCTGCGGGAACATACTTTTTCCTCCTGCAGGACACAGGGAAGTAGCTGAGATTTGGCCCTGCATCGCTACTTCAAATGTCAATTTTGACAAGTTGAGCAGACTTGAGGCTTTATTGTTTCAAAAACATGTGGCGCTCACATCTGCATGCGAGACCAATGTGCTTCAGGTTGCAAGGTCATCAGTAGAGATACAGGGGGTCATTCTGACCCTGGCGGTCCAAGACCAAGACCGCCAGGGCAAGAATGACAGAAGCACCGCCAACAGGCTGGCGGTGCTTCAAATCCCATTCCGACCGCGGGGCCGGCGGTTTTCTGCCATTTTTGCCCCGGCTGGGAGAATCCGCCAGCGCTGCCCTGGGGATTCTGACCCCCTTACCGCCAGCCTGTTTCTGGCGGTTTTCACCGCCAGGAAGAGGCTGGCGGTAAGGGGTGTCCTGGGGCCTCTGGGGGCCCCTGCACTGCCCATGCCACTGGCATGGGCAGTGCAGGGGCCCCCTAACAGGGCCCCGGCCAGCTTTTTACTGTCTGCCTAGCAGACAGTGAAAAGCGCGACGGGTGCAACTGCACCCGTCGCACGGCCGCAACACCGCCGGCTCCATTCGGAGCCGGCTCCTGTGTTGCGGCCTCATTCCCGCTGGGCTGGCGGGCGCTAACTTGGTTAGTGCCCGCCGGCCCAGCGCGAATGTCAGAATGGGGGCCGCGTATATTTGGCCAAATGGCGGCCAAATGGCGGTTTCCGCCTGGCGGGCGGCGGTGGCCGCCCGCCAAGGTTGGAATGACCCCCACAGTCCCTTTTAAGTACTAACTTTCCGAGACACTTTGGTGAGCTCGTGGAACGAATATTTAATGCATCCAGTACTACTCGAATCACAAGCTTCTTTAAAGCTGTTGGTTCTGGTTTCATTCACACTTTCTCACCTGCACTCGGCTAAATACCTTCAGCCATCCACTCAATATTCTCCAGTATTTTGGGGGGATTTCCAATAACTTTGGCTACAATAGGTGTCATTTTGCTATTGCTACTTTTTCTGCGCAATGGCTGTCCCTCTGCAACAAGGAGGACTGAAAGCACTTCCACCAGCGCCGCTGTGTCGTGAACGTCTTTCAACACAGCGCTTGCTTTCATTGGATGCTCATCTGTTGATGTTCTCGCTGAGGGCTCATTACCAGACATGCACGTTGAGGGTGCGTTTGCTACGGGAAGCGGCTTCTGAGTTGCCCTTTGGGGATGATGCAGCTCTAAATTCATTGTTGGGCACACCACGGAATGCTGCTGCCTTGGCTGGAGCTCAGGCTTTGGAACTCGAATGCTCCTTGGGTTTTCTTGGCTCTGAACTTCCTACCTCAACACCTGCCGAAGAGGAAGATTTCCAGTCTTCAATTATCGCAGATTCAATTGACAACTACCAAAATGACTCTGACTTTTGAAATTTGGCCTTTTTAAAGTCATGATTGACATTTTAAATTGTCCTTTTTTCCTTTTTACACATGCTCAAGTGTCTTTTAACTTGTCATTATTGACATTTATATATATATATATATATACATATATATATATATATGTATATATATATAGATATATATATATATATATATATATATATATATATATATATATATATATATATATATATATATGTATGTGTATATATATATATATATATATATATATCTATATATATATATATATATATAGATATATATATGTCTTAGGTTCAATTTTAGTAGTTTTTATACATAATTAGGCTTTGAACCACCTTTGAACCGGGCATGGGCAGGATGTTGTGTAGCCATTTTAGTTATAGCTTCATACACGTTATTTTAGCAAACTAAGCCTGCCGCTGTGCACTTTAACCTAGACATATTTTATTCAGCTTTGTTTTTATTATTTTAATGATAGCCACATTTGCAGTCTTGTTTTATTTTCTCTATCTAGCTGTTATTTGCTTAGGCCAGCACTGTGTTCATAAACAAGACATTTCTTCCACTTTTTTGAAGGCTGCAGTAAGATAGGTTGCCAGCAAAAGTGGTACGCTTTGTCTCTAATGTTCACAGAAGCATACACACTCTTACGTGGGGATCCTTTCTTGGAAATCAGCTGTTTTCTTATAAAAACACGACTTTGACCCATGTACGTTAGAGGGAGATTCCAGCCAGATGACCACCACTGTATGTTGATTGCTGAGTGCTTCGCTGCAGCTGCTTAAGCAGACCACAGGCCTCTTGCTCAGGTATGAGGGATGATGTCTTCCCAGGGGAACCTGAGGGCAGAATTAGAGCTTAACATGCTGTGCTCTAACATAGCCTAGGTAGGGCTATTCTTCACGATCGTAGTGACAATATGGTAGCGTTATTTTTATGTTTCACTCTCCTTGTCACAATTTTAATCCTGTTATGCTTCATCGTCCTAGTTATAGCATTACATGCTTTATTATCTAAGATGAAGTTACTTCAATAAAACCATATTGAACTATATTGTGCCTCTGATTGTACTTGCATATGTGAGACTAATGTAACTGAGAGAAATGGACGAGATCTGAGTGACCACGATTTCCCTGAGGAGTCTATTGTGTCATTCGCTTGGTTGCCCAATCATCTCTGCTCTTGGGTGGAGATGAGGCACTGCTAGTTAGCAGGAACAAAACCCAGATTAGGCCAACAGGTGTCACATGTAGTGTGCTCAGACTCAGTCCCCCACAGTGCAAGTGATTCTGCCACCCAAATCCAGTAGTCTCATTAGGATAATGAGAGCCTATTTGACAATCCACTGTAAAGTCCATTATGTGTTTGAAGATAGACCACCTCAACAGTTTGGGATTCTCATCTGTGTTAACCCGCTGAGGGGTCTGTGGTCCATCTGAACCCAGAAGTAAGTGCCAAACAGGTATGGCTTTTTCAGTGCCCAGACCACAGTAAAGGCTTCCCTTTCTTTTGTGCTCTATTTCTGTTCCCTGGGAAGTAGCCTCCTACTGATGAAGGCTACAGGTTGATCTAGGCCCTCTTCCTTTAGCTGCAAGAATATTTCCCACACCATACTCTGAAGCATCTGTTTGGACAATAAATTCTTGGGAAAAGTCAGGGGCCTTGAGCCTGGGCACTGTGCACATGGCCTTTTTCAGGGTGTGAAATACTTTCTGGCACTCCTTTGTCCAAATCACCTGATGTGGTTGCTTCCTGGAAATCATCTCTATTGAGAGTGCAACAATGGTGCTTTGCCCCTTGACGAATGTCCTCTAATAACCAGTGAGGCCTAAGAAGGCTCTCACTTCTGCCTGGGTGTTGGGGGTTTACCAAGCCAGAATGGTCTCAATTTTGATCTGGAGGGGGTGCACTTTGTCAACTCCCACTTGGTGACCCAAGTAGACCACTGAACCCTGCCCTATCCTGCACTTACTGGCCTTGATAGTCTAGTCTGCCCTCTGCAGAGCCTGAAGCACTCCCTTAAGGTGGCACAGGTGGTACTCCCAGCTAGAACTGCTAGAACTGAGACAACAATGTTGGTAGGTGGCACTGAAGTTCTCCAGTCCAAGCAGGACCTGGCTGACAAACATCTGGAAGGTGACAGGGGTGTCGTTTAACCCAAAGGGCATGACCTGAAAGTGGAAGTATCCTTCTGGTGTAGAGAAGACAGATCTCTCTTTTACCCCCACTGTCAAGGCAACTTGCCAGTACCCAGATGTTAAATTTAATATATTCAGAAACTTGGTAGCTCTAAGCTGATCTATAAGCTCATGAACTCAAGGGATGCGGTGTGCATTCATCTAGGTGACCACATTGAGCTCATGGTAGTACATGCATGCTAGACCTGATAGCCTCAGGGTGGTCATCTCCCAACATTTTGCCTGCCTCCCTCTAACTTTCTGACACTGTTTTTGCTGGTTTTAAGACTCTGCACACTTTACCAATGCTAACCAGTGGTAAAGTGCATACGCTCTCTCCCTTAAACATGGTAGCATTGGTTCTTTCCCAATTGGCATATTTGATTTACTTGTAAGTCCCTAGTAAAGGACACTACGGGGGTCATTCTAAGTCCGGCGGGCGGCGGAGGCCGCCCGCCAGACTTCCCCCACCAAAATACCGCTCCGCGGTCGAAAGACCGCTGAGGGTATTTTGGGATTTGCCCTGGGCTGGCGGGCGACCGCCAAAAGGCCGCCCGCCAGCCCAGGGCAAATCAACCTTCCCACGAGGACGCCGGCTCAGAATTGAGCCGGCGTAGTGGGAAGGTGCGACGGGTGCAGTGGCACCCGTCGCGTATTTCAGTGTCTGCAAAGCAGACACTGAAATACAGAGTGGGGCCCTCTTATGGGGGCCCCTGCAGTTCCCATGCCATTGGCATGGGCACTGCAGGGGCCCCCAGGGGCCCCGCGGCACCCCCTACCGCCATCCTGTTCCTGGCGGGTCTGATGGCGGTAGGGGGTGTCAGAATCCCCATGGCGGCGGAGCGCGCTCCGCCGCCATGGAGGATTCTGTAGGGCAGCGGAAAACCGGCGGGAGACCGCCGGTTTTCCTAGTCTGACCGCGGCCGAACCGCCGCGGTCAGAATGCCCTGCGGGGGACCGCCGGTCTGTCGGCGGTGCTCCCGCCGACCCTGGCCCCGGCGGTCAGAATGACCCCCTACATGTGCCCAGGGCCTTGAATGCCACTAGTGGGCCTGCAGCACTGTTTGTGCCACCCACATAAGTAGCCCCTTAACCATGCCTCAGGCCTCCCATTGTAAGGCCTGTGTGTGCAGTTTTACTGCCACTTCGACTTGGCATTTAAAAGTCTCCTTTTTCTACATATAAGTCACCCCTAAGGTAGGCCCTACGTAATCCATAGGGCAGGGTGCTGTGTAGGTAAAAAGCATAACGTATACAGGTGTGTTTTGTATGTCCTGGTAGTGGAAAACTCCTAAATCTGTTTTCCACTTCTGTGAGGCTTGCTCCTTTCTTAGGCTAGCATTAGGTCTGCCCTCAAATACTGTTTGAGTGGTAGATTCTGATCAGGGGTGAACAGGTCGAGTTTAGTATGGCAGAAAGGTAATATAAAATCCTGCTTATTGGTAAGGTTGGATTTTATATTACTATTTTAGAGCTGCCACTTTTAGAAAGTGAGCATTTCTGTGCATTTAAAATTGATCTGTGCCTTACAGCCTGTCTCCAATCCACATTTGGGCTGGGCTGATTAACAGCTCCCTTGTGCATTCCACCCACACACCCACAAACACAGGACACTTAGACACATCTGCATTCATCTGCATACTGAATGGGTCTTCCTGAGCTGGAAGGGTGGAGGGACTGACACTAATATTTCACAGCCAATAGGCTTGCCCTCACACAATGGACTGCCAAACCCCCTACTGGGACACTGGCAGACAGACCTGTACTGAAAGGGGACCTTGTGCACTACAAAACCACTCTTGAAGTCTCCCCCACTTCAAAGGTATTTTCAGGTGTATAAACTGGGATCCTGACCCGACCAACTCAGACACTTCTGGACCTGAACCTGCAACCTACTAAGATGAACTGCCTGGCTGCCCAGAGGACTCATCTGGACTGCTTTGCTGAGAAGGACTGCTGCCCTGCTATTGCCTTGTTGCCTTGCTGCCCTCTGACTTTGTTGAGAAGTGCTGTCCAAGGGCTTGGATTGAGCTTGCCTCCTGTTTTCTGAAGTCTCAGGGCCAAAAAGACATAGGGGGTCATTACAACGCTGGCGGTCAAAGACCGCCAGGGCTGTTTTGACGGAAGCACCGCCAACAGGCTGGCGGTGCTTCCCATGGCATTATGACCGCGGCGGAAGCGCCGCGGTCGCACCGCCGGGGTCGGCGGTTTCCCGCCACAATGGCCCCGGCGGTTTTAATCCGCCAGGGCAGCTCTGCTTGCAGCACTGCCCAGGGGATTACGAGTCCCCCTACCGCCAGCTTTTTCCTGGTAGTTTGAACCGCCAGGAAAAGGCTGGCGGTACGAGGAGTCACGGGGCCCCTGGCATGGGCAGTGCAGGGGCCCCCTGACAGGGCCCAGTGCAGCTTTTCACTGTCTGCACAGCAGACAGTGAAAAGCGCGACTGGTGCAACTGCACTCGTCGCACAGCCGCAACACTGCCGGCTCCATTTGGAGCCGGCTCCTGTGTTGCGGCCGAGATCCCCGCTGGGGGAATAGGTGGCATTTTGCTATTGCTACTTTTTCTGCGCAATGGTTTCCGCCTGCCGGCCCAGCGGGGATCTCCAAATGGCCGCGGCGGGGGTGCGCCCGCATTGGCGGCCGCTCAGTGGTCCGATCTTGGTGGGCGGCTTCAGCCGCCCGCCAAGGTCGTAATGAGGGCCATAATCTCTTGAGGAAATTCCTTGTGCGCTGAAAATCGATGCACAGCCTGCCGGAAATTACATGCTTGCCTTGCACTGAGAAAATCTCCGTACAGCTGAACTGGAACAATGCAGCCCGACTTCTCAAGTGAAGATTCGATGCAGCGCCTGCCTTGAGACTGGAAATTTGATGCACAGCCCTACCGGATCGACGCACAGCTGAACCGGAATGACGCAGCCCGACTTCCTGAGTGAAGAATCAACGCAGCACCTGCCATGCAACAGAAAATTCAACACATCACCTACCGGATCGACTCAATGCCTGTGACTTCTTCCCGCATGCCCATGAATTTTCCCGCATAGTACCTGGATGTCAAAAAGAACCAATGAGGAACCAAAACTGCATGCCGGAAATCGACGCAGAGCCCCTTGCAGCATGGAAAGAAACAATGCATCGTCTGTGCCCCATCGGAAAATCTGACACACACCTTATTATTTCACACATCTCCTCCTCTGCGGTATTTTTTACACAAACCAGCTACTTTGTGCAAACAAGAGACAATTGTTGATTTCTAAGATTTAAGACTCTTTTTTATCTTGCAAAAGGGATATCTCAACTTGAACTTATTAAATCTTTATTGTTTTGACCTTAATTTAACCTGATAAATATCTTATATTTTTCTAAACCTGTGTGGTGCATTTTTGTGGTGTTTTCATTGTGTTACTGTATGAATTATTGCACAAATACTTTACACATTACCTTCTAAGTTAAGCTTGACTGCTCAGTGCCAAGCTACCAGAGGGTGGCCACGGGATAATTTGGATTGTGTGTGACTTACCCTGACTAGTATTGTGGTCCTTATTTGGACAAGGGTGTATACCCCTGCCAACTAGAGACCCCATTTCTAACAATGCAGATCCTAAGATCAGGTGTGAAACATGAAGGGGCAGTCTTGTGGACCAACACCACCGGGCTCAAGTACCCCTAATGCCATCATCCTGGAGACCTCCTCCTTAATGCTGGCTCTCACTTTATCTGACAACCTTTAAATTTAGTTCTATACACATGTACTGTGCTGTCCCCAGTATTAATATCATGGGTACACCATGTAGTGAGTCCTGGGGTAAGGGAGAACAAAGAAACAAAGAGACAAACTGACCCAGCAACTTGCAAAAGTCTCTCTTTTGGTCTAGGGTCAGTTTAGGGGAGAGACTGACACCCTCCACTGACAAATGTTTCTTCTTGAATGATAGAAGATCAGGGAGAGGTTCACTCTCCTACTCCATCATCTGTAACCAGGAGCATGGTAATCTCAGACTGCTCAAAGTGGGGCTGGAGGAAATTTACATCTAGGACTCTCAAGGGATTCCTAGGAGTTTTGAGGTCCACCACGTAGGTGACATCCTTTACCTCATACGGGCCAGACCAGAAGTCTTACAGACCTCAGGGCTCCTTGGGCTCCATTACTCACTCTTTTTGGCCATTCTGGTCATACCACTGTTTCATGTCCTGGCTAGCTTTTAGATTCTCCTGGCTGAGTTTCCGGACGCAGGCAGTTTGGTTGCAAAAGGCCAGCATCTAGCTGATCACATCCTGGGGGCGCTCCTGGGAGCTTGCTCCCAATCCACTTTTACCAAACTGAGAGGCCCTCTCGCATGGTGCCCATACAGAAGTTCAAAGGGGCTGAAGCCAACCTCCTCTGTGGTATCCCCAGTATGCAAACAAAATACATGTTTGGAGGACATCCCCCTTTTGGCTTATGGGCTTGGGTAGACCCATAATCAGGTCTTTGAGGGTTTGGTTGAACCTATCAAACAACCATTGGTTTGGGGGTTGTAAGGAGGAACTTGTACATTTCCCCACACTCCTTCCACATGGTGCTCATATAGTTAGACATGAAGTTGATACCCTGGTCAGATACCACCTACTTGGGGAACCCCGCACAGGTAAAGCTCTCCATCAGTGCCCTGGCTACAGCAGGTGCAGTCACAGTCCTCAGAGAGATAGCTTCCGAGTACTGGGAGGCATGGTCCATCAAGTCCAGAACAAATCTGTTGCCCATGGCTGTCTTGGGTTCCAAAGGCCTAACAATGTTGATGCCCATCCTCTAAAAGAGGAGGATAATGACAGGAAAAGGTTACAAGGGGGGCTTCCAAATCCTTCCTGTCTTGCCACTTGCCTGGCAGGTACAACGTGACCTAGAGTACGGATCTGAGGCCTTCCTCTAATGTGGCCAATAGAAGTGGGTAACAAGCCTGTCAAAGGTCTTGTGTTGCCCCATGCGACTTGCCACTGGCACATCATGAGCCAGACCCTGTAGGAAGGTCCTTTTGAACTGAGGGACCACAAACACACCTGCTGCACCAGGCTCAGGAGCCTTAAACCCACAGCACAGGAGTCCATTCTCCCAATATGACAGGTGCTTCCCAGAAGCGTCACCAGCTGCCAGGTCCTCAATCTGCTACCGCAGACCAACTAGAGTAGGGCACTGCTTCTGCGCCTCTCAGAATTCCTCCCCCTTCATGCCGCCAGTTATGCAGCTCAGACAGGTTCTTCAGTTCTGCCACTTCCTCCCTTGCAGGTACCAGGGCATCCCCCTCAGGTTCATCCTCCTCCCAGACTGTAGGAATCTCAGTCCATGTCCTTCCTTCCCTGGCTCCAATCACACTTCAGGGGGTTATGCAGCCATGTGTGAGGGCTTAGGACCACCCTATTTAGGACCACCCTGTTGAGGCAGCTCCTCTCTCCCATCCTGCCCAAGATGGGCCATCAACATGCAGATGTCTCCCTTGTATGTGGCTGCCTAGAGGGAATGCACATAAGCACAGCTGTCACCCAACCCGATTTGTATACAGAGACAGACAGAAGCACAGCATGGTTAAAGTAAGAAAAATCCAACTTTCTAAAAGTGCCATTTTCAGACTTGCAACTTCAAATCCTACAATTCCCTAAGTTGTGATTTTAAATTGTGAGTCCAGAGACACCAAACTCAAAATATCTATCTGGGCCCAATCGGAAATTACACTAACAAAATGTAATAAGGCAATCCCAATGTTAAGCTATGGGAGAGATAGGCCTTGTAGGAGTCAAACATGAATGGAAGAGGTTTTCAAGTACCCTGACATATAAAACTTAAAATTATATGTCCAACTTTTTAAATACACCACACCCTGCCTTTGCGGCTGTCTAAAGCCTACCTCAGGGTGACTTCTATGCATTACAAAGGAAGTTTTGGGCCTTGTTAAGTGGGTTAAGTTGCCATCTTGATATGATAGTTGAAAACTACATATACAGGCTTTGCAATGGTAGACCTGAGCCATGTTTGAAGGCCCACTGAAGTGGGTGGCAGAATCAGTGCTGCAGGCACACCAGTAGCATTTAATTTGTGGGCCCTGGGCAATGTAGTCCACTTCACTAGAAACTCATAAGTAAATTAAATATGACAATTGTGGATAGGCTAATATTACCATGTTTTAGGGAAAGAGCACATGCATTTTAGTGCAGGTCAGCAGTGGTAAAGTGCCCAGAATAAATATGGAGTCAGGGCCTATATAAAATGGAGTTTGTCTTAGGGACTTTATGTCTCACTGAGCTTTTCTAGTCATAGACATCATAGCCTAAAAGCGGAGAAAAAATGGATTGCTTAAGCCTGAAGCAAAAATAAAAGCAGCATTGGACCTGTTTTATAATAGGTTCTGTGGCTAGAACAGAGCACCTTGTAATGGATCATTCTAGAAACTGGCAACCAATGCGGCTTCTGGTGAGCCTCGGAGAACCTGTCAAATTTCCTGAAATTCATGACAACTCATGCTGCCTTATATATCCTGAACATCTTCAAACTTGTAAATAGGTGACTCAGAAAGGCCAACGTAGCAAGCATTGGTATGGATAAACCTTGAAATTATGTTAGCCCTAACAGCATAAGCTTTCAAATGGCACACAGACAAAAGAAGGTTTTTATTCAAGCTCTTCATTTGGAGCTAACAAACAAAGTATCTGCAACAGTAGGATGAGGCAGATGAAAATGCCATAATTGTAATGATGTCTGACACCATTCAATACAGCCACAAGGGCAACCTCAGTTTCTCACCCACACCTTTCACTCACTGGCTAGCATCTGGTAACTGCTGCTCTTCAACATATTGAAAAAGCTAGTGAGTCAGACCCTCTCACTACTTTTTTGGACTGCTGTCAAACAACAGATAAGCCTATAGCTAATTTCCACCCTGTGGTCCATGTCTGACTCATTTAAAAGGAGATTTTTGACTGCTTTCATCTATACACTAGTGATAGTGCCAGATGAAAACAAGTGTTAAGGATGAAGGTAAGAGCAGGTGTGAGAACCGCAGAAAAAGATTTTGGAGTCCTGACTGGATATGCATCATCTGAACTATTAGAGACTACAAAGTTACTGCAGTTAGAAAAATGGGCAAACTAGGTGGGCTTGGGGACCCCAAACTGACGCTAATATATTGTTATGTGTCGGTTTGGGTATCATCATGATAGAAGCACAAATACAGATTTGGGGACTAAAGCTATGGTTCCTACGTATCTATATTTTGGGTGATAATTAGTGCACACAGTGATTCCTGCTACCCTGGTGTGGGGTATTGCAGGGGTATGTAATTAACTTCACCCACGTTCCTCTCCTGAGAATGAAACATAACATGCAGAATTATGTGTTTGCCGTGTTTTTCACTTCATGATTTCCATTTCAGTCACAGCATTTTATCTGATAAATTCCCTCATGCTTTTTTCTGGTAAAAGCTGCCAAGAGAAAATTTCAAAATATGGTAATTGATCCACAACTCAGAGTAACAATCTGTGTATTAACATCCCATTGTGCATGCATCTGAATTTAAAATACAAATCAGGGTCTCAGTAAAGTGTGTATATTTATAACAAACATTTGCAATGCAATAGGCATTTGCTTGAGTTAGAGCTATTGGCATTATAACTGCATAACTTGACTTTTCTTGCCACATCAATTGGTCAAACATGTCACATACTTTGGTCCTTTCTACCACATCACATCAGTAGCCCTGCATCTAACTAAAGTACTTCCATTTGCCTTGTTCTACTAACTGCATCAAAAAATGAAAATGTTGTAATTATTTATTATATTTATTTATATTATTATTTTGGGTTCCCCCCACCTAGTGTGGGGACCCAGAGATGACACACAGAAAGAGTGTGCCCTGCTGAACATTTGGATGGTGGTCCCATTGTCCTAGGACCACCCCACAGTGAGTTATGGACAAACATGTTTTGTAAAAGGAATGCCCCGCAAAGCATTGTGGGTGAGTTTCCAGCTGCAGTGGCAATCCGAGAGCTATTGTTAGTGCAACTAGTCATTTAACAACACAAAGGGCATCCTTACGAGTTTGGTGGGCTGCCCACCAAACTCGTTCTCTCATCAAGCCGCCTGTGTGACCTGAACACCGCCGGCCCCATTAAGAGTTCACCGCAGGGCTGTTTCCGCCCGCCGGGCCCTGCATTGAACAGGTTTACCATTGACGCTGGTTAAATTAGCCAATGTGGCGGAGCGGCGGTGCAGCAGCACCCGTCGCGCATTCCACTGGCAGTAACACCTGACGCTCCCATTTCCCCAGCCTTTCCATGGCGGTGTAACTGCCATGGAAAGGCTAGCGGTATGGGGACTCGTAATCCCCGGGGCAGCCCTGCTTGCACTGCTACCCTGGTGGATTACAAGCACCGGGACCACCAGGCGGTGTCGGCGGTTGGACTGTGGCAGCTCCACCACGGTCATCATGTGGAGGTCAGACCATCACGACTGTGGTGTTCCAACCACCACCGTGGGTCTGGCAGTCTGAAGACAGCCAGACTCATAATGAGGACCAAAGTATCTGAAAATCGTCTGTCACTTTCCCCTTCAACTAAAGTAAACTGAGAGCATAAGTGTCAAATGCATTGATTTCTTAAGCTGGGGGATTGACACAAGGCATATGGGTGATACAAATGTTGATTTCAATACTGACAACAATATATAGCGCTCTGGTAACCCAATCCGTGCATGATATCGGCTACTTTACACTTGTGATTTCAAAAGCAGTTTGAAACCCAAAACAAATAAATGCCAGGGCATTAAGTAGTTCTGACCAAATAAAGGTAATTAAACAGATTTCATGGGGCACTCCTAATACGAAGGAAAATATGCGTTCTGACTAAAGGATGCTGTGCCTCTAATGAAAACAAGAGATTTGTGCACATTGAAACATTTCTTGCCAATGCTTTGCCTCGGAATGCGTACCTACCACGCGTCAGGACTGTACAAGCCTATGCAGCTTTACTCCTCCAAGCAGCATCCTTTTTGCAGGCTCTGGGAGTCGGCCATGTAGCAGCTGGAAACTGAGCAAAGTGCCATTATTTTTCATAAGGCTTGGACTTACAACCCACTGACTTCCTTGCTTGCTTCTGAAAGTGACCAACCTCCCACAAACACTGATTGATTTCCTCGTTGGGACCGAAGCTCAGCTCTTTCAAAAGTGTGAACGTATAGTAAATAGGCAAACAAACAAGTAAAAGTAAATCAGCACGCTTCTAATGGCTTGGAACAGCAAAGTACACAGCTTTCAATGAATAAAACTACTAACTGAAGGACTTCTAAGCCCTCAATACTGGGCTGGTAGTCATCAGACTGCCAGCCTTGCTGTGGTGGTCTTACTGCCACAGACCCAGTGGTAAAGACCGCCATTTTACAAGTTGTAGGGCAGAAGCCAAACCTCCACAGTGCCGCCTGACCCCTGGTGCGGTCACACCGACATGGCCAGCAGTGAGAACCTCCACCCAGGCATCAGGCCTCGGAATGCTGGCCGGATTACAAGGCTGCAGACCACCAGGCTTTCTGTGGCAGTCACACCGCCACGAAAACCCTGGTGGTAATGCACGCGGAGACAGGAATCCCCATTCCTGTTGCCAGCAAACACATGCACACAGGTCCTGTTGGACTTTTTGCCTTACGCAGGGTCATCCCCAGTCTTTTTGCCTCCTTCCTCCTGGTTTTTCTGATCTCTCGCTGTTGGCTCTAGGACTCTGAGCATTTTATCACTGCTCACCAGTGCTAAAGTGCAGGTGCTCTCCCATCTAAAGTTGGTAAGATTGGCTTATACCTAATTGGCATATTTAATTTACCTATAAGTCCCTTGTACAGTGGTATCTCTATACCCAGGGCCTGTAAATTAAATACTACTAGTGGGCCTGCAGCGCTGCTTGCGCCACCCACTGAAGTAGACTTTCAAACCTGTCTCAGGCCTGCTAGCGCAGGGCCTTTGTGCGCAGTTTTCTGCCACAGGGACCTGGCATCTAAATTTACTTGCCAGGCCCAGAACTCCCCTTTTGCTACATGTAAGTCACCCCTAAGGTACGCCGTAGCTAGCCCTATGGGCAGGGTGCCATGTATGTAGAAAGGCAGGACATGTGCCATATTGCATGGCCTGTCCTAGTAGTGACAAACAGCCTAACTTGGTGTCTCACTGCTGTGAGTGCTGCCTTCTCATAGGATTGCATTAGAAATGCCCTACCTTATGTGTAAGGGGTATTGTCTGATTTATGAGGGGTAGCGTAGGCGTGTTTGGTATGGTTGTGATGGTGATAATAAATGCCGCTTACTGGTGTGGGTGTATTTTTTATTACTATCACAGAAATGCCACTTCTAGAAAATGCGCATTTATCTGTGCTTATGACTCTGGTGTTTTGCAGCTTGACTCCAATCCACGTCTGGACAGAGTGACAGTTGGGGCTTTGTGCATACTTTTCAGACAGCCTGTACACAGGCAGGGTGGAGGTGTCACAGAGGTGCATCTGCAGACTGAATAGTCTTCCTGGGCTGAGAGAAGGGAGAGACGGGGCACACCTGCATTTGTAAAGACTGTGCCTGGCCTCACACAATAGGGTTGTTAATCCCCCACTGATGTTTGGAGCCTGTGCTGAAAGGAGAGAGGGGGCACTCCCAGAACCAGTTGTAACTGGCTGGAACCTCCTCTCCCTACCATTGTAAAACACTGTAAGAACTGACTATAAGTACAGGGGAATTTTCCCCACAATTTGAACACTCTTGGAAATTGAACCTGGACACAAGACGCTGCTGAATGGACTCACCAGGAAACCGCCTTGGACTGCTGCTGCTGTGCTAACCTGTGACCTGCCTGGTCACTAGGAGGAACTGCCATCATCTGCACCCCTTGTGCTGGCCTGTAGCTGGACCCACCAGCCTTGTGCTCCTTCCTGCTTCATTGTTCCTAGGGGCAGGGTGCCTTGGCCCCTGACCCCTGTAACTTTTCCCTGCACGAGGAGTGCTGCCTTGATATCCCCTTTGCGCTGAGAGAGCCCTCTTCTGTGCCCTCAGGCACTTCAAGGCACCTGTTTCATGCTGGAATCACCGCCGCAACCCAGGCTATAAGTATGGCCTTAGCGCTTTGAAAAGCGCTTCCTGGATGGCTCCCGGTAATCACGGTCCCCGAAGGGGCCCGTCAATGGTCTAGAGGAGGTGCGTGCCGCCCTCTTCTCCTCAAAAGGATGTCAGAGGCCTCCATTTTGCACATAAGAGCGCCGGGGGCCCCATTGTTCATCTTCTAGGCACTGGAGGTGCCTTCATCAAGCCAGGTACTGTTAAAGGAACAATATATAGAACATAAGTTCTTACTAGACACTTCGTCTGATTTATATGTTGCCTACCTGTTTTTGATGGTGTTTCATAGGCGTATGCAAATGTTCCTTTTATGGGCATGACTTGCTAATATGTTTCCCTAACTTGCCATATTTTTTTCTAATGTTCCTGGATGGCCCCCAGTAATCACGGTCCCCGGAGGGGCCAGTCAATGGTCTAGAGGAGGTGCGTGCCGCCCTCTTCTCCTCAAAAGGATGTCAGAAGCCCCCATTTTGCGCATAGGAGCGCCGGGGGCCCCATTGTTCATCTTCTAGGCACTGGAGGTGCCTTCATCAAACCAGGTACTGTTAAAGGAACAATATATAGAACATAAGTTCTTACTAGAGACTTCTTCTGATTTATATGTTGCCTACCTGTTTTTGATGGTGTTTCATAGGCGTATGCAAATGTTCCTTTTATGGGCATGACTTGCTAATATGTTTCCCTAACTTGCCATATTTTTTTCTAATGTTCCTACTATGGGCGTTTTATGATATTCTTATGACAAGTGTTCTAATGTGATAACGTGTTTCCTGACTACTGCTTATGTTGCAGAATACTGAGTAACCTGTGTGTTATGTGTGACTACTGCTAATTTGCAGAGTAACTAATGTGTAACGTTCTGACAACTGCTAAGGTAGCAGGATATTACTGATATGTGATGTTTGGTCTGATAATTGCGTTGTGTACAATACAGTATATTTTCATATAATCTGGTGTTGTGTTTCCTTTGTGGTGGGGATGTTGCGTCACATGTGTGTGTGTGTTGTGCAAACGCTTTACACATTGCCTCCAGGTTAAGCCTGACTGCTCGTGCCAAGCTACCAAAGGGGGTGAGCAGGGGTTATCTTGGATGTGTAACTCCCATGCCCTGACTAGAGTGGGTGGGTTCTGCCTGGCTGAGGTGCATACCCTAGCCAACCAGAAACCCCATTTCTAACATTGGTGGCAGCGGTGGGATAGGACTTGCGCTTGCACAATACCATTGTGACTCATTATTTCACTACAAGGATTGTGTTTGGACCATCACATGTTTGACTTCTCTTAACTTTCTCTCTTTGGTCATTTTTCCTGTTTTCAGGTCTCACGCTTGGGTATTGTGGTTGTCACATTTGAGTTATTTGTACCTTTTCAAGATGGGACTTACCTTTGATTTAATGGAGCTGCCGTTTTACACGCAGGAGGAATTAGAGGGGTTCTGGAGAGAGAGAGGGCTGCCTGTAGAAGGGGACCTCAGGAGATCTCTGAATTTCTTTGAAAGGTTTATTACATATACCCAGGGAGGGAGTGTGCTTAGGGGGTACCCAGAGGATCCTGAGTGTAGTGAGGGTTCCCAATGGGAGGGCTCCCAGACCTCATCCCAAGAGAGTGGTAGAGAGACTGATCAGGAGGGTGAGAATGACCGGTTGGGGACGCCAGTTGACAGGGAAGGCCCCAGTGATAGGGAGTCCCTTGCTGGGTCCAGTGTAAGAAGCAGGGCTACCTCTCATTCCTTGACGCCTGATGAGCTAAAAGATAGGCGGGAAGAGAGGGACCTGAAGTTACAGTTAGCGCGCCTAGCTGTTGAGGAGAGAAGGGCTGAGGTAGAGAAGGCCTTAGTACAGGAGAGGATGGCAGAGGCGGAGAGGGCCTTTGCCAGAGAAAGACTCGCTCTAGAGCGCAGTCTGAAGGTTCTGGACTCACCAGTGCTGCAGGTGGAGTCCAGTGGTGGCAGCAATGTAGAGTGCTGTAGCAAAGATGTTCCTCACATTCCCACAGATCTGGTACCTAGGTTCCAAGAGGGGGGTGACATACGTCAGTGGTTAAAGGAATATGAGTGGCTCTGGTAGAGCGCAGGATCCCTGAGAAGGATTGGAGAACTGGCCTAGGGAGCTTTATTCCTGAGGAGGTTAGGGATGCCCTACTGACTCTAGAAGAGAGTAACAGGGAGGGGTACTCCACTGTAAAAAATGCACTGATTGTGAAGTATGGTTTTTCCCCTGAGGAATACAGAAAAAGGTTTAGGGGTGGTAAGAAACTGTGCCACCAGTCTTGGGAGGAGTTTGTGGAGGATTGCTGCATTGCACTAGATGGATGGGTGAAGGGTAGCACAGTAAACAATTTTGAAGGGCTGTTTAATCTGATTGTCAGAGAGCACCTGCTTCGTTGTTGTTTTTCAGAGTTACGCCAACACTTGTCAGTGTTTGAGCTCTCTGACCCCAGGGAGCTTGCAAAGGAGGCAGACTTCTGGTTGCGTACCAGAGGGTCTGGTGTGGCATTAGGGGGTGTTCCTAATGAGAGTGGTCTAGGTGTTTCCCAACCAGGTGTGGTGGGAAAGTCTTGTGTCCCAGGTAGGTCCCAGTGTATTGGGGCGGGTAAGGCACCCCATGTCCAGTCTCAGAGGAGAGAGAATGGGGTTGGGCTGAGGCCCAGGGTACCCGAGCTCCAGTCCCAGGTCCTGGAGGGTTCCATGAGTGAACGCCAGGAGGTGAGCCTAGCCTGTGCCGTAGGGCCAGCTGTTCAGAAGGATCCCATTTTATCATTAGGACTTAGGCGGGTGGCTGGTGATAGCGTTCCACCGGTCCTGGTGTCTGGTAGTCTCGCTCTACAGTGGAGGAGGTGGAAATCCAGGCATAGGGTTGAGAGGAGGCTGCGGGGCCCCAGTGGAGAACCTGGAGGGTCAGGGGTCAGCTCTGAGAGCAGAGCCCCCCAGGAATGACCTTGGTGAGACCATTTCTGGGCTGGGGGGGATCCAGACTCTGTCAGATGGGCAGAGGTCAGTAGACCTGCGCCAGCCAGACTCTTGTGTGGCCCTTGGGGAAGGTGTTTCCCTGGTGGGGGTAGGTGTGCCCCCCAGGAAGTCCTGGTGCACCAGGCAATGATTCAACCGCTGGGTGGCGACTCTGGGTTGGATGATCAGGTTCAGGGGGTAAACTCTGACCTGATGGGGAGTAGGTGTGCTCCCAAGGAAGTCCTGGTGTGCCAGGCAGTGGTTCAACCGCAGGGTAGTGACTCTGGGTTGGATTGCCAGATTCAGGGGGTAAGCTCTGATCTGGTAGGGGGTAGGTGTGCTCCCAAGGAAGTCCTGGTTCGCTGGGTAATGGTCCAGTCTAAGGGTGTCGTCCCTGGACTAGATAGACAGGTTCAAGGGGTAAACTCTGACCTGGTTGGGGGGGCGGTTAGTGTGCTCACCCCCGTGTGAAACTTCTGGTGGCTTCTCCCGAGGTGGGGAGACGCAGGACTCTGGAAGTGGGGTTCAGGGAGGGGGAAGCCTGCCCCGGACCCCGGTGCAACCCAAGGGTGTCGTCCCTAGGTTGGGTGGTCAGTCGCCAGGTAGTGATCCTGGGCTGGCGAGAGAGTTGTGCAGGTGTGGATTCTGGTGATACCCCTCCTAGGAGAGGAGGGCAGGATCCTAGACGGAGGGGTAGAGGGAGGAGAGCCTCGCCTCTAGCCCCTGTAGAACCTATGGGTGCGGGCCCTAGGTTGGCGGATCAGTGGCAGGGTAGAGCCCCTGAACTGATTGGAAATGGAGTGGAGACAGGTTGCTTTGCACCTTGGGCTACCGCCCCCCACTCGTTATGGTTTCAGAGACCAGAGGCTCCTAGATGGCCTGGGACCTGGTTCTGGTGATTGGCAGCTAGAGAACCCCCGTGGGTTAGTCTAGGCTGCCTGGGAAGCATTGACAGAGAGATCCAAGTGGAGTCAGGAAGGCGTAGAACTGGAACATGCCCCTGATGTTGTGGGCCGGGGTCCTTGTTCTATCGCCCCAATCAGGGAAGTACATCAAGGTATTGATTGTTCTCCCCTGGCTTTTGGCTAGTAGGGGGTTGTGTTGGACTTTTTGCTTTACGCAGGGTCATCCCCAGTCTTTTTGCCTCCTTCCTCCTGGTTTTTCTGACCTCTCGCTGTTGGCTCTAGGACTCTGAGCACTTTATCACTGCTGACCAGTGCTAAAGTGCAGGTGCTCTCCCATCTAAAGTTGGTATGATTAGCTTATACCTAATTGGCATATTTAATTTACCTATAAGTCCCTTGTACAGTGGTATCTCTATACCCAGGGCCTGTAAATTAAATACTACTACTGGGCCTGCAGCGCTGCTTGCGCCACCCACTGAAGTAGACTTTCAAACCTGTCTCAGGCCTGCTAGCGCAGGGCCTGTGTGCGCAGTTTTCTGCCACAGGGACCTGGCATCTAAATTTACTTGCCAGGCCCAGAACTCCCCTTTTACTACATGTAAGTCACCCCTAAGGTACCCCGTAGCTAGCCCTATGGGCAGGGTGCCATGAATGTAGAAAGGCAGGACATGTGCCATATTGCATGGCCTGTCCTAGTAGTGACAAACAGCCTAACTTGGTGTCTCACTGCTGTGAGTGCTGCCTTCTCATAGGATTGCATTAGAAATGCCCTGCCTTATGTGTAAGGGGTATTGTCTGATTTATGAGGGGTAGCGTAGGCGTGTTTAGTATGGTTGTGATGGTGATAATAAATGCTGCTTACTGGTGTGGGTGTATTTTTTATTACTACCACAGAAATGCCACTTCTAGAAAGTGTGCATTTATCTGTGCTTATGACTCTGGTGTTTTGCAGCTTGACTCCAATCCACGTCTGGACAGAGTGACAGTTGGGGCTTTGTGCATACTTTTCAGACAGCCTGTACACAGGGAGGGTGGAGGTGTCACTGAGGTGCATCTACATACTGAATAGTCTTCCTGGGCTGAGAGAAGGGAGAGACGGGGCACACCTGCATTTGTAAAGACTGTGCCCTGGCCTCACACAATATGGTCTTTAACCCCCCACTGATGTTTGGAGCCTGTGCTGAAAGGAGAGAGGGGGCACTCACAGAACCAGTTGTAACTGGCTGGAACCTCCTCTCCCTACCATTTTAAAATACTGTAAGAACTGACTATAATTACAGGGGAATTTTCCCCACAATTTGAACACTCTGGGAAATTGAACCTGGACACAAGACGCTGCTGAATGGACTCACCAAGAAACCGCCTTGGACTGCTGCTGCTGTGCTAACCTGTGACCTGCCTGGTCACTAGGAGGAACTGCCATCATCTGCACCCCTTGTGCTGGCCTGTACTGGACTCACCAGCCTTGTGCTCCTTCCTGCTTCATTGTTCCCAGGGGCAGGGTGCCGTGGCCCCTGACACCTGTAACTTTTCCCTGCACGAGGAGTGCTGCCTTGATATCCCCTTTGCGCTGAGATAGAGCTCTTCTGTGCCCTCAGGCACTTCGAGGCACCTGTTTCATGCTGGAATCACTGCCGCAACCCGGGCTATAAGTATGGCCTTAGCGCTTTGAAAAGGGCTTCCTGGATGGCCCCCAGTAATCACGGTCCCCGGAGGGGCCAGTCAATGGTCTAGAGGAGGTGCGTGCCGCCCTCTTCTCCTCAAAAGGATGTCAGAAGCCCCCATTTTGCGCATAGGAGCGCCGGGGGCCCCATTGTTCATCTTCTAGGCACTGGAGGTGCCTTCATCAAACCAGGTACTGTTAAAGGAACAATATATAGAACATAAGTTCTTACTAGAGACTTCTTCTGATTTATATGTTGCCTACCTGTTTTTGATGGTGTTTCATAGGCGTATGCAAATGTTCCTTTTATGGGCATGACTTGCTAATATGTTTCCCTAACTTGCCATATTTTTTTCTAATGTTCCTACTATGGGCGTTTTATGATATTCTTATGACAAGTGTTCTAATGTGATAACGTGTTTCCTGACTACTGCTTATGTTGCAGAATACTGAGTAACCTGTGTGTTATGTGTGACTACTGCTAATTTGCAGAGTAACTAATGTGTAACGTTCTGACAACTGCTAAGGTAGCAGGATAGTACTGATATGTGATGTTTGGTCTGATAATTGCGTTGTGTACAATACAGTATATTTTCATATAATCTGGTGTTGTGTTTCCTTTGTGGTGGGGATGTTGCGTCACATGTGTGTGCGTGTTGTGCAAACGCTTTACACATTGCCTCCGGGTTAAGCCTGACTGCTCGTGCCAAGCTACCAAGGGGGTGAGCAGGGGTTATCTTGGACGTGTAACTCCCTTGCCCTGACTAGAGTGGGTGGGTTCTGCCTGGCTGAGGTGCATACCCTAGCCAACCAGAAACCCCATTTCTAACATGTCCCCACACCTTCATGCACCTCCATGCACCCCCTCACCCATCCACACACTTACAAATCCCCCCACCCCTCCACACACTTCCAAACACCCCCCAACTGTGCACCTCCATCCAAACACCCGCACTCACACTGACATATACACAACCCACTCACACATACATGCCCCCTCCGCAAACATTCACACCTCCCTCTGCCCTCCACTCTCCTGTCTGCACCACATTCATACGCTCACCCACTCTCCCCGTTCACTCACACAAACACATGCACATGTAGACAGCACCCACAACCATGCCCCACTTCCCCTCAACCACAATCATTCACACCCCCACCCCCACATGCACGCATACATTCACAGACTCCCCCCTCCGCATACACACACTTGCACCCATGCACCCACATTCTCACACATACATGCACCCAATGCTCCCACCCTTTTCAGATGATCACTTACCTTCTTCATTGAGGAGGTCATCCAGGAGGGGATGGGGTCCTGGCGGTTTTGCACCGCCAGCACCACCACACCAGCAAAACTCCACCAAGCCGTATTATGGTTCATAATATGGCGGGCGGGGTCTTGCTGCCTTGGTGGTGCTGGCGATGCAACTGCCTTTTCGGAGTCGGACTTCCGCCCACAAATGGGGGGAAGTCCTCAAATGACTCCTAATACTGGCAGTATGTTGGCTGCAGCGGCTTCGGCTGTCTCACAAAACGACCACAGAAGCCATAATAAGAGCCTCAGTCTGACTGGGCTGTGCCCAGGCAATGCACATGGGTCACTCGATCCTGAGTGTGCACGCAGCAGATCTCACCCACAGTTCGACACTTTACTCTGTGAGCAAGGACAAGTCCCTCCCTGGGCTCCAACATTTTACTCATTCCCCACACTCTCAGTCTTAATATAGCCAAGAACAAGACTAAATAGCCCAGGTGCAGTGATTGCATCTCCCCCATCCTCCCGTGTCTGCTAGTTTCACTTTGTATTTTCTGCTGCTCAATAGAACTGGATACTGTCTCTGCGTCTTAGGTTCATAATACCCCAGACTGGTCAGTAGTGCCTTTGATTGCTTATAAAATAATTGTAGCCAAGAGCAGTAGGTCTGTTCAGTCTAATAACAGAATGCTTTATTGACAGGACTGAGGATAAAAAACATGCTGCGGAAGATGGTTTATGCTCACTGTTTTTAGTTATATATTCACAAGACATAATTAATGTACACATAAGTAACTTGCGGCCTTGTTATATAGAGTTCGTATTACTATGTTTGTGTTTGCCCAAACAGAAGTAACGAGGTGACCACCCCTGACCCGAGTGAAAGAGAATGGAAGTAAAACAGTTACTGAGGGGGAATTAAGATATGAACAAGATGTGCCATACTGTGTGATAAAGCACAGTGGCTGTGAAGAGGCCAAGAGTGAGTCTGTGAATAAAGCCTTCGGGCAGGGGGAACAGGAGAGGGGGGAGAAGAAATAGTACCTGAGCAAAGCGGATGGCCACTAATTAAGGGGAATTAGTATGTAATGGAGCGGTGCTCCTTAGCTACAAACGGAAGTGATGTATTGGGTGCACCAACCAATCAGGAGTCAGAAAAGAAGAGCAACGCTGGAGAAAGCCCTTTTATTGACTACAACATGCTGTTAAAAAATGGCTTCAGGGCCTGTGGTATTACAACATGCAGGGGGGCAATTGTAAGAAGCCTTGACCCAGCTAATCCTCAGCTAAATACAAAATTAGATATATATTTCTACTTCTACATGCACAAGCAATTTCGAATTTAAGCACATGCACTTCATAGTAGGGTAGCTACCCTCCGTTTGCACTCTTTAGCCAGTTTATGTAGCCTATTTGTATTACAACAGGATCAGGGCAGGTAAAAGTTCTTGGATCAGTATTTCAACTTTGCACAAATTCATGTGGGTAGAATATCATGGGATTAAAACTAGTCCAGCATAACAGCTGATTTTAGTTTGTAATATTTTAAGTTTCCTTGGTGCAGCTCATTTGTGAACGAGTGGTTAACTGTTTAATATTCTGTTCTTTCAGTGCCTAGAATTAGAATTGGTCAGTAGCTTGTATGACGTATTTTAGCCCTGTAATCGTGGACACGTTGCTCTGGTTGGACTTTTAATACTAATTTTTTACATGATTTTATTTTTGTTACAGTGTGTATCTTGTTACGGTTTTTATTAACTAAGCAATAAAGATATCCTACACAAACTACAACATGTCTTGCAAACAGTGTGTGCATGTGCGCTGTCAGGCTCGACCTAAAAAGCAAAGCCATGTTATGTTAAACTGCCTTTAAAAGTTGTGAGTTTGTGGGTTTTAAACTATATGTGCAGGAGTGTCCATAGGAAAATACTCCCCACCCCTTGATAATATTTTTGACAAAAGTGACATTATATCAAAGCGTTCTCATTTTTAATATCAAACTTGAATATACACTTCTAACTAGCGCTATATACCTACTTAAGTTCAACCAATGAAGTCAAACGGCTTTGCGGTGGTGTGCTGTAGGCCACGCTGCGCGGCCGTGCTTGGTGGCGGACTGGCAGCAAAAGACGACACTGCGCACTGCGTTATGTAGTGCCGAACGAAAGACCACGAGCGCTGTCGGCTCATTTATTTTAATAAACTCTCATGGCCGAAGACCGCCCTCTGAGCCGAGAGGCAACAAAGTATAGAAGAGCCTGGATGGCTCACTACAGGCTCGTGAATCGGTGCGTTAAGTTTTGTTTGATGGCATCAGTTCTGTACTGCATTCTTGCCATGCTTACGGCATGCAGTCCTGCCATCTAGGAGGGGTGCCTTCGTGTAGATTGTCTGCCTAGTGCAGAATCCACTTGAGTGTGATCTTGTCGGACAAGCAGTGGAAACCTACAACTTTTGTAGTTTTCCACCTACAGTTAAATATTTTGAATCCCAAGAAAGTCAGAGATATATATTCCAAATATAAGAGGTAAAAAATTTGTACTAGTTTTCCAACTTTTGAAAATCTATTTTTGTTTTCAGTGACTTTTTCATTGAATTTACAAAACTGTGCAACACTTGACACAGTGAAGTATTTCATTGGAAGTTGGTTTGCTTGTCTCCCTTACAATTCTTTGGGGCATATTTAAGAAAATTGGCGCTGCACAGAGTGCAGTGCCAGTTTTCTTGCACCCCTGAGCACCACCCTAACACCACCATGTTTGTGCTGTATTTAAAATATGAAGCACCATGGCAGAAGTTAAAGTTAAAAGTGCTGAAAAAATGACACAAAGAAATCTCTTAGATTTTTTTGCGTACTTTTTTGGCCCCCCTAACAGGGGAACACCCCCATTTCATACCGTATACCTGGTGCAGGCCTAATGTAGCGTAGAGGGTTACAAAGTGGCGCAATGCATGCATTGTGCCACTTGGTAAATATGGCACGAGTTTTTGGCCTTCTAATACCACAGTAGTAGCAAGGGGCTCTTAAATAGTTGAGCTGTGCGCATAATGGACTTTGGACGAGAGTGAATGACTCCGTACATACCTAGTGGTTACATACATTCTAATGGGGACTATATTGCATATTCCCTGTAGAGGTATTTTGTCAGAAGAGCAGGAGTGGGAGAAAGTTGGGAATTGGAAAAGAACTGAGTCATACGGAGCATCATATTCATCAGTTTATTTAAGACGGAGAGAGTTAAGTGTGATGGTAAAATCAGAGGACCACTAGTCCTCATTAAATCAGTTAGCGTAATCCCAAAGCAGACATGCATACAACCGAACTGAGATTACCAAGGGCCTTATTTATACTGTTTTAGCGCTGCATTTGCATCATTTTTTGACGCAAAACCAGCGCAAACTTACAAAATTCAATTATATTTGTACGTTTGCACTGCTTTTGCATCAAAAAAATGTTACAAATGTGGCTCTAAAAAAGTTTAAATCAGGCCCGAAGTGTCTTCAAACACTATCTTTCTAAGGGAAAATCTGCAAGAAAGTGGAAGGCTAAATTATTAGTAATGATGCAAAACATGGGAAAAAACCTGCCCAGTTCTGTTGTTATTTCCCATTCCTAAGTAATTCTGCACCATGAATTTACCATACTCTGCGGTAATGATAATTTTGAGAGCTGAGATACCGATGCTGCTTATGACAAAGACCTTTGTACTTAAACTGATGTGGAGTGAGTGTGGCGCGTGCTAATAATAATTCTGTTATAGGTGTTAACATAATAATGTGAATGTAGAGCAGACAATGCTTGTTTAAGTGTGAAAGTTCGTAAGTACAGCTTGTTTCATAGCATGAGCTATGAGTCTTTAATATTGAAAGATGTGTTGCGACTGTGTCTATTCGGTTAGTGAGTCTGGTTCCTGTGCTGTGCACACTCATTGATGGCAACAGCTGATTCATCGCAATATTCTGCTGGGCAGATGCAGTGAAGTTTCTTGAAAGCCTCAGGAGTGAGAAGAAATTTGGCAAGAAACAAAGACGGTTAGAAAACGTTATGTTAGGGGCTGCTGGTATTACGAAAGATATGGCAGACTTGGGTTCATTTTGAGGGAGTTTTCATCGGGCATCCCTCTTCCCATCATAAATTCTTCAGCCATAGCTGACCTCACTGATTATTTACTGAAGCTGTCTCAAAGGCGGGCAACTGAACTACAGCCTTTGTTGAGCATATGACCTGCTCATGCTTCTATGAGGTTTTAGTTTTATATAGTGAAAGCAACACTACTGATTCCAGGTACACACCCACAGAAAAAGGATGCCAGCAGAACAAAGTGGTGTACATGTGTAATATCCGGCAACCAATGGATTGGGTCACATAACTCAAGAATCTACAAGTAAGGGACTGGAGAGGGCATTGCCCACTAAGCATAAAAATTGACCCAAATCCATGAGTTGAGACATGGAGTGGCTCAATGCCATAAACCAGTACTTCTTAACCTTTTGACTTCTGTGAACCACTGTAGGAAGTTGGCTCTGTATATTCTATTTCAAAGTTAGAATTAGTGTGCACAGAGTCCAAGGGTTCCCCTTAGAGGTAAGATAGTGGCAAAATTAGATAACTCTAATGCTCTATTTTGTGGTAGTGTGGTCGAGCAGTAGTCTTATCAGAGGGTAGTGTTAAGCATTTGTTGTACACACACAGCCAATAAATGAGGAACACACACTCAAAGACTTACTCCAGGCCAATAGGTTTTTTATATAGAAAAATATAGTTTCTTAGTTTATTTTTAGAACCACAAGTTCAAGATTTGAAGTAAATGCATAAAATGCAAGGTACTCCACACAGGTAAGCTAGGAAGTTTGAATTAAAGCAATATCATATACAGTCTTTGTTAAAATGGCAATAAGCTATTTTAAAAGTGGACACTGCAAAAATCAACAGTTCCTAGGGGAGGTAAGCAATGGTTAGATTGTGAAGTAAGTAAAGCACTTACAAGTCTTAGTTCCTGGGTATAGGCAGCCCACCGGTGGGGGTTCAAGGCAACCCCAAAGTTGCCACACCAGCAGCTCAGGGCCAGTCAGGTGCAGAGGTCAAAGTGGTGCCCAAAATACATAGGCGCCTATGGAGAACAGGGGTGCTCCGGTTCCAGTCTGCCAGGAGGTAAGTACCTGCGTCCTCGGGGGGCAGACCAGGGGTGTTTTGTAGAGCACTGGGGGGGGGACAAGTAGGCACACACAACACACCCTCAGCGGCCCAGAGGCGGCCGGGTGCAGTGTGCAAAGCAGGCATCGGGTTTTAGTTAGGAAACAATGGAGAGACCCGGGGGTCACTCTAGCGGTGTAGGCAGGCACAGAGGGGGTAGTTCTCGGGACATTCGCCACCTGGGCTGGGGGTCACTCTTGCACTGAGGTTCGGTTCCTTCAGGTCCTGGGGGCTGTGGGTTCAGTGCTTGGTCCAAGCGTCGGGTCCCTTGTTACAGGCAGTCGCAGTCAGGGGGAGCCTCTGGATTCTCTCTGCAGGCGTTGCTGTGGGAGTCCAGGGGGGTCGTCTCGGGCTTCTCATGGAGTCACAGTCACTGGGGAGTCCTCCTTGTGGTGTTGGTTCTCTGGGTCTCGTGCCGGGGACGTTGGGTGCAGAGTCTGAAGTCTCACGCTTCCGGCGGGAAACATGAAGCCTTTGAAAGTTGCTTCTTTATTGCAAAGATGTTACTGTTTTTGAGCAGAGCCGCTGCTCATGGGAGTTTCTTGGTCCTGGGGGTCAGTGCAGTCCTCTGAGGCTTCAGAAGTCGCTGGTCCCTGTTGGATGCGTCGCTGGTTGCAGGTTTTTGACTCTGGAGACAGGCCGGTAGGGCTGGGGCCAAAGCAGTTGTCGTTGTCCGTCGTCTCTGCAGGCTTGTGGGTCAGCAGTCCTTCTTCTGGCTTCAGGTTGCAGGAATCTGATTTCCTGGGTTCTGGGGTGCCCCTAAATACTAGATTTAGGGGTGTGTTTAGGTCTGGGAGGGCAGTAGCCAATGGCCACTGTCCTGGAGGGTAGCTACACCCTCTTTGTGCCTCCTCCCTGTGGGGAGGGGGGCACATGCCTAATCCTATTGGGGGAATCCTCCAAAACTAAGATGGAGGATTTCTAAAGGCAGGGGTGCCTCAGCTCAGGGCACCTTAGGGGTTGTCCTGACTGGTGGGTGACTCCTCCTTGTTTTTCTAATTATCTCCTCCAGCCACTAGCTGGGATGCCCTGGGGCACTGTAACAAAGGCTCACCGCCAGGTGTTACAGTTCCTGCAAGGAGAGGTGTGAAGCACCTCCACCCAGTGCAGGCTTTGTTCCTGGCCACATAGTGACAAAGGCACTCTCCCCATGTGGTCAGCAACTCGTCTGGTGGTGGCAGGCTGGCAGAAACTGGTCAGCCCCACACTAGTAGTCGGATTGGTATTCAGGGGCATCTCTAAGATGCCCTCTGGGTGCATGTTACAATAAATTGCACACTGGCATCAGTGTGCATTTATTGTGCTGAGAAGTTTGATACCAAACTTCCTAGATTTCAGTGTAGCCATTTTGGAACTGTGGAGTTCGTGTTTGACAAACTCCCATATCATATGCTCTTATAGCTACCCTACACTTACAATGTCTAAGGTTTTGCTTAGACACTGTAGGGGCACAGTGCTCATGCACATATGCCCTCACCTGTGGTATAGTGCACCCTGCCTTAGGGCTGTAAGGCCTGCTAGAGGGGTGACTTACCTATGCCACAGGCAGTGTGAGGTTGGCATGGCACTCTGAGGGGAGCACCATGTCGACTTAGTCATTTTTTCCCCACCAGCATACACAAGCTGTGAGGCAGTGTGCATGTGCTGAGTGAGGGGTCCCCAGGGTGGCATAAGACATGCTGCAGCCCTTAGAGACCTTCCCTGGCATCATGGCCCTTGGTGCCAGGGGTACCAGTTACAAGGGACTTATCTGAGTGCCAGGGCTGTGCCAATTGTGGAAGCAAAGGTACAGTTTAGGGAACAAACACTGGTGCTGGGGCCTGGGTAGCAGGGTTCCAGCACACTTTTAATCAAAACTTAGCATCAGCAAAGGCAAAATGTTAGGGGGTAACCATGCCAAGGAGGCATTTTCTTACAACCACCAATTAATCACTACTGGATTCCAGGGACCCCCACTGAATCATAATTGGAATCCAGGGCCACCCGTCGAGTCACTACCTGGAAGCCAGGGAGCCGGGCGGAAGCAATTTAGATACATTTAACTGCAAAACAATAAACCAAAATATGGAAATAAGCATCCCTTAAACAAATATGCAAATTATGAAATATTTTATTTAATTCTCAAATAAAACATACAAATTGTAATGGCTTTTCTAAAATCAATTGAGGCCACTCATTGTCCAAACTATGGGGCATATTTAAGAGCCCCTAGCACCACCTTAGCGCCACCGTAGCATAATTTTTTTGAAGCTAAGGCAGCACTAAAGTGGCTTTTCTGCAGCGCCATATTTACAAAGTGTTGCAGTGCATGCATTGCACCACTGTGTAACCCATTGCGTCACATTATGCCTGCTCCAGGCATAATGTATACAAGGGAGCATTCCGGTGCTAAGAGGCCAGCAAAAATGGTGCAGTGAAATTTAATAGATTTCACTGCTCCATTTTTGGTGTCATTTTGAATGCCTGCTCAGAGCAAGATGATGCTCCCATAGTAACCTATAGGGCTCCTTGCACTTTGCTGCACTAGCTTGAAAATTGTTGACGCTAGTGTAGCTAAGTGCGACAATAGCATAAAAAACATTGACGCTAATGTTGCTAACAGCCTCTATGGTGCGCCGTATTATAAATACAGTGCAACCATGGTGGTTGTGGGTGCTGGTAGGGAGGGTGCAAGAAAAGTGGTGCATCATTGCTGAAGCACCTTTTCCTAACTATGGGCCTACATTTTGTTTGATGCAATAGCACTGGTCTCACTAATCAGTCTGAGAATACTAACTTAGGGCCTGACTTAGAACTTGGTGTGTGGACTACTCCATCACAAATGTGACAGTTATCCTGTCCACCTTATTACAATCCCCATAGGATATAATGGGATCGTAATACGGCAGAAGGCATATCTGTCACATTTGTGACAGAGTATTCCATCCGTCAAGGTCTAAAAACAGGCCCTTAGCTTTTAGCCTCCAATTCCAAACTTCTTCGCATTTATAGAATGCTCTAAAATGTTCTATTTTGGTTCTTTATTTATATACACTTAATTAATCTGTTAATCTTATTTAATTTTCTAAGCCATTGCAGACCCTCTGACTAGGTGTCAAGGACCCACAGGGGTCCCTGGACCCAGGTTAAGATCCACTGCCATAGACCAGCATGTACTATGACATTACACCGCTCACTGTTTGTGTGATGTCATATTATAAATGGATGTGGGTTTCTGCATGCTCGAGGAGTCATACTTAGATGAAATGCTCAATCCACAGTAATTTGTGATCATTCACACTTTCCATTGAACACAGACATCTGATAATTGTGACTACAAAACAATTGTAAGTTATTTATTTGCTCAAACATGTTAGATAGCATTCTTGCACCAGAGTGTGGCAGGATCATTTAAGTGAAACATTTCTTTGGTGCATAAACCAAAAACAATCATGGTGGATCAACTCCACGTCCACTTTCAGAATGTGTCTATCTGTGGCTGTGCAATTATCGACCAGTCAAAAAGTAGTAACAGTGCCTTTTTAACAGTTGATGATCTTGCCCAGCAAAATAAACAAAGCACGACTAGTATTTAACTGCCACATGCCCTCAGTGCAACCTTTTTAGGTCTCACCTATGCCTCAAGTGTAAAAACCATTTTGTCTATAAAGCCATGCATGGTGGGCTTTTGCTCTTTCCCATGAGTGGATTGCTTTCTATACAGCCTATACTCTCTTTTTCTTTTCCAGTATATTCTTATTTTTATCCTGCTTCATTTTGTGTTTGTCACAGCACTGGAGCATTGTCGCTTTACATTGCTTCTGGCTTGATGAGTTCATGTGCTTTCAATGGTGAAACTAATAAATTACATTTGAAGGAAAAAAGTGAAATGCTCCAGTGATAATCAGTGGCTCTGGTAGACTGAGACTTAGGTGCAATTTGATGCTGACAACGATGGAGAACAGGTCAGATAAACCAAGTAGATCGGCCCTGCTAGAGCCTGGAAATAGAGCGGTTCAAAACGTTTCTAAATTCCAATATGAAAAGGAACTGTAATTTTTGTAAAGAAAAACTCTTCTCCACGCAGGACAAACCAGGAATTGAGTCTGATACAAAGGAACTGCTGGTCAGATACTTTTTGATGTCTGTACCTGTGAAGGTCTGGAGCTCTGGAACAAAAGTGTTGAAGAAGTTCCCAGATTTATTTTGGCATCCAAACAACCACATGGGTACACTTCCAACTGAGAGGAACTCAGGGGGCACTTATAGATTCTCAGGTTGTCAGGCTGAGGGCAACAACAAAGTACAGTTCAGGTCCAGTGGGCAGTGGTCTGCTGGGATACTTCACAGGAACATCCTCTTAAGCTTTTATGTTGCTTGAGGGACAAAGGAGATCAGCCGTATGATCTTTGGAGAGCTTTCTGTCCTCAGACTTCGAGTGGAAGAGGGCCCAACCTCTTCAGATTCTCCTCACAGGGCACAGATTAGAATTCTTAGTGGGTTACAATTGACCTACCTCATGAATAATAGTAAGAAAGAGTTAGGAATATATTCCAGCAGAGCAATGGTGGTCTGCTGGGGTCTGCAGATCTCCATGTCGGTGATTGCTTTTAAATTAAATGTGTATTTTTTTTAATGCAACACATTTTCCTTATCCACTAGGGTGCCTTGGACGAGGTGACCTTGTCCAAGGCACCGGTTCCCGTGTGCCTTGGACGGGGTGACCTCGTCCAATGGCACGGGAACTGGGGGTAGCACTAGCGCTCCCCCCTGTGCTCCCCACCCACCCCCCCAAGGCAGGGATGGAAGGGGAAGCCCTTCCCCTTCCACCCCGACCCCCTCAACCCCGCCTGTGACGTCAGCGCGCGAGCGCACGCTGATTTGTCACAGGGCCTCCCCCATCGTCAAAAGAGAAATGCTTTGCATTTCTCTTTGGATCACGTGGGGGAGGCCCAGAGATGCTTCAAAGGGAAGGAAATGTATTTCCTTCCCTTTGAAGTCTCTCCAAGCGTTTCAAAAGCCGGATTGCTTGCAATCCGGCTTTTGAAACGCCCACTAGACACCAGGGATGTTTTTTTTTTTTAAACTGGCATAAGGGAGCGACCCCTTGGGCAAGGGTCGCTCCCAATGGGGGGCATTTTTTAGGAAGGCCTTTTCTGCCCCCCCTGGGGGCAGCTCGGCCTATTATTAGGCCGATCTGCCCCCAGGGGGGCAGAAACCTCTAGGGCACCAGGGATCTTTTTTTTTTTTTTTAGGTGGGGAGCGACCCCTTAGGCAAGGGTCGCTCCCCTAGGGGGCAAATTATATTTAGGCCATTTTTGCCCCCCCTTGGGAGCAGATTGGCCTAATTTAATGAGGCCAATCTGCCCCCAAGGGGGGCAGAAACCACTAGACACCAGGGAGTTTTTTTTGTTTTCGTGAATTTCACGCAAGGGGAGCGACCCCTTAGGCAAGGGTCGCTCCCCTGGGGGGGGGGAATTATTTTAGGCCATTTCTGCCCCCCTGGGGGGGTATATCAGCCTATTTTGATTATACGATCTGCCCCCAAGGGGGGCAGAATCTACTAGGCACCGGGGATTTTTTGTTTTTTTTTGTTTTTCAGATGGGGAGCGACCCCTTGGACAAGGGTCGCTCCCATGGAGGGGGAATTTTGAGGTTTGCAAAGGATTCTGGGTAACAGAACCTGGCCAGAGCCCCACAAGTCACCCCATCTTTGATTCCCCTAGGTCTCTTGTTTAAAAAAATGCACAGGTTTGGTAGGTTTCCCTAGGTGCCGGCTGAGCTAGAGGCCAAACTCTACAGGTAGGCACTTTGCAAAAAACACCTCTGTTTTCTTTCAAAAAATGTGATGTGTCCATGTTGCGTTTTGGGGCATTTCCTGTCGCAGGCGCTTGGCCTACCCAAACAAGTGAGGTATCATTTTTATCGGGAGACTTGGGGAATGCTGGGTAGAAGGAAATTTGTGGCTCCTCTCTAATTCCAGAACTTTCTGTCACCAAAATGTGAGGAAAATGTGTTTTTTTAGCCAAATTTTGAGGTTTGCAAAGGATTCTGGGTAACAGAACCTGGTCAGAGCCCCACAAGTCACCCCATCTTGGATTCCCCTAGGTCTCTAGTTTTCAAAAATGCACAGGTTTGGTAGGTTTCCCTAGGTGCCGGCTGAGCTAGAGGCCAAAATCTACAAGTAGGCACTTTGCAAAAAACACCTCTGTTTTCTTTCAAAAAATGTGATGTGTCCATGTTGCGTTTTGGGGCATTTCCTGTCGCAGGCGCTTGGCCTACCCAAACAAGTGAGGTATCATTTTTATCGGGAGACTTGGGGAATGCTGGGTAGAAGGAAATTTGTGGCTCCTCTCTAATTCCAGAACTTTCTGTCACCAAAATGTGAGGAAAATGTGTTTTTTTAGCCAAATTTTGAGGTTTGCAAAGGATTCTGGGTAACAGAACCTGGTCAGAGCCCCACAAGTCACCCCATCTTGGATTCCCCTAGGTCTCTAGTTTTCAAAAATGCACAGGGTTGGTAGGTTTCCCTAGGTGCCGGCTGAGCTAGAGGCCAAAATCTACAGGTAGGCACTTTGCAAAAAACACCTCTGCTTTCTTTAAAAAAATGTGATGTGTTCACGTTGCGTTTTGGGGCGTTTCCTGTCGCGGGCGCTAGGCCTACCCACACAAGTGAGGTATCATATTTATCGGGAGACTTGGGGGAACATAGATTAGCAAAACAAGTGTTATTGCCTCTTGTCTTTCTCTACATTTTTTCCTTCCAAATATAAGAGAGTGTGTAAAAAAGACATCTATTTGAGAAATGCCCTGTAATTCACATGCTAGTATTGTCACCCCGGAATTCAGAGATGTGCAAATAACCACTGCTCCTCAACACCTTGTCTTGTGCCCATTTTGGAAATACAAAGGTTTTCTTGATAGCTATTTTTCACTCTTTATATTTCAGCAAATGAATTGCTGTATACCCGGTATAGAATGAAAATGCACTGCAGGGTGCAGCTCATTTATTGGCTCTGGGTACCTAGGGTTCTTGATGAACCTACAAGCCCTATATATCCCCACAACCAGAGGAGTCCAGCAGATGTAAGTGTATATTGCTTTAAAAAATCTGACATTGCAGGAAAAAGTTACAGAGTAAAACGTAGAGAAAATTTGCAGTTTATTTCACCTCAATTTCAATATTTTTCTTTTTCAGTTGTTATTTTCTGTAGGAAACCCTTGTAGGATCTACACAAATGACCCCTTGCTGAATTCAGAATTTTGTCTACTTTTAAGAAATGTTTAGGTTTCTGGGATCCAGCATTGGTTTCATGCCCATTTCTGTCACTGACTGGAAGGAGGCTGAAAGCACAAGAAATTGTAAAAATGGGGTATGTCCCATTAAAATGCCAAATTTGTGTTGAAAAATTGGGTTTTCTGATTCAAGTCTGCCTGTTCCTGAAAGCTGGGAAGCTGGTGATTTTAGCACCGAAAACCCTTTGTTGATGCCATTTTCAGGTGTTCTGCAGCCACTTTTTCCCATTTTATTGCAAAAAACAAATTTTTCACTGTATTTTGGCTAATTTCTTGGCCTCCTTCAGGGGAACCCACAAAGTCTGGGTACCTCTAGAATCCCTGGGATGTTGGGAAAAAAGGACGCAAATTTGGCTTGGCTAGCTTATGTGGACAAAAAGTTATGAGGGCCTAAGCGCGAACTACCCCAAATAGCCAAAAAAATGCCTGGCACAGGAGGGGGAAAAGGCCTGGCAGCGAAGGGGTTAAAGAAAAACAGGACGCATTTACAAAAAACAATGAAAAGTGTAAATTTCATTTTTAAGAGTAGGCAGTGGTCAATGGTACCACTGCCTACTCTTAAAAATGTTTTTGTCAACATTCTCAAAGGGGAATTGGTCCCTTTGGGACTCCCTCCATTTGTGAATGGCTTACCACCTTCTTTGAGGAGGTGGTAAAAGGTTTGGTAGCAACACATTAATACCTACCTGTGTGAATCGATATTTGGAAGAGGGACTCTAAACACGCCCATTCCTGATTGCGATTCTGTAGAATGTTATTGAATCACAATAAGTGTTTTTTAAATAAAGAAAAGCCTATTACCGTCACTAATGTCCCAATTCTGCAAATTAGATGTTTTGTGACTGAAAAAAGGTTACGTACATCCGGTCCATAGTGCAGAGTTATTTACTAAATTAAGTATAATGAAGCCCTCAAGTCTCAGGACACAGCAGAAGGCTACGTCAGTTGAATCCATGGGGTATAGATTGTGGAAAAAGGGCATGCTACCTATCCTTGGCGAACCATTGTTGTAATTTAATCTGTGCACTATGTTGTTCCTTCCTTGCCTAGGTGCCAAGCCCTGCCAAGTGGTGGCATGGGCTAATCTGCAATTTTTGGTGGACTCCTTCTCTAAGAGTTGCCATAGCTTAAACCACATCCCCCAGCCAATTGTGAGATCTCTTGATGATGGAAATTAACAGCACAACAGATCAAATTGAAGAGGGTTAGGGATTTCATGAACGGGCTGATAAGAGGAATCAGGGAAAGGTGGAAGATGGAGAAATGTAACATTCATGAAGCCCATGAGCATGTTGCATATGTTGTGGAAGGATTATGAGAGTTCAGTGATGGTGGTGCAAATGGATGGTGCAGCTGCTGTATTCTGGCACTGTCCATCTTTGGTGAGGGGCTGAACAGCATAACAGGAGTGCTATATAGATTTGTTGCACATAAGAAGGCTTGTGAAATGCAAAAAGAAAAGAAAATAACAAAATTGGAAACTCAAGGTAAGCATGTTGCATGAAGTGTCAGACTGCAGAGCACAGCTGTTGTAACAGTGGTGTGCTGTTAACTAATAATTAATCTTATATCAATTGTACACAACCGGAAAACTAGCTTCATGTACCCTGAGGATCACCCAAAGAGTAAAAACGTTTAGCTGTGCCCATCATGTGACAGTCCAGACAAGAACCATACAATTAAAGTTTACCACCAATCAACGCATCTCTCTCCAGTTCTCTTGATTCACATGGACGTAGATAGGCATTGGTTCTTCTTATGGTTGTTGTAAATGGTACTTACAGATTTTAGTTCATCCAAAAAGAGATTGATGTTTTGAACAAGAAAGTATAAAAAATGTAAGGGGGTCATTAGGAGTTTGGCGGACGGAAACATCCATCTGCCATAAATCCGATGAGGCGACCTCCAAGGTGCTGGCTGTCTACCCACTGACCTCATTACAACTTTCCCACTGGGCTGGTCGGCGGAAACCAATATTTCCGGAGGGGAGCCCAGTGGTAGAGGTGCAGCAGCATTGTTCCCGACTCATAATAGAGCCGGCAGCAATGCTGCCAGATGCACACAATGCGCATTTCAAGAGTGCTGGGCAGGGGGACCCCTTGCGCTTGTTCTTTGCCAGCCTTTCATGGCAGGTGAACTGCCGTGAAAAGGCTGGCGGAGTACAAGGTTGTAATCAGCACGGCGGTGCTGACTTCAGCGCTGCCATAGCTGGTTACAACCACGATCACCGTCATCCCGTTGAGATCACTGATCCTGGTGGAGACAGCAGTCTTTTGGCAGTCCGATCACCAAACTCTTAATTTGCCGGTCGGGCTGTCAAAACCACAGTGGTTGGGACTGCCACAGCGAGTGACTGCTAGACTCGTAAAAAGGGTCTGATTTAGATCTCAGGGGAGGGGTTATTCTGTCACAAACCTGACAGATATCCCGTTCGCTGTATTACGATCCTATTATATGCCACAGAGATTATAATACAGCTGATGTGATATCCATCACATTTGTGACAGAGTAACTCCTCCGCCGAGATCTAAATTGGGCCCTTAGTCGGGTCTCTGTAAACTGACTGACCTCGAAAGAATCTTGAGATAACAGACTTAAGTTAACAAAAGAACAATCAAGTAAAGTAACAATGCCATGTGGAAGGAAGCAATGATGCAGAATAATCAGTCAAGAATAGTTTACCTACAAAGTCCCTCCTAGCTATCACATTGAACTTTATTTTGTGCAAAGTTCCTGTTTCAATAATGGTATCCCTTTATTTATGTGTCTGTCTTTCCCATGGAATTCATATGGAATACATAGACACAGTGCAGTATTATGAATCTTTACTGGCATCCAAGCATGGAAATCATATATACAATAGGAAGGGAATTAATCTTCTTTTTCTTTTTATGAAATGGAGACTTCCATTACAGACTATGATACCTTCCTCTTTTCATGTTTACAGTTGAACCAAAGGTTGAATTAGTCTTTGGTACCTCTCACCGCCTAGTCAGCCCTGCCAAAACAATTGCTGTATCCTCCTTGATTGACTGTCTGTGCCATGCACACTAGTCCATTACTTTATTTACAACAGGTGGTGTAAGCTGCACTACCACACATTAAATGTATACAGCAATTTTTTTTTAAATCACATATGTTGTTATTATGCATTTAATAACACAAGTAGAGTTTGTCCTCAAAGTCACAGTGGTCATCAAAACGATGATCACTTGCCGCACTTGTGATGTCAGAACAAATGTCCTTATCCACAAATGTTTCTTTCAGAGCCTGATCATTTTTTTGGTCAAAATGGTTATTCTTTTTAATTATTGCCTGTCTCTCCACATTTTGAGGGTAGACTCTGGTCCTTTTGATAGTGACAACTGCCTCAGCTGCACTGAACACATGCTCCAAAGACACACTGGCTACTAGAGAAGTTAGACACTTTATTGCCAGCCTGCTAAGTTCTGGCCACTGTTCCTTTTCCCATTTAATTAGGTCAGTGAGTTTTAGTCTTGGTACAGCTCTGTTGCATCATCCAGACAGTCTTGGATAATCTTTTCAGTTGTTACCTTCTGTGCCTGCATTGTCTATGCCTGTGCACTTGATTTCCTGCCATTAGAAAGCAGCTCAATGCAGATGTTGAAAGTGAAGCTGTTGCTGCTTTCTGTTTAGTAGCAGCTTGTGATGGTGGTGGTGGATGCTGCTTCAGTTGCGACAACATGCTTCTGAAGTACTCGGAGCCAATATTACCATTCTGTATAGAATTTCAAGGCTGCTGCTTCATTGACATTAGTAAATGTTTTTTCCACTTTCTGCAAATGTTCCTCCAGCAGGCGCACAACAGGATCACTTGGCTCATCAAACATTCCTCCTTGCTGACGTTCCATGACATAATCTAAAAAGGGAATAGCATTTAGATCAGGCACTTCACTAGCTCCCATCTGCCCAACTCCAACATCATGGCGTTGGCAGTTGCACTGTGTTAGACTTGGCATCCGTGGCCTCCCCTAACTTTGTGCCTCTGCTTCCCAGGTTGTTGATGTTTGCTGGACTCTGTTTTTGCTGTTTTTGTTACTCTGGGCACTTTACCACTGCTAACCAGTGCTAAGGTGCATGTGCTCCTATGAAAAATGTATGTGTAATTGGCTTATTCATGATTGGCATATTTGATTTACTAGTAAGTCCCTAGTAAAGTGCACTAGAGGTGCCCAGGGCCTGTAAATCAAATGCTACTAGTGGGTCTGCAGCACTAGTTGTGCCACCCACATTAGTAGCCTGTAAACATAGCTCTGATCTGCCACTGCAGTATCCGTGTGTGCAGTATTAAATTGCTAATTCAACTAGGCAAATGTACCCACTTGCCAGGCCTAAGCCTTCCCTTTTTATACATGTAAGGCACCCCTTAGGTAGGCCCTAGGTAGCCCCATGGGCAGGGTGCAGTATATGTTAAAGGTGGGACATGTACTGATGTGTGTTACATGTCCCAACAGTGAAATACTGCTAAATTCAGTCTTCACTGTTGCAAGGCCTATCTCTCCTATGGGGGCTACCTTTAAATAGCATTAAAATGCAGAATCCCATTTGAGAGCAGATAGAAATATGGAGTTTAGGGTCTCTGAACTCACAATGTAAAAATACATCTTTTAGTGAAGTTGGTTTTTAGATTGTTAGTTTGAAAATGCCAGAGAGCATTTTCTTGCTTAAACCATTCTGTGATTCTGCCTGTTTGTGGATTCCCTGTCTGGGTCAGTTTGACAGTTGGGCTGTTTGTGAATCTCCTCTAGACAGTGAGACAAAGGGAGCTGGGGTGTAGCCTGCATATCCTGATGTTAAAGTGGAGGGAGGAGTGGTCACTTACACCTGAATGGGCTGTGTTTGCCCTTTCACAATGCATTCTCAAACCCCTTGGTGTGTTTCTGGGGCCTGGCCTGGGCAAGGCAGGATCTTGTGAAAAACAGAGACTTTCCTTTGAAGTATGCCTACTTCAAAGGCAGAAAGGGGTATAATCATTGGACCCCAAAACCCTGACAATGAGATCACTTCTGGAACCAAGAGAACCCTCTGCAAAGGAGAAGAGCTAAAGGGTTGAGTAGAAGTGCTGCCCCTGCCTGTGACTGTCCTTTGTTGGGCTATCCTACAGTTGTTGCTTCTGCCTATGAAAGGTGACAAAGACTGGACTTTGTGATATATTCCTGCTTGTGAAGAATCTCCAAGAGCTTGACATGACCTTGCATCCTGTTTTAAAGTCTCAGGGCCATCAAAGACTTCCTCTGCCAGCACCTGGACTCTCTGCTGAGACTCCTGCCCTGCCAAGTGGTTCCCAATCCAGTCCCATGGCCCTTAAAAGGTGAAGTTGGCAGAACAAGAATTGAAAATCCACACACAGAATGCAGTGCGGGGAAATTTACCCCGCACCATCTGCAATGCGGGTGATAAATGGAGCATCACCGGATTCATGCCTAAAATCAATGCTCCACCTGCATTGTGGGTGGGAGATTGGCGTATCATGGCTGGAGAAATGACACACAACACCTGCTGGCAGCTGCTGATAACAATGCAAACCCCATGCAGCGCTGTTTTCTAACACGGTGCGACTGGATTTTTCGCGCATCGTTCGTTGGCGTCAAAGTCAACCCAACTCTGCGCGGATCTGAGGTGCCTCGTCCAGAAATCGACGCACCGCTCTCTTGCAAGGGAGAAAAATGAAGCTTTGTCGACCCGACTGGAGGACAAACAACCCACAGCCTCCTTTGTGAGGAAGGAATTGACGCATCACAGCCTCTTCTGACATATGCTCACCTGTGCGGCTTTATTTTTGATGCTAACCAAGTAGTTTGTGCAAAATCATTGTGGCCATTGTTTTCTAAGGAGGAAGACTCTTATTCTTTTGAAAATTCATATTTTAACTTGTGTATGTTAGATTTCTGTTGTTTTTGTCTTGTTTGATTTAGATAAATATTGCCTATTTTTCTAAACTGGTGTGGTGTCCATTTTGTAGTGTTTTTACTGTATTACTCTGTGTGTTGGTGCAAACACTTTACACATTGCTTCTGAGTTAAGCCTGCCTGCTCGTGCCAAACTACCCAGGGGGAGAGCGAGTGTTACTGAGTGTGATTCTCCTTTACCCTGACTAGAGTGAAGTTCCTTGCTTGGACAGGGGGTTGTCACATAGGCTCTCATTATTCTAATGAGACTACTGGATTTCGAGTGGCAGAATTGCCTGCGGTGTGGGAGACTGAGTCTGACTGACTGCAGGTGACACCCGTCGCTCCAATCCGGGTTTTGCTCCATCTAACTAGCGGTGCCTCACCTCTACCCAAGGGCAGGGGTGATTGGGCAGCCGAGCACATGACATAATTGGTTTCTCAGGAAAGCCTGGGTCACTCAGGTCTCAACCGTTTCTCTCAGTTACATTAGTGTTAAATATACAATGACAAACAGAGGCATTATGGGCCTCATTATGACCCTGGCGGGCGGCGGAGGCCGCCCGCCAGGATCCCGCCCTCCAAATTACCGCGCCGCGGTCAAAAGACCGCGGCGGGTATTACGAGTTTTCCCCTGGGCTAGCGGGCGGTTCCAGTTAAACCGCCCGCCAGCCCAGGGGAAAACGACCTTCCCACGAGGATGCCGGCTCGTAATCGAGCCGGCGGAGTGGGAAGGTGCGACGGGTGCTACTGCACCCGTCGCGTATTTCACTGTCTGCAAGGCAGACAGTGAAATACATTTTGGGGCCCTCTTACGGGGGCCCCTGCCGTGCCCATGCCATTGGCATGGGCACGGCAGGGGCCCCCAGGGGCCCCGCGACCCCCCCTACCGCCATCCTGTTCATGGCGGCTTTCCCGCCATGAACTGGATGGCGTTAGGGGGGGTCAGAATCCTCATGGCTGCGGAGCGCGCTCCGCAGCCATGGAGGATTCCAATGAGCAGCGGAAAGTCAGCGGGAGACCGCTGACTTTCCGCTTCTGACCGCGGCTGAACCGCCGCGGTCAGAATGCTCATTGGAGCACCGCCAGTTGTCGGCGGTGCTCCCGTGGTCGGTGGCCCTGGCGGCCACCGGCCGCCAGGGTCAGAATGACCCTCTATATGTTTCAATAATGATTTTAATGAAGCAACTGCATCTTAGATAGCAAATCGTGAGCTGCAATAACCAGGACGATACAGCATGACAAGATTAAAATTGTGAGGAGAGTAAAGCGTAGAAATAACGCTACCATGTGGTCACTACAGTCAATAGACTAATTCCTACCTAGGCTATAATAGAGCACAGCGTGTTAAGCTCTAATTCTGCCCTTCTGGTTCCCCTGGGAAGATATCATCCCCCATACCTGAGCAAAGGCCTGAAGTCTGCATTAGCAGTTGTAGCGAAGCATTCAGCAGACAGCATACAGTTGTGGTTCTCTGGCTGGACTCTCCCTCTAACGTGTAAGGGACGAGGAAGTGTGTTTATAATAACACTGCTGATGTTCTGAGAAAATGTCCCTACCTAAGAATGTCTGTTTTCTACAGTATGAATGTAAGAGATAAAACTTTATACCACGTTCATCCGCAACCTAGCTTACTGCACGGAGTGAGCAAGAATGTCTTGTTTGAGAACAGAGTGCTGGCCTAGGCAAAAACAGCTAGAGAGAGAAAAATAAAACAAGACCGTAAAAGTGGCTACTGTAACAATAATAAAATAAAGTTGAATAAAATATATCTAGGTTAAAGTGCACAGTGGCATGCCTAGTATGCTAAAATAATGTGCATGGAGCTATAGCTTAAATGGCTACACAACAGGGTAACCTGACTGCCAACCAAAGACCCCATCTCTAACACATCCCCTCTCTTTTTAAGTATATAATCGCAGATTGGCCTCTTGTGCTCAAATGGACGTTGCAGCATGTAGTAAGTGGAGTTCCAACATGATGGCACCGCCTGCATGAAGCCTTTTGAAAGTACTCTATTAGCACACTGAATGATCCTCAATTGCTTCCGGGCTTTAAAGGAATTACTAAAATAAGTGCAAATTCTGTGATAGATAACCAGTATGTTGTTGACTTTTCTTTTTTGAGGACCTTCTACATAATGCAGATGATGTATGCAATATGCTAAACACAGTACTCTGATGTATCCTCCCTCAGCCATGGCTTTGATAATATTACTGCCATTATGACTGGCAACAAATCCAGAGATGAGACCTCTGAGTGGAAGCCACTCCTAGGCTTTGGTATTAAAGTTCTCCAAGATGTTGGCAGCTGTATGCCATTTACCATAATGAACATCATCACAGCTGCATGCTGTGTAAAGGCCCAAAAAACATAATCAATTGTGAGACCAGCAGTTAGCAGCTGCTTCACCCCCTTGAAGGAGAGCCAGTATGCAGTGATGCACATGTAATCTGTTGTCTGAAAACTTGCCCACTTATCTGTAGAGAGGTTGATGGACTGAACTGCACTCTTCTTCATAACTTGGTAAAACAATTACTGCCTTGATGGTGCAGTGCTAGCACATCAACAGTAGAAAAATAGGACTGGCTTCAAGTTGGAGCCTTTCATTTTGGGCAAAATTTCTTCCCAAATTCAATAGACCCCTCTCCTTCAATGAAAGGTAAAGGGAAGAGGTCAAGTGTTAATAGTGTTAATATTTTGTCCAGCTTCCCATTGTATAAATGCATTTTCTCAAGGGTTTGGTGGTACAATGACTCCTTAGTGAACATAGCCCTTTTAGCTGGCTGTTTTGACTGTTTTCCTTGTGATACCTTTGCAAGTGACCTCCCAGGGAGCAGGTATGCTTCTTAGGTGTTAAAGGGTGACTATATCACTCTGTCGCTTGAGCAGTTCTGAAGTTGCTGCAGGTGATGACCACACACTATGAATTACAGTGACAAGGCTGCTTTCAAAGATACGTACATTGTCTTTTTCTTCATCATCAACCCCCTTCTATCAATTGAACTTCTTCTTTTCTCAGCACCAACATCTAGGTTTTGAGGTGCTGTTCCCCTAGAATTGAATGTTGACTTTTTAGATGAAAGCAGACAGTGGTGGTGGAACTGCATGACTCATAACTGGTTGAAAGGAGGTGAGTTGTACCCCATCTATCTACACTAACAGTCACTGGCTCATCATCACCTTCCTCACTTCCAGGGCTTTCAGGAAACCTCCTTTTTCTTGTCACCCATTGTGGGTCTTGCTCTAGGTCCACTCAATGTCTAGATCATCAAAAGAAGTGAACGGAGTGCTTTTTCTTTTTTCTTGGGAATTGTAAAAATGATGTGTTTAATGGAAGAGCAGACACATCAAAATCTTGCACAGCAACAAGCTTTCTTTCCTGCACTGCACCTACTTCCAGAAGATCAGATGTTTCTGACTGTGGTCCCTGTTTCTGATTTTCCTGTGAAGATTTGGTTTGCTGCTGGGATAAATTGTTTTCAATCTTAGTACTAGTCTCCATGACTGCAGTCACTGTGGCACTGAAAGACACAGGTTTTAGTTTTGGTGGTGGTATCTTAGATCTAGGGACTATCCTCCTCCCAGCCTCTTCCAGCCAGAAGAAGGTGCAGCAGGTGTATTGCATTTCTGGAAAAATGAGGAGGGCTTGATGCTAGTGTTGGCACTGGCACCAAACTTCTTCTTCTGCTCAGTAGCCACTTTCTTGACAGGAACATCCTTCTTTAGGGACATCTTCTCTACATTTTATATGGGTTACCACTTACCACAAGCACACGCACTTAGCAGAGGAATCTGATGTCACTGTCAGCTAATTTGCAGGCTTCCCTTTGTCTCAGTATTGTCTGTGATGCCACATTCACCTGCAAGAAATGAAAATGAAGCATAAAGTCTGTGAGACCTAGGAAATCTAGTCAATGTAATAGACGTCATTATCAATCATCACAAATGATTATCAATAGTTGTGAGAAAACAGGGCTGATTGCAGAGGCCCCCTTACTTTTTGCCCCCATTTTCCACTTTTTGCTGGTGTTTTCCTGACTCTGATGGTGTCCTGGGTACTGCTAACCAGTCCCAGGGCCTGTGCTCTGTGTAAAATGGATATGCAAATTAGGCTAATTATAATTGGCTAAGTTAACCTACCTATAAGTCCCTAGTATATGGTAGGGCATGTAGGTTTAGGGACCACAGCATAGGTAGTGCACCCATAGGTGCACTGCTGAGGTGCCCAGTGTCCTTTTAAAGGCAGGCCTGCCTTGCTGGCTGCTTTTAAAGTTATATGCGAATTCGACTTTGGAATTAAAAGTAGTTCCAAAGTCTTAAACTACCTTATGTTTACATATAAGTCACCCTTAAGGTATGCCCTATGTGCCCCTAGGGCTGGGTGCCATGTAACTATAAGCAGGGACCTTATAAAAATAGTTTTATAAGCCCTGGTGAGGTAAAAACAGCCAAATTCGTTTTTCCCTCATTGTAGTAAATGGCCTTCATAGGCTAGAATGGGGAGACTTTATTTTAATTTTTAAAGTCTCCTTAAATGATGCATACCAAGAGTTTGGTATCAAATTAATTGTTGTAATAAATCCCACAACTTCCAGTTGTGGGATTTAATATAACTTGTTCAGGTAAAGAGTTTTAAACTTTACCTGAAAAGTTGCCAATTTCAGCCCTGCATTGTTTTTGCTGCTGTGCTCTGATTGGCCAGCCTCTAGCAGCTTGGCCAAGCTGCCTTGATGAGGTGTGAAGTGGCCTGGCTTCACACAAAGGAATGTGCCTGTGGGAAGGAATCTCCCCTCAGCAGATGGTGAGGCAGGAAGGGGGAGGGATGCCAAACCGGTCTTCAAAGGCAGAGAAGGACATTTGGAGCAACCAGCAACACCCCCACATCCTGCAACCCCAGACAACTAGGTGCCCCCTTGATTAGATTAGGAGAAGGCAGGAGAGGGGTGTGTTTATGATTTTTAGCCACACCAGTGGGTGGGCTCAGCCAGATGTAACCTCCAAAAATCAGATTCAGCCATGATGGATTTTTAGAGAATGTTGCCTCCTGGGATTGATTTTTGCCACACTCCCGAGGAAGTGGTCATCACAGGGGGGAGGACCCTGCACCTGATTGGAGAACCAGGACCTCCCTGCTTTTCACCCAGGAGCAAGGATAAAACTGGCAGACCTGCACCCACACCTCAGTTCCCTACCACATCCAACAAGGAAGAACAACAGAAGAAGAAGGACTGCCCTGCTGGACCCCTGGCCTGCACCTGGAACATGCACTCAGAAGGACTGCACCAGCTGCACACTTGGGTTTCACCACAAGAAGGACTTTGCCTGGCTTCAACTGGTTCAAGGAGGGACTCCCTGTTTGCTACAAGTGAATATTGCTATCCAGAGTCCCCTGCACCAACTCCTGAAGAAAGCGACCAGCTGACCACTGTCCAGTGGCCAAAAAGGAGTTTGCGCCAGGTGAATTCTGGTAGTTGTAGTCCTCACCCCCCAAGGACCATCTCAGAACTTCTGGACCCTTGGGGTGAGCTGTGGACCCCAAAAGAATCTTAAAAGGACATCTGGGAGAAGCCCCAGAAGTTTGGAGAAGTTTGGACAACTTTTGTAAAAAAGCTCCATAGAGGGACCGACCCATGGCGACAACTCTAGCCGGCTTGCCTCAACCGCGACCCGGCCTGATTTGCTGGTTCGTCCCGGTAAAGAAAATCTCCGAAAAAGAGTCTAAGTCCGAAGGTAAAAAGTTGACTGGGACCTCCCAGCCAGCGTATCCGAGGAGGGCTCCATGGACATCGGATCAAGATCCAGGTTTACCCCGGTCGAAGGATTTCCACCTCGAAAAAACGACTACGTCCGAAGGTAAAAATCTCTGCAGAGGATTCCCGCATCGCGTATCCGGAGAAGGGTTCCAGGAGGTCGGATTGGACTGGCAGGTTCGTCCCGCTGAAGAAAATCTTCAAAGAGACTAAGGGGGTCATTACACCCCTGGCGGACGGTGTTAAAGGTGCGGTAATACCGCAAACAGGCCGGCGGACAAAAAAAGGGAATCATGACCGTGGCGGAAACCACCAACATAGACAGCCACTTTAACACTCCGACCGTCACGGCGGTACAGACAAGCAGCGCGGCGGTCACCGCCAACAGACAGGCGGAAGACAATGTACTGCCCACAGTATCACAACCCGCCAATCCGCCACCGTTTACGGGGTGGATTCACCGTGGATAAAAACACGGCGGAAACAGCTTTTGCAGTGGGAAAACGCTCACCTTATACACATCCCACGAGGAAGGAGGACACCATGAAGCCAGAATTAGAAATCCTACCTGTCCTTGTCTTCCTGCTCATTTACGAACACCAGCAACGGCGGTGGCGACGACAACGGTGAGTACTGCACCTACGACATAAGGGAGGGGGAAGGCAAAAGTCAGTGGGACACACACGCAACACCTCCACCCCCACCCTCACCCTCGCACATTACAACACACACACCAATGCATGGCTAAACATCACAGTAACAATCCACAACCCCCCCCCCGGAAGAATGCAAAGACAGTATCCAAATATATACAGATATATATATATATATACACATTCAAAAGTATATACATTACGAGAAGCAGTGCAGGTATGCACATATCAATGTCCGTGCACTACTGGTCCAAAAATGCATGGGCGAGGCCCACAATAGATACCTGTCCACAAACGGAGAGAACACTGCTGGGGCATCAGATCGAAATACAACAGGCACCTCACGGGGAAGGGAAGGGGGGGCACCTCAGCCGGATTACAGCACCACGCCAGATCCACGACGGGGCTCCATGCCCATTGATGTATCCTGGGGAGTGCAAAGCCACAGTCTCTCAAGTCTATACAGTGGTTGGTTTGCCTACTGTTACATCCTGGGGAGTGCAAAGCCACAGTCTCTCAAGTCTCTACAGTGGGTGGGTTGCCCACTGTACCATCCTGGGGAGTGCAAAGCCATAGTCTCTCAAGTCTATACAGTGGGTGGGTTGCCCACTGTTACATCCTGGGGAGTGCAAAGCCACAGTCTCTCAAGTCTATACAATGGTTGGTTTGCCCACTGTTACATCCTGGGAAGTGCAAAGCCACAGTCTCTACAGTGGGTGGGTTGCCCACTGTACCATCCTAGGGAGTGCAAAGCCACAGTCTCTCAAGTCTATACAGTGGGTGGGTTGCCCACTGTTACATCCTGGGGAGTGCAAAGCCACAGTCTCTCAAGTCTCTACAGTGGGTGGGTTGCCCACTGTACCATCCTGGGGAGTGCAAAGTCACAGTCTCTCAAGTGGATAACAGTCTCCACTGGTTCTGGGGGGGTAATGGTGCCCACACTGCATTAGGCTCCACCTTGACGGTTCCTGTTCCATCACAGTCCCAGCTGTACATGGGATAACGATGCTTGTTGTGGCGGTGTTCCCTTGTTCAGCGGTGCTTTGCCCTGTTCAGCGGTGCTTTGCCCTGTTCAGCGGTCTTCACCATGGTGGTGATTCCCTTGTGCAGCAGTGCTTTGCCCTGTTCAGCGGTGCTTTGCCCTGTTCAGCGGTCTTCACCATGGCAGTGATTCCCTTGTGTAGTGGTGCTTTGCCCTGTTCAGCGGTCTTCCCCATGGCGGTGATTCCCTTCTGCAACGGTGCTTTGACATGGGGGTCTCTGATTTGTTCAGCGGTTCTCTGCCCTGTTCTGCGGTGCTTTGCCCTGTTCAGCGGTCTTCACCATGACAGTGATTCTCTTGTGCAGCGGTACTTTGCCATGGCGGTCTCTGCCCTGTTCAGCGGTTCTCTGCCCTGTTCAGCGGTGCTTTGCCCTGTTCAGCGGTCTTCACCATGGCGGTGATTCCCTTGTTCAGCGGTGCTTTGCCATGGCGGTCTCTGACCTGTGCATTGGTGTGTGGCATGACGGTCCCTCATTGCCCAGCAGGGCAGTGGCAGCCGGGGCCCTCCTGGACAATGACTCTGGCGTTGGTCACCAGACCAGTGACGATACTCCTGCCCTCCTGGACACTGACTCAGGCGGGGGTCTCCTGACCAGTGACGATACTCCTGCCCTCCTGGGCACTGACTTCGGCAGTGGTCTCCTGACCAGTGACGACGGTGCTGGTGGTGGCGTCCCGGCCGCCGGGGAGGATGGCGCCCTTCTCCGCCGTGCTGCTCTCACCAGACTGTGCAGACTTCTTCTGGCCCTTTACCACCCTTGGAGGAGTCACAGCTGACTCTGCAATCCCCCTGGGACCCTTGTGAGCAGTTTTGCCGCCAGGAGTCTTCACCCTGTCCCGTCAGCCACTTTCCAACTTGAGATGCTTTACAGGGGGTGGACTGGCAGTGCTTTGGCTCCGTGTCACACTGCCTGCCCTGGTGGCCGGTGCACTCCACACACCTGTAACACGCATCACTGGTAGTGGAGTCTTTTTGGCTGAGGCGCTACTACGGGACTTATGAATTGGAGGGGTGGGGGCAAAGAGGTCAATGTTGCTGAGGGAGAGTTTATGACGAACACTGGGATGGGTAGCTGGAGGGGGTCTGGGAGTGGAGGAAGAGGAGGTGGTTGTAGGAGGTGTCACTTTAGGTGTTTTGCGTGCAGGTGCAGGTACTGGAGGCTGTCGTGAGGTGGATGGATGTTGGGTGTGTGGGTGCCCACGTTGGTGAACTTTGGGAGGGGGCATCACAGACACACTGGGAGAGGACACAGGGGACGTGTAAATGAGAGTTGGGGTTGTGAGTGCAGGTGGTGCGAGTCGTAGTGCCTGTAGATGTAGTGCATGCAGGTGAGAGTGTAGATGACACTGGGAGGGAGGAGGGAGATGATGAGGAGGGGGACACAGTGGAGGCAGTGGATGTTGCTGTGTCTGTTTGTGTGTGATGCTTGTGTGAGTGCCTGTGGGATGTGTGGTGCCTATGTTTGCCTGAGCTACTTTTGTGTGTTGAGGTGTGTGCATGCTTGTCTGATGGTGTGCTTGGGATGGGCTGGGGTACAGGGGATTGGGTCTGGGTGGAGGAAGTTGGAGGGGGGAGGCTAGATACAGGGACAATGGCTGCCATCAGTGCTAAGGCCAGAGATTGCAGGGTTCGCTGAAGGGCAGCCTGACCAGAATGAATGCCTTCCAGGAATGCATTACCGTGTTGCAACTCCCTTTCTACTCCCTGGATGGCATTCACAATGGTAGACTGCCCAACAGTGAGTGACCTGAGGAGGTCAATGGCCTCCTCAATGAGGGCAGCATGGGTGACAGGGGCAGCGGCTAAGGTGCCCGGGGCGAAGGTGATATCCACTCTCCTGGGTGAGCGGGCACGGGGCGAAGGCTGAGGGGCTGCTGGCAGGGCGGAGCTCCCGTCGGCGGAAGAGTCCGTGTTGCTGGTTGGTGATCCGGTGACCGACGTGAAGCTCCCCTCGCCCTCCGTCCCACTGGTGCATTCTGAGTCCGTGGTGTGGCCCTCCATGGCCATGTGGGATGCAGCTCCCTTGTGCTCCGGTGCCACTGTACCTCCGCCTGATGATGCTGATGCACACAAGAACAGGGAGAGCAGAGAAAGGGGGGGGACGACAGAAGAAAGACAGGTTGAGTGCATGGCTTACCGCTACCGTTGGCGGACAATACAGACACAGCAGCCCCCTGCACTACGCCATGCTCCTGGCCTCTACAGATGCAATTCCTGGGATATGGCCTACATCGCTATGGTGGACATCTGCACACATGGATGCCACAGGGGCATGTATACCTGTACTTGTCACTCTACTGCGGTGGGGTGGAGTGCCACATGGCCTGCATTACGGAGGGGCCTAGCCTATGGAGGTCGCCCTGGCCTAGGGAAACCCACAACCCTCCTCCCACACCCAGACCCCTCAACTGTGCGCAAAGTCCCCAGAATGAGGGTGTACTCACCCCCTTGTGTCTGCTGTGATGCCCTTAAGCGCCCATCCAACTCAGGGTAGGCCACCGCCAGGATCCGGAACATCAGGGGGGTCATGTGTCGACGGGCACCCCTCCCATGTTGGGAGGCCATCCCCAGCTGAGCCTCCGCCGTCTTCTTGCTCCAGCGGCGAATGTCCTCCCATCTTTTACGGCAGTGGGTGCCCCATCTCTGGTGGACCCCCAGGGTCCGTACGTCCTTGGCGATGACACGCCAAATGTCCTTCTTCTGGTGGGCGCTGACCTACATGACATGCACAGGGGAAGAAGAGAAGTCATTAGCAAGAGCACCGTCGAAGTGAGTGGCCCACATCCCTGCCCTTGCCATGTGGCACATGCATTCACAGTCCTTCACGTTCACTGCACTCTGCCCCCTTCCCTCTTACAACCAGCCCTCTCCACCCAGGCATAGCCCATACAACGTGCTCCCTGTGTACTTACCTGTTGGTCTGGAGGACCGTAGAGTAGCGTGTACTGGGGGAGGACCCCGTCCACGAGCTTCTCCAACTCCTGAGCAATGAAGGCAGGGGTCCTTTCCCCAGACGCAGCAACCATTGTCTCTTCCAGACCGAGGTCACAGCAGCACTTGCAGTGTAGGTCCTCTCCTGTCGAAGATCAGGCATCAAGTGATTGAACAGAGAGAAAATGGCGGTCACGTCTGCGGCGGTGACGTCCGTGGTCCGCTCCTGGGACCCATGGGGTCCAATGTTAACCAATGCAGCTTTGCGCCGCGGTCTTTGACCGCCTACCACGACGGTGTACAACGCCAGCGCAGTTACCTCACATCCCATTGTCCCACTTTACAGGTAAGGCAGCCGCCATTTCAGGGGCCCACATCGCTTATTTTGCAACTGCATCACACATACCTAGGCCTACACTCGACACACATACAGGAAGATTTTTGTCTTTGCTGTCGTGTTCTGTGTAGCTGTGGGTACATACCTGGGATTTTGTTGACTCTGTGGTCGCTGTTGTCCTTCCTAGGCACCGTCAGCTGGGACATTTGAGAAGATGGCGGAATCCTCTGGTGTACCAACCGCTGGTGGGCCTGTTGACAATGGAGGAGCGACATTTACTCATCACCTACAGGTTTGACCGTGCCACTATCCAGGAACCATGTACCCAGTTGGAGCCAGACCTGATGTCACCAATCCACCATCCCTCAGGAATCCCCCCTCAAGTGCAGGTGCTGTCAGTGCTCCATTTCCTGGCAAGTGGATCGTTTCAGACAACAGTGGCCATGGCATCAGGGATGTCCCAGCCTATGTTTTCCAACGTGTTGTCCAGAGTGTTGTCTGCCCTGCTGAAACACATAAGGAGCTACATCATTTTCCCTCAGGTTTAGGATTTGGCTACAGTAAAAGGTGACTTCTATGCCCTTGGACATATCCCCAACATCATAGGTGCTATTCATGGGACCCATGTAGCTCTGGTCCCCCCCCACAGGAGTGAACAGGTGTACAGGAACCGGAAGAGTTATCATTCCATGAATGTTCAGATGGTGTGTTTGGCAGACCAGTACATCTCCCAGGTAAATGCTATGTTCCCTGGCTCAGTGCATAAAGCCTACATCCTGCGCAATAGCAGCATCCCTTATATGATGGGTCAACTCCAGAGGCACCGGGTGTGACTATTGGGGGACTCTGGTTACCCCAACCTGTCATGGCTACTGACCCCAGTGAGGAATCCCAGGACCAGGGCAGAGGAACACTACAATGAGGCCCATGGGCGGACTAGGAGGGTGATCGAACGTACCTTCGGCCTCCTGAAGGGCAGGTTCAGGTGTCTGCATATGACAGGTGGTTCCCTATTCTACTCACTGAAGAAGGTGTGCCAGATCATCATCGCCTGCTCAATGCTTCACAATCTTGCTTTGCCACACCAGGTGCCTTTTCTGCAGGAGGATGGTCCAGATGGCGGTGTTGTGGCAGCTGTGGAGCCTGTGGAGCCTGTGGACAGTGATGAGGAGGAAGCTGAGGAAGAAGACATAGACAACAGGGAGTCAGTCATACAGCAATATTTCCAGTGACACACAGGTGAGAACAGTTTTCTTTTTACTATTACATTCACTTTCACACTTCTACCTCTATCCTGTCTGTCAGTTCATAGCAGTATTTGGTCACTGAGTTGTACCTTTCCATTACGGTTTCACAGGTGTGGTTAGCCACGTGTGTCATCTGCTTGCATCCTTCAAGGACTAGTGATGTGTGACATAGGTATGTTGGCTTTACAATTGGAAACGCATGTTGACGCTGTCATTGATTATGCATATTTACCAAATCACAGACTGACTCCAGATTGTTTTGTGGTTCAAGGGTGTTTATTTTAGTGCTCAAAAATGGAGGGGGGTAGTAATATGTTGATGGGTGATGGTGGAGGAATGTCCATGGCAGAGTCCAGTCCATTAGTCACACAGGTGCACTGCCCATATGGGCATAGGAAGTGGAGCTGGGGCAGTTCCAATCTGGACAGGGTAACAAAGTGAGACAGTGGGAAGACAATCAGGGTGGTCTCATTTCCTGGCGGGGGTCTTGCCATCTTGCTCTGTCCTGTTCCTGGATCTCAGGGACCGCTTGCGGGGTGGTTGTCCGTCTGCAGGGGGTGGGGTGCTGGTGTGGTGGTCCTGTGGTGGGGCGTCCTGTCCACTAGCGCCCGCGGAGGTGGTGGGCAGTTCATCGTCCATGCTAGTGTCAGGGGCCCCTTGGAGTGCCACGGTGTCCCTCATGGTTTTTTGTATGTCCTTCAGCACCCCTACGATGGTGCCCAGGGCAGAGCTGATGGTTCTGAGCTCCTCCCTGAACCCCAAATACTGCTCCTCCTGCAGGTGCTGGGTCTCCTGAAACTTGACCAGGACCATCGCCATCGTCTTCTGGGAGTGGTGGTAGGCTCCCATGATGGAGGAGAGGGCCTCGTGGAGGGTGGGTTCCCTTGGCCTGTCCGCCCCCTGTCGCACAGCAGCCCTCCCAGTTCCCCTGTGTTCCTGTGCCTCCGTCCCCTGGACCGTGTGCCCACTACCACTGCCCCCAGGTCCCTGTTGTTGTTGGGGTGGTGGGTTATCCTGAGTTCCCTGTATTGGTGGACACACCGCTGATTGACGTGTCCTGGGTACTGAGGTATGGGCCCGCTGGGTGGGTGCTGTGCTGGTGTTACCAGAGGGTGGAAGGTCAGTGTTGGGCTGTGCCTGTGCAAGGGGAACCGACTGTCCCGAGGCCCACAATGGTCCGGGCTGGTCATCAGGATCCAGTAGGGTAGAGCTGCTGTTGTCACTGTGGGCCTCTTCTGTGGGTGGAGTGGAGTTGTCTGGACCCTCTGGTGTGGTGACGTTCTGTAGTGGTCCTGCAGGGATATAAGAGCATGATTAGTGCATGTGTGTGTAATGGTGCGCAATGGGTGGGTGTTTGTGTACCCCAGTGCAAGCATTCCTGTGTGTGGGTTTGTGTGATGATGGTTAGGGTTTTTTTATGGGTATGTGCAGTGAGCATGCTTTGGTGAGGGGTGACCATGCTTCGTTTGTGCATGCGGGGCTTGGTGTTGGGATGTGTGGTTTGTGTTATGAGTACATTAGTGAGGAGTTGGAGTGATAGGGGAGGGGGTGAGGGTGGGGGTGTGTGATGGAATGCAGGTAGGGTGGGGGATGTGATAGTTGAGATTTAACTTACCAGTGTCCATTCCTCCACTGACTCCTCCGAGGCCCTCTGGATGCATGATGGTCAAGACTTGCTCCTCCCATGTTGTTAGTTGTGGGGGAGGAGGTGGGGGTCCGCCGCCAGTCCGCTGTACTGCGATGTTGTGCCTAGAAACCACAGAACGCACCTTTCCCCGTAGGTCGTTCCACCTCTTCCTGATGTCTCCCCGATTTCTTGGATGCTGTCCCACAGCGTTGACCCTGTCCACTATTCTTTGCCATAGCTCCATCTTCCTGGCTATGGGTGTGTGCTGCACCTGTGAGCCAAATAGCTGTGGCTCTACCCGTAGGATTTCCTCCACCATGACCCTGAGCTCCTCTTCGGAAAACCTGGGGTGTCTTTGGCGTGACATGAGGTGGTGTGGGTGATGTGTGGGGTGGTGTAAGTGTTGATGTGTGGGGTGATGTGTAGTGGTGTGTGGTGTTTTGTGCGTGTAATGTTGTATTGGTGATGGTGTTGTGTGCCTCTGTGCGGTGGGGTTCTCAGTTGCTGTGCTCTCTGTCTATCTGGCCTTCGTTCGTGAATTCTGGTCGTAGGGGTTTGTGGGTGATGTGGGTGTGTTTTATTTTGTGTTTGGTGTGTGGGAGTGGTGTTTGTATGTGTATCAGGTGTGTGTATTTTGAATTGTCCAATGTGGCGGTGTTTTGGAGATGTGTGTGTATATTGAGCGCGGCGGTGTGTACCGGCAATGGAATACCGCGGTTGAAAGACCGCCGCGTGGATTCGTGGTTCATGATAGCATGGGCGTGTTTCTGTTGGCGTGACGGTGGAGGTTTTGTTTTCGCCAGTTTATCACTGACCTTTGGTGTGGCGGTCTTATGTGGGTGTCTGAATTTCGGCGGATTCCGAGATGTGTGTCATAATAGCTGTGGCGGAATTGGCGGTCTTCTGCACGGCGGTAAGCGCCTTTTACCGCCAATGTTGTAATGAGGGCACAAGTGTGAAGGTAAACATTTAACCGAGGTCTCCTGGGGCCTGTAGCCGAGCAGGGCTCCATCGCGGTCGGCCTTAAACTTTGACTTTGCCCCGGTCGAGGTGCAACCAGATGACCCGAGTGGCGTTTTTTGTTTCTAGGCGCTAAAAAAAAAAAAAATCTTTCAAAATTCATATCTCCGGTTCCCCTTATCCGATTTTATTCATTTTGGTGTCATTTTAAAGATAAAAATATCATCTATTTTTATAAATTGGTTTTGGATTTTTAAACTGTTTTCTGTGTTTTATTTAATTACTGTTTTGTGATATTTGAATGCTTTACACTTTGTCTCCTAAGTTAAGCCTTGACGCTCGTTGCCAAGCTACCAAGGGTTGAGCTGGGTTTAATTTACTGAGACCTAACTGGACCTTAGTGGAGGTTAGTGGCCTATTGCTAAGTGTAGGTACCTACCTGCCCTTACCAATAACCCATTTTCCAGCAATAGTGCACCAATGCCTAAACCTACTTTATGTTTTGCTGGATATTACACAGGAAAAGTTAGATTTGTGCCCTCTAGGGCCCATGGGACCCCTTAGGGAGCCCAGGGAAAGCAGGCAAAATAAAAATAAATAATTGCTGGTGTCCCTCCAGGGCCCATGGAGATCCTCTGGAAGGTAGAGGAGGCAGGCAACAATCAAACAAGTTAATTAAATAATAGCTGGTGTCCCTACAGGTCTCATGGGCCCCCTTTGGAAGGTGGGGGGAAGGGCATAAATTAAATAAATTAATTGAGTAATAGCTAGTGTCCTTTCAGGGCCCAGAAGGACCGAACTGGAGGTGAGGGATGGCTGACAAAATTGCATAAACTAAGTGGCATATTTATCAAGCTTTCACACAGATGCATCATAGCGCAGTAAGCCACCTTGCTGAGCTGCATGAATAGGAAGGGGCAGGAATGCACCATATTTAACATTATACAGTGCGTTGTTGTCCTTTCCTTGTGTGGTTCACATTGTAGTGTATTCCCCCAATGCAGGCACCTTTGTGCCCTGGTGCAAGGGCTCCTGCTTTGATAACAGGACAGTTTTGTGCAAGAAGGGGAATCTGCCTGCACAAAAATAATCCACTGAGGCATTTTCCTCTTTCTATGTGTACTGAAATATGCAGCACACAATTAAAGAAGGAGAAAAGGAAGATAAATAAAGATGTTTCTCCTTGTTATGCCTCACCTGGGGAGGTGTAGTATTTTGCCACATTCCCAGGTGGTCCACTAGTCATAGTAAATCTGGGAATGCGCCAAAATCCTTGGGTAGATGCCTGGAAACATCCCCCCTCCACTCATGGAACGTCTTCCTGGGGCAGAGTACCGCTACACATTGATTCGCAATGTTTTGCATTACTCTGGATTTATCATGCCACACAGAGCCACTCTCGGTGACCTTGCATGGCTTGATAAATCTGACTTAGCAGTTGCATTGCCCTTGCGCCATGTGCATGGCACTAGGGCAATGCAGCTCATTGATAAATCTGCCCCTTTTCGCATATTTGCTAGTTTCCTTCTAGGGTCCATAGCATTCCTTTAGGAGGAAAACAGACATCAAATTTGGTGTCCCACCAAAGGCCCTTGGGGACCATAACAGATTCAGAGGGAGGTAGCAAAAATAGATAATGCATTCAAAGTATCCATTCCTTCCGGGGCACATGGGAAGCAGGCAAAAATCAGATACATTAATAAAAAACAGCAACTAAGTAGTACAGACTGCTACAATCAACAACAAGCACAAATTATTATTTCCAGGGAAAAAAATGATCAATGGACATGTGCAACTTCTATCAATGTTAGTAGAAAATGGCTTTTATAACAGGAAAAAATATTTGAAAACACACTGCTTGCACAAAATGACGGTCACTCATCACCAGTGATTGTACATGTGAGTGTGGTGGTGACTGTCTTTGAAGAATTATGTCAACATGTGATGACTAGTTAATTCACGAAAGATGCAAATGAGTGACTTATAGTGTACCCACCTCACTACTGGTTATTATGGGTACCTTCTCAAGTCCTGAACTAGTCACTTGCAAATTATTGATTTCATGTGTGTTAATCTAGTTAGTTTAATAGAAGCCAAATGAGACTACAACACCAAAAATGGTTTAGGATTTTGTATGAAAGTGGAGTATTATGTAGTGAGGCTGGTTAGTTCTCATTATGCAATACTCACACAGTACCCCAAGCTTGGTCCTTTGGATTCACAATATTAAGGGCCAGATTTATACTTTTTGACGCAAAAGTGCACTAATGCAGTTTTACGTCAATGCTGACTAGTGCCATTTTTTAACGCCACCTGGGGCACCATATTTATACTATGATGCTGGGTGGCTCTAAAAATCAGTTAGAGTCATTTTTCCCAATAGTAACCATTGCGTCTTGTTGTAAGGCAAAATGACATTAATGGAGGAAAAATGACTCTAATCCGATTTACGAAATGTAAACACATCGCAAAACAGAAATGCACCATTTTTGCCCACAATAACGTCAAAAACAGACACTAACGGAGAAAACAGTGCAAAGGAGAGCCACAATGGAACGAGGAAGCCAGAATAGACCCCAGGGAGACCCCATTCAACCAGGGTCCAGCCAGGATGACACAGACAAGACCCCGGAGAGGGGGAAGAAAAAGAGAAAGTGTTGTTTAAGTGCAGAGGAGCATGAAATATTGGTGAGAGAGGTGATGGAGCATCAACATCAACTCTTTGTCACCTCTATAGTGCCAATTGGAAGGAGAGAGGCAATCTGGTAGCAGATTGTGGATTAGATCAACAGTGTGGCAGAAGTCAAAAGAACTGTAATTGAGTGCAAGAAATGCTGGCATGACTGCAAGTGAAGGACAAAGGAAAAAATGGCACGGAACAGGAGCGCAGCACTGCAAACTGGAGGTGGGAGTCCACCACCACAAGAGGACTTGGACAAGATGGTTGCAGCGGTCATCCTGAAGGAAATCATCACAGGAATTGCTGGACAGGACAGCGCAGACTACCAGGAAACACCACAAATGCAGGGTAAGTTGCATGGAGGACATTTATGCTAAAATGTCAAGTGCAAGAAGAGGGAGGCACATAGGACTCACACAATGCATGTCAAAGGAGTGCAGAGGGACACAATGCCCATTAAGCAAGTTGCACCAATGCGATGTAATCTTCACATGTACTTGTGCCTTGGTAGTGCCATAGACCATGACACATACACAACCTGGACATATTTTGAACACCAGGCCTAAATGCCTAAATGTACATATGCAGCACATGGGATGGATGGCATGTGTACTCACTGTGCCATTGGTTATGACATTACAATATCCCTTGCATGTAGTCATATCAACACCACCAACACCACCAAGACCTCAGAGACCAGGTAGTCAGTCAACACCATTCCTGTGGTTATGTCATAATGGTGTCCCTTGCAGTAACACCTTGCAACTGCCTTGCCTTATTGCCCAAATGCATGTGTGCTATATATCACAGCACACAAGTCATTGCAACTGTCCCAACAGCACCCGGGCATGTGCAGGTAGCACCACCCCACCATACGTAGACAACACATCCACATGAAGCAGCCATCCCTACATCATGCAGTCAGGGTGTCTCCTGGGTGCATGGAACAATGAACTGAACAGGCGCTGGTGGAATAGCAGGCTGGACCTGTATCATTGGTAACATGCCACTACCTAGACCAAAAAAAACAGAAGTAGTATTAAACCACATATCTTGATGCTGAACTGAAATGAGCTACTACAGAAAGTATGTATGACAGATCGCAAACAGTAGGTCACAACAGTCACAGGCTGAGCCCACAACTACTCTGACACAACCATGTCAGACACATGGGAATGGGGAAATAAACACACACATAAAACACATGGGGTATGACTGTGAACATAATGGTGGATAATTCCACATCGACCGACGGGGGTTGGTGCATGGGCAAGTCCGGTGTTGGTAAGACTGCTAGTGCAGTGTACCCTTTGGGCTTGGCAGTTGGAGTAACACGTTGAGATGGCGCTGGATATCTGACTGCTCTATGGGCCACTTAGCACAACATTCTTGATAGATCAAATAGACTCAGTGCCAGTTTTAAGCAGCATTGGGTGTAACAGGACACAGTGCATTCAGCCCTGTAAATTAGGTAGCGGAAAGGGCAAAGGGCAGGGCATTGGACCCTGTGCACTGCCCATGCCAAGTGCATGGGCTGTGCAGGGGCACCCAGGGCCACATCACCAACAACCATTTCATGGGTGTTACACCACCATGAAAAGGCTGGTGGAAATGCAGACACAGACTTGGTGTGTAGTGTTGTACATAACAAAGGTCTGATGTCACAGGACAGATGGCATAGCCAGTCTGTAAGCTGCTGGAAACCTGCCACGTCCTGGTCATTGGCCCTTGGGGCATTCTACTTTGGTAACAGTTGCCACTACCACCTGTGCTGTTGGGGGCGTTCAAATTAACAATGGTAGTCAGATGTCCATTGGACTGATGCACTTGAATTGAGGGACCAGTATGACTTCCTGCAGAAAACTCCTGTTAAATGGCTATGTCCATTGACTCATTTTCCATCAGGCACTGTCACATACAGAATGATATACACAGCAGAAATTTAATAACCATACTGCCCACGCCTGGATTCAACCCTGTGCTTGTGTCAAATGAGCTGTACTGTCATCATGCTGCACTCATGTATCATAGTGCAAGGAGGGCTGCATTGAGGGGGAGGACATATGTGTTTAGAAAGTCAAACAGACCTACACAGATTAAATTAAATTGAAATCTGCCAGGTCAATGGGTGCCATGCAATGTAGCACACAAATGTAAACAACATGAGGAGCCATCAATGGCAACAAGAGCATAGTGTCCTGGCATTGCCATCCCTGGGGCGGTGCAAGGTCTCAGCACAACATGGGTGTACGTATAACATGTAAGAATGTGTCAGGTGGAAATTGCCATGTGTGGGGCTTTTGCATGATCACAGCAACACACATTGCAAGGCTTCACCATACAAATGGATGCAAAGGGAGGGTAGAACATGAAAAGATGATGTCAAGCCACAAAAAGGATAGACAACACACTTAGAAGATATGACGCAGCTAATTGTGCCAACTGGGCTTCCCTTCATGTGACATGCAGGTGGGGGATAGGGCTGTAGACTGCAGCTATGATGTACAGGAACAATACTTTGGAAATAAGGGGCGCATCATAGGCCCCTAGCACCACAGAAGCACCACAGAAGCATCACTTTAAGTGGCGCTCTTGTGGCACTAAGCACTGCGCCATATTAACAAGGTGGGTTAAGCCACTTTTTGTGGCTTAACGTCACCTTGTAAATACGGCCCCTTCCCAACCATCACTGTGCGTGGAAGGTGCATGCAATGGGTTTTGCTGTGGGAGTCCCACAGCAACACCCATTGCATTTTGATGCTGCCTCAGATAAATGGAATTTTATCAACCTGAGGAAGTGCCAAAATCTTACCCCATCCCTAGGGTGCAACGAGGAGGAATACATTTATACCTCCTCATTTTTTGCTTTTCCAATGTGTGCTGCATTCTGCTGCATGCATTGGAAGAGCGAAATGCCAGAAATGATTGTTTATGTGCATGAAGGTGTCCCTTCCTGCACATAAACAATCATTTGTAAATGACGCTTTGGCTCTTCTGTGTTTGCTGCATTTTACAGCTCATACAGAAGTGCCAAAACGCCATTAGTGACTGTTAATGTGCAGGAAAGGACACCTTCAGGCACATAAACAATAACACCTCTCACAATGGTGCAAGGATGCCTGCGTTGGCGCTGGCAGCTGAATTTTGCACCAGCACAGAGGACAACACAGGGGTGTGCCGTATTCACTTACATATGGCGCATCCTTGTGTTACCAAAGTGACACAGCGCAGCGTTTCCACTTTTTGCATAGCACCATGCTGCACCAATTTCCATAAATATGGCCCAAAGATGACAATGAGCCTCAAATATCAAGTCAGTGACGTGACATGTCAACTGCCACAACACAGATAGACTGATTTTACACCATCTCATTGCAGAGGATGATGGCTCTCCTGCAGATCTGCCTGTCTTGGAGTACCCTGATGACCTGGATGACCAGGTGGCAACTATCAGCCAAGAGACCCTCCAAGAAGTCCATGTAAACCTCCAGACACCACCTCCAATCGCAAGGAGGAGTATTGATGTAGCAGACATTCCCCAGGCCCCACTTAGCACTGCACAGCTGAGGTCTCAGAGGACCCAGGGACCAGCTTTGAGAGGACAGTGGTAGGAGTCCAGTGGGAGCTGGCCAAGGAGGTGCGAGTGGGGATGCAAACTATGGCAGCCGGCCTTGAGGGGATGCGGACGTGCATGGCTATGGCTACTGAACAGACTGCAGCCAAACGACACACACACTCCCCAATGTGTGGAGTCCAGGAGTGTTTGAGGGACCTGGCTGCTGCCATAAGGGAGAGGCCACAGCAACTGCCCTCCCAAACTGGCATCAGCGTGCTGTAGGACAAGATGGACTCCATGCACCGGGAAATGGTCTCCTTCATGGCAGACATGGCTACCTACCACAGGGATGTTGCTGCTATACTTACAAATCAGCAGCTGCTCCTTGCTTCAGTGATGTCATATGTAGTGCCACAGATGGCAGCTGCTGGGAACTGGGAGTCCACATCTCCAACCACTGAAGTGTGTGTGGCCCCCTCTACCTCACCACCACCACCATCAAGGGTAGAGGAGGCACCAAACACATCAGAGGATGAAGATGTGGAACAGATCATCTCCATCTGTAGGAGTTCCCAGTAGCACCAGCCCATACCACATTGGCAGTGCTTTCCTTTGTCCTGTGCTTGACATCATGCCAGTGTTAGCACTGTTGCAGAAATGCACTCTACACAGGCACACTGCTGAACTTTCTGCTATGGACTGCAATTGTCTCTAACTTTTCAGTTGGCAATTTATGTTCCCCTGCATTGAAAGACACTTTACCCACGCATGTCCCATGACATGCCCCTCAACCGTGGGCTTGTGTTGTGTCACAATTCGATGGATTCCATGAATGGGGTCCCAGACCTGGACATTGTAAATATTGCACTATATCACTTGTTATTAAACACTACCCACACAACCAGCATGTCTTTGTGTGTTGTGAAACATCGAATACGCTTAGGAATTGTGACGTGTGTAACAGGTCTTAAGTCACAGGGTGTCAGTACAAGAGTGCATGAATATGCGGGCACATATCTATGCACATGGTACCTATATGATGCACGTCGATGCTGGTCTCATCCCCTACAAGCAATTCACTGAGTATGTAAAAAAATTTGAACACATGTATGCTACACCCACTACATACAGCAGGAATGGCTGTGAAACAGTTCTCGGGCAACATCGTCAGCTGGAAGTACCAGTAGAACACATTGGTGTGAAACCGAAGGACTCAACCTCATCTGTAATTGCCACTGGTCAGTTTAGCAGGATAGGAATGAAATGTAGACTGTTGTTGGATGTCCCACAGTGCCCAACATTCTGACACAGGACCCATACAATGACAGCTGAATTACCACACTTACCTGTCCTATACATGGACAACATAGTCACCATGAGCGGTGGGTACACTGGATGGCAGATGCACAGACAAGTAGAAGTGTTGTAGCTGCCAATATGACAGCTCAGTTGTAAGAAGGTGATGAACATGTCAAGAGAGTGATCCGGAGGCCGGACGGAATCCCTAGAAAAACACACATCCATGGGAAGACCCTGAGACCCAAGCATAAGACGCATGAAGTAAGAAAGTACCGAAAATGTTATAATTAGATTTTCACAAAACTAAAAAGAATTAAGAACACCTATCCTAACCTAACCTAACCTAACCTAACCTAACCTAACCTAACCTAACCTAACCCATCCTAACTATACATAACCAACAACAGACCCTAACTACTCTATGCTAAACTTACCTAACACATTTAATGACACCCTCAAAACATTGGGCACCCACCCCCTTATATCACGAGACACATGCAGGACAACATATACTAAACTACACATATACTACCTATTACTAAAAAATATATGTTTTTTGGGTATAATTTATTTTAAAAAAGTTTTATACATTTTTTTAAAAACATACAAACCTCAACATCAACCCCCACCCACCCACATCGTAAAATGGAAAAAGTAGAAAACCCACCCCCAAACCTATTTATCCTAACTAAACCACTAACCTAAACTAACCTACAACTAACCCCCTCATACCCACTAAAAAACATTAAAACAAATGAGGTACTGTACTGGGGATGAGAGTCATTATGCCATTCACAGGTTTGCCTTCTTGAGTTACCTCTTTATGAATTTTAGTCTTTTTCTGTTCTTCTCCACCTCCTTCTCAAGAGAGTCCAACTTTTTTAGGACCTGTGTGACATCCCTCTCTAGGTCCCTGATGGCACTCATGTCCATGGCAGCAGGTGTGGTTGGCTGTGGCATGGATGTTGAAGGTACAGCAGCTGGGGCTATTGTGATGGTGGCAGCTGTGGTCCCCTTCACAGCTGTGGTGCTTGGTCCTCCCTGTGTGGGCAGTGTGGGTTCCCCTTGGGTGAATGCCTGCCACTCACCAGTGGATCACTCCATGCGATAGTGGCGTGCCAACTTCCTAAACCCAGATTCCACTGCCAGTATGTGCCGATAGCTGACTGCCCTCTTCTGAAAGGCACGCAGTTCCTCGTTGTTCATGTTGGCAGCTGTTTAAATGAGACAGGCAACCATCAGTGTCAGCATTGTGTGGAGTATGTACAGATTATTTGTTTACACTCTACATCAAATTGCACATGCACTCCAACTCACATTATGAATAATACAATGGCCCTGATGGATGAAACAACAACGCTGCCTTAGAATCATTTCATTGACACTATAGCCACCTGCAACAAGATTAGGAAACAAACAAAATTAGATGTGCATTGATTTTGTGCCATGTGTAACAATGCAAAGGCAGCATCAACTTCACATAGGTCAGGGCCACTTTTCCTCATCATCTGTGTCAAATTTCAACCATACATCACCAGTAACTTTGAATCTGTTATTGGGAGTATGGGATGCAGTTGGTAACCATAAGAGGTCAGTGTTGATAGGTACACATGCAAGCCTGATCAAAATGACTGTCACCTACACTGTGAGCATCACATCTACCTACAAATTTGTTGTTCCCACCCCCTGGGCCTCAGGGGGGATGGCCATGCAATTCATCATTTCAACTATCCAGGTCATCCACCAAGGCATGCTCACTCATACATGGAGTCAGGGAGTGGATCATATTTTAGGAGGGCTAACAACTAGGAAGCTGGTATCCATAGGTCTTTCACATCTACATTCATGTGTCCAGGTGCAGACACCCATCAATACCATTCCTTACACACCCATATCCATGCCAGCACATCTTTGGACTTGACCTGCATGCACGCCCACTACTTTCCATATAAGTGTCACATAAGTGGAGTACAATATATATGGCACCATGCTGGGGGACAATAGACCACTCAGTCCTACATGTACATTACAGTACTTGTGTACAAAATGGTGCATCACTGTGGTGTGAGAATGACGGTGTGTCCCAATGCCAATATTTTCACACAGTGCACATCTCAGTCACATATGGGCCTACATGTGACTTGTCATCACCTTGTTTACATGATGCTGCCCACTGAGCGCCACAAGCCCCACAAGATATGACTCTATGCACACGCATGGGGAACCCTTAACTGTGTCACAGTGTCACCATCCAGCCTACTTTGATATCTGATCAGTTCACAGCTCATCACTTCTAGCATTGGGTGCAACACACATGACTCACTCACCCAAAAGCTCTAATCACTACACAGGACAGATATATTCACATTTACTGGATTAATCTAGGTCCTCAAATCTTGTCACTTCGCCTATGGTGTAGGGGGCAGGTCCACCTGAAAGATATGGATGGAAAACCATGGTTAGTATCATATCACTGTCACTACTAGAGGACAACATATTACAGTGTGTACAATTTTAGAGGAGTGAGCTAATTATCCAGGTTGAGAACAGTGTAACAGACACACCACTGCAAACCCACGATGAGACTGACACTCAGGTGAGTGAGTGCCACACATCTGCACTCTTACACTAGGCCTGAGACTCATTCAGTGCTACACCCTGCAACAATCCTATGTGGGCAATCTGTAGAAGATAGAACACCATGGAAGGAGGGGGAGTTGGGCGACAGATACATGACATTACCCTGGTGTTCTGGGAGACAACTGACTCAGGTATTCTGGCTTGTCCAGCAAGGCACGCAGAGGCACTTTGTGAAGGACAAGCGGCACAATTTGTAGTCTGAAGTGTTCATGCATTGAGTAATACATGACTGATGTGTCACAGTTGTCTGATGGTATCAAATGCCCCATTGCCAGTGCCCCCTAAGGCGGGTATGCCCCCTTTGAAAACATAATGGCAGGGATTATGTATGTGAAATTATGGCAATGTAGCGCTATACATGGATTTCCCCACTATGTTATCACAATCCACTTACATATGGTATGCTGGCCTATCATACATAACACAATGCTGGGGCACAGATGTTGCCATGGCCCCTGAAATGTGTGACTTAGTGATGGTTGTGCATGACTCACCAAACATCTGACTTGCATTGGTAAAATTGTAGGATATGTGAAGCCTATGTCTATACTGACACAGTGACACTTCATTCTGGTTGCGTGCAACCTGTTCACAAGCATTGCATGCAGCATGCCAACACATCTGCTACTGTCATTTAAGTGTGGTGAACAGTAAATAGTTTGCCAATGGGAGACTCACCAACAGGACCACCGATCACCACACTAAGATGGTCTAGCAGATCCTGCTCTTTGACCACCAGATCTACCCAGCAATGCTTCAGCCGGTGGTCGCTGCAGCTGCTGCGGTACACCCTCATCAGGTGGTGGAGCACCTTGCTCAACCGCAGCCGCCTCGCCTCCCTCCGGTAGCCCTCTCTCACACAGCCACCCGTCTTCAACATTAATGTGAGGGAGTGGGCTACCAGCTGCACAAAGCCTCACAGATCCTCCTCCCCCATCCTAGTCAGCCTCCCCCTACCAGACATATCACTGGTGTACAGGTTGACAAAAAATTATGATTGTAAAAATAAATTAAGTAAAGAAAACTTAACGCCCAAAAATAACAATCCCAACTAACCCAACTTAATAACTAACCCGGACAGACACCCCACAGTACAGGAACAAGGAAAAATACAAAAAACATACAAATTCACTAACTCTGGGACAAAGTACAATCAAATACTACAGAAAACACAACAGGAGGGACACCACAAGATACAAAAGAGAGCAATAACACACCATCAAATCCAAGACACAACCACACATTCAAAAGAGGCACAGGCTATAAAGAGAAAGTGAAAGTACATCCACTGAACCATACCTGTGAACAGTATTTCCTATTACATCACTTCCTGTCCCTGTGCGTCACGTTTTCTGTAATGAGTGTATTTATTTGACGCATCTGATATTTTCGCGAGTGTTTCTGATGCATGACTTACATGCGTCATTTGTTATTGACGCACTACCTTTATGCGTCGATTTAACAGTAAATCAGCATTGAGTTGAGTGCAAAGGTGGAAATCACGCTAATGGCCCATGGGTCACATACTTTGTGTTTGCGGATGTTTTCAACGCATTTGTGTCATTTTTTTTGCTCTATTCCTGATTGCGTGATTTTGTCCATTGTCAATGAATGCACCCTGTCTCAACATACAAATTAAATTGGCTGGGCTGCAGTGTGGCATTTTTTGTATGGCCACATGTGGTAGTCCATTCAACAATGTGATGTGGTTGTGATTGGTCTGTTACACCAATGTGTGTGTTACATAATCAACAGCAAGCAAATGTATTCACGTCATGCATATGTAAGTTCAGTGTATCCACATGTGTATGGCAGTCAGTGGTATGCAAGAGTTATGGAATGTGATTGTGAATTGTGTTCACTTATGTGATGTGTGTAGTTCTCTTACAGAGCATCACATTTCAGACGACATACACAGGTCGGGCACTGTGTTGATGATGGCTGATGAATACTATCCAGCAAATGTTACCAACAACTGTCTCCATATGTTGATCTTGAGTATATGGTGACTTGTGTGTGGACTACACATATGTCTGAAATGTTTACATATTTGGTACATATTGTGATTGACACACTCTACCTACATTCCAACCATATCATGTATTGAACACAATAGTCAAATCAAAGTCATTACATTTAGCATTGCAATTATATTTTTTGTGAGGTGGGCCTGCAGCCCTAGCTGCATATTTTCTGATTCATTCTGATGTGCATTCCACAGACATGTCCGTCCAAAGTGTGAGGTTATGTGTACCCTGTGACAGGATTGCGCCCCATGGCAGTGGCAGGATTGATTTCCATGGATGTACTGCGCAGGCTCAAATTTATCCGATTGCTTGTCATACCTGGGCTAATCATGATGACCATTGTCACCAATGATGTCTCCCCCTTTTCACACATGCTCCATGCAGCCATTGCAACTCTCACACTGAGTTGTGTCAGTGATCTGTTCAAACAATACAGTCTCATCATAATTTGACATCCTCTGCCTCATGTGTGGACCTCTTGTTTACCTCCTATTTGTACATGTTGTAGTTGTGTGTGATGAGCTATTGTTGTACAAGTTGTCAACATGGATGTAAATAATATATTGTGGTCCATAGATTGTGTCCTTCAGTTGTCACATTCAAGTGACGAGGCTATTTTTTAAATGAATGATGTACAGTTCAATCTTACGAATCACATGTGATGTCGCTACTGTACTCATCCGGTTAGAATTTGTGACATGCTGCCTGAGGTTAGCCCCACAATCCTGTGGTATATGTTGTGTAGAGTGAAGAGACCAAAGCAGGATTTCATGAATAAGTGAGGTGTTTATTGACAAAATGTACAAGGTGAGTTACGTGATTATTAAGTGAAGAGTTTTCAACGATGTGCAGTCTGCGTTGTGCTGTTCCCCCTCATGTTCTTCTCCACCATCCTCCTCCTCCTCAGGCAGGTCATCAACCTGCTCATATAAGGGGATGTTCATCCGCACACATATGTTGTGCAGGATGGCACATGTCATGATTATCTTGCAGATGATGTGTGGGGCATATAGGAGGCTGCCTCCTGTTATGTCCAGGCACCTGAATCTGGAGTTCAGGATGCCAAATGTCCTCTCCACAATAGTCTGTGTCCTCTGATGTCCCTCTTTATATGAACGCTCTTCTGCTGTGCTTGGGTTGGGAAATGGGGTCATTATTCATGGCTGTATGCCTAACCCTGATCTGCTGCAAAAGATTAAAGAAGTAAGTTGTTGCTAGGGCTTACAACAGGTATGTTATGAAGCATGACAGTTGATATTTACAGCTGGTTATGGCTCATATGTATTTGTGGTATGGTGTGAGTTCCTATCCTTGTGTAATGTCTACGGACCTGGGACATATTGGGCCTGATTCTGACCCTGGCGGCCGGTGACCGCCAGGGTCACTGGCCACGGGAGCACCGCCGACAGACCGGCGGTGCTCCGAAGGGCATTCTGACCGCGGCGGTTCAGCCGCGGTCAGAAAGGGTAAACCGGCGGTCACCCGCCGGTTTACCGCTGCCCTTCTGAATCGCCATGGGGATTCAGACACCCCCTACCGCCATCCTGTTCATGGCGGGAAACCCGCCATGAACAGGATGGCGGTAGGGGGTGCCGCGGGGCCCCTGGGGGCCCCTTCAGTGCCCATGCCAATGGCATGGGCACTGCAGGGGCCCCCGTAAGAGGGCCCCGCAAAGTATTTCAGTGTCTGCTATGCAGACACTGAAATACGCGACGGGTGCCACTGCACCCGTCGCACCTTCCCACTACGCCAGCTCAATTCTGAGCCGGCGTCCTCGTGGGAAGGTTGATTTGCCCTGGGTTGGCGGGCGGCCTTTTGGCGGCCGCCCGCCAGCCCAGGGCAAATCTCAGAATCACCGCAGCGGTCTTTCGACCGCGGTGCAGTGTTCTGACGGGGTTACTTTGGCGGGCGGCCTCCGCCGCCCGCCAAAGTAAGAATGACCCCCATAATTTGGATTCCACACTGATGGTCATTTTGAATGTACCATGTGTTGTGTAGTGCACCTGTGTCTCAGTGTGCTATCACTAAAGGGGACATGACACATCCTCACAACACAATGGGGTCAGATGTGGTGGCAATATGGTAGCACTACAGAGCCTGGACATCCCATCCCTTTTGACATGTGTCATTGCAGATGATGTGTTACATTTAGGGCTTTTAAAATTTGTATGTGAGTATGTGAAAACAACACGTGTCCAAAATTGGCTGCACTGTCCTGCAACATTTAGACTATGCAAGGATGCCCTATGTTAATTGGCAACCCTTTGTTGTCCCCTGCGCCGGTTGCTCATGTGCAGCCATGCACCGACACTACCTACCCTGCACCAGGGTACTTGGCTAGTTGTCTTGTGGAGGTGGATGTACTGTGCAGAAAGGTACACCACCCTATACATATGCTGTTTTGATGGCCAATTGGCCCTTTCTGTGTTTGCAGAAGTATGCAGCATGCATTGGTGCCAAAATCATCTTCAAGTTCATAGTCTACTTCCTTATTGCAACCTGCATACAGCACCCCTTGATGTTTGTTGTTGACACTTACTCAGGTTGTAGGTGAAAGCTACATGTGAGTCAGCATCATCATGCTATGTATCTTGTGGTGACAGACCTGCAGCGACAAACATTGCACACCCCTTCCATACTACATACAGCAATGGAGGGTGGCCAATTTACAATGTGGCTTCAAGTCATTATGAAATGGTCATCTGCCAAGTTGTACATACAGTGCAGGCCATGACAATGGAACTGTGGGCTATTACATAGGTCCCTTGGTTTTCCAGAGTGGCAGCTAATATTCGAGGCAGCCGTGAGGTGTCCAAGGATGTGTATCCCATTGTCACAGGATGATCAAGATAACTACCAGTGTCTCTCCTATCTTCCAAAACATTAATGTGCATTTATACTGTTGACACATACATAGTGCAGGCTATAGCATGGAGCTCAGCTACTTAGCAAATGTGGCCCTTGGCACAGTGCATGTGAGGCCAGTGATGTCCTGCTTTCTCCTTCTGGGTCCCACTATGACATCCATGATCTGCACTGTCTGAGAGTGACTCTGCCCCATGTTGGGCCATTTATTGTATCTGGTACAGACATGATGATGTTGTGAGTCAGTGAGTGTTGCATGTGAGGTTCTACTACAGTAGATGTGGTACCACTTCATACACATCTGTCACATGGTATGTGATGGGCATTGATCTTGTATTCCTATGTGTGTGAGCCAATATGTCAGGCAGATGTCTCTGCACACTACAGGTAAGTCAGGTATGTGTTGATGAGATGCAGTTGATATAGGCGCAAGTTGTGTGGTGTTTGATATTTGTCTGGCAGTTATTTGCATGGCATGACTTGAGGGATCTGTGCCTATTTGGAACTTGCATGACATGGGCATGGTGTATGCCATTAACATGTCTGTGCTATTCTTTGTTTGGTGTACTGTGCCAGGGTGCAGAGTTGTCCTGGCAGTCCTTGGTGCTGAAAGTTGGAGCCACAGTTGTTGAAAAACACACTTGTGACACTCAGTCACTTGCAGGTCGAGTTCAAGGGAACCCACAGGAGATTAAGCTGGTGTGGCTTTACCCCTTAGAGAGTGCTGAAGGGGAAACAGATGCAAAAGCTTGACAATGGAATCACTGAGGTTGGTAGTTATAGGTGTTGGGGGGTCCCTCGATGTGCAGCATCAAGCAAAGGTGGTGATAACCTGGCTGTCCACCAACAAGCCTTGGCAGTGGCGAGCACAGCACCCGGAGACTTCAACATTCTGGAGTCTGGGGGAGAACAGTAGTGGCCTCAAGTTTGCTAGAGGTCAGGACTATGTTTCTCACAATGTACCAAACCATTTACTTTTGGGCAATCCTTCAGTGGACCTAATGGTCAGTGTTTCTTTGGTTTTGGGAGCGTGCTGGTTCCAGCAGGCTGCAGGGGACTAGTACCGCTAGTCATAGGGAGTTCTGGAGATGTCTTTGGTGTGCAGAGAAGTTATCTTCACTTTGGAACTGGTCTACAGTCCAGGATGAGTCGCATTCATGCAGTTGCAGGGTGGCTGTCACAGGTGCGGAGTTTCACACAGTTTTGTTGATCATGTCCTAAAGTCGCAGTCTCTGGTCACTTATTTGTCCTTGAGTGCAAGTCGAATCAGACCTGAGGTTCTGGTGTCAGTGGTGGCCCTTTAATTCTGCATTTAGGGGCATTAGGGCTGTGGGAGCAAGTGGCCAATGGGCTACTAGCCCAAGCGGTTAATCAGTGCTTGATGTGACCACATCTACCCAGTTACCCAGAACTCTCTTTTGTGCACTTTTCAAAATGGCAGAACCCATCCTCAGCTGTTCAGACCAGGTATCTCACCCTAGGGGTGTGGCTAGCCTTTTGGGGGTGTACGCCTCCTGACTACCTAATGTTTCCACCTGTGTGGGTGCAAATGTGCCTAAGGGCAGGGGGTGGCTTAGTCCTCCTCTAGGGGACAGCATACTTGCATATCAGAGGCGATGTACCCTTTGAAGCTCACCACCTTGATGTGCCACTTCACTAGCTATTGTGCCAGAAAGGGAAGTGACACCTTTCATCCAGGCAGGCCTTTTTTTTCTGACATCTGGGAGTGTTCACATTTACTTGCAGGGGGACAGGATCCTGTCTTGGTGGCAGCCCCTGCAAGGCTATCAGACGGAGCATAGGAAATGCTGGTTAACCAAGTGGGCAACCCCTAAGGGATCCACCTGGGTGCATGTCCCATTGAATCTGACTTCAGATTCGAGTCAGGATTAATGAGACAAGTTGTTTGATACCAAACATGACATACTTCAGCACACTCATAATGGATCTGGCTCACTCGAGATGCCCAGTTGGCAGCCCATGTTAGCCTATGGCTCACGGGATAATTAATGTAAAAGGCCAGTATAGGGGCATATAAGCTTTCACTTATTTGCTCACACTGCAATATAATGCACCCTGCCTCCTGGGTTCAGGAGGCTTACGTAGGGGTGATTGGCATATATTAAAAACAGTGCTTTTACTTTGCCACACTTGGTGGGGGCAAAGTTGAATTGGAACAGTTTGCGCTGTTCCTGCAGTTTGCAGTGGGAGGCCTGCTGTCATAGGTTTACTTGGGTCCCTCAGGGTGGCACAAACAGTGTTGCAGGTCCTTGGTGATCCCAGTAACTCCCATACCCTGTGTTCCACTGGTAACATTTACTAGGTGTTGGAAAATGGGTTATTGGTAAGGGCAGGTAAGTACCTACACTTAGCAATAGGGAACTAACCTCCACTTAGGTCCAGTCAGGTCTCAGTAAATTAAACCTAGCTCAATCCTTGGTAGCTTGGCAACGAGCGACAAGGCTTAACTTAGGAGACAAAGCGTAAAGCATTCAAATATCACAAAACAGTAATTAAATAATACACAGAAAACAGTTTAAAATTCCAAAATCAATTTATAACAATAGATTATATTGTTATCTTTAAAATGACACCAACACGAATAAAATCAGATAAGGGGAACCAGAGATATGATTTTTTAAAGAATTAATGCTTTCTAGCGCATAGAAGCAACTAGCGCTCAAAGGGTTAAAAAAGGTCACACTGGAAAGGAACAAAGTCCAGAGTTAAGGCCACCCACGAGGAAACACTGTGACACTTACTTTCAGAAGTGTTTGATTCAGGAAAGTGGTCCACAGCACCAGCCAAGGGTTCTGAGGCTCTGGTGTGCCTCTTGGGGTCTGGGACTACAACTCCCACCATGCACCTCTTCAACTTATTGCGTTTCTCCAAATGTCTCCAAACTTCTGGATCTTCTTCCAGAGGTCCTTTTTGTGTCCTTGAAGTGTCCACAACTTGATTGATGTTTCCAGAAGCTCTGAGTTGCTCCTTGGGAGTTGGGACTACAATTCCCAGAACGCACCTGGTCAGAAAACTCAAATGGCCACTGGACGCTGGGCAGCTGGGCTCTGCTTGCAGGACTTGATGCAGGGGACTCTGGGCAGCTCCTTTGTACCTGTAGCAAACAGGGAGTCCTTTCTTGAAGCAGTAGAAGACAGGTAAAGTCCTTTTAGTGGTAAAGTCCAAGTGTGCAGCTGGTACAGTCCTCCAGAGTGCAGTGTCCAGGTGCAGGTCAGGGGTCCAACAGGGCAGTCCTTCTTCTCCTGTAGTTCTTCCTTGTTGGAATCTGATAGGGATCTGAGGTGTTGGTGCAGGTCTGCCAGTTTTATCCTTGCTCCTGGGTAAAAAAGAAGGGGGGTCCTGGTTCTCCAATCAGGGGCAGGGTCCTTCCCCCTGTGATGACCACTTCCTGGGAAGTGTGGCAAAAATCAATCCCAGGAAGCAACATTCCTCAAAAATCCATCATGGCTGAAAGTGATTTTTGGAGGTTACATCTGGCTGAGCCCACCCACTGGTGTGGCTAAAAATCCTAAACACACCCCTCTCCTTCCTTCTTCTAATCTAATCAAGGTGGCACCTAATTGTCTGGGTTTGCAGGAAGTGAGGGTGTTGCTGGATTGCTCCAAAAATCCTTCTCTGCCTTTGAAGACCAGTTTGGCAGCCCTCCCCCTTCTTGCTTCCCCATCTGCTGAGGAGAGATCTCCTCCCCCAGGCACATCTCTTTGTGCTGAGCCAGGCCACTTCACACCTCATCAATGCAGCCTGGCCAGGCCGCTAGAGACTGGCCAATCAGAGCACAGCAGCAAAAAACACTGCATGGCTGAAGTTGGCAACATTTCAGGTAAAGTTTAAAACTATTTACCTGAACAAGTTATATTAAATCCCATAAAAGCAGCCAGCAAGGCAGACCTGCCTTTAAAATGACACTGGGCACCTCAGCAGTGCACCTATGGATGCACTACCTATACTGGGGTCCCTAAACCTACATGCCCTACCATATGGCTTTAGTTTTAGGGTCAGGGTGCGGGGTCGGGGTATTTTCTGTTTTAGGGGCAGGGGGTCGGGCTTTAGTTTTAGGGGTGGGGTGGGGTCGGGGTATTTTCTGTTTTAAGGGCGGGGTCGGGTTTTAGTTTTAGGAGCAGGGTGGGGGGTCGGGTATTTTCTGTTTTAGGGGTGGGTTGGGGGGGTTTAGGTTTGGGGAAGGGTGGAGGGCTCAGAGTAGTTTTAGGGGTGGGGTACTTTAGGTTTCAGAGATGGGGTGGGGGTTGGGGTTGTTTTAGGTTTTGGGGGTAGGGTGGGGGTTAGTTTTAGGTGCGGGGGCGGGGGCGGGGGTTTTAGGTTTTAGGGGTGGGTTGGGGTTCAGGTAATTTCAGGGGCAAGGGTTGGGGGGGTTTAGGTTTAGGGGCAGGGTGGGGGGCTCGGAGTAGCTTTAGGTTCCAGGGATGGTGTCGGGGTTGGGGTTGTTTTAGGTTTTGGGGTAGGGTGGGGGTCGCGGTAATTTTAGGGAGGAGGTGGGGGGTTGGGGTAGTTTTAGGGGCAAGGGTGGGGGGGTTGGTGTGGTTTTAGGGGGGAAGGTGGGGGGCCGCGGTAATTTTTAGGGGTGGGGGTGGGTGGCCAGGGGGGACGCATGCAGGAACAATGGATGCCTATCACTAATGCCTTTACCAGGAATGCCTTTACAAGGAAAAATTGATGTTAAGGCATTCGTTGTTCCGGCAGGCGTCGTTCCGACATACATTCTGATGCATTCACTTCTACTAGCAGCCTAGTTGCACAGTTGGTTTGGCTGCTTTTCTTTCATATCCCCAATTACTTTGGGACACCAATATTCTTTCTATAGACTAGAATCTATTACCATTTGAGGTAGTCTGATGCCATCCTATTGGCTTCCAGAGCCCTCCAGTGCTACTAAACAGTAAGATTAACTGTGCTCTTTCACTTGCCTTCCCTGAATTCCAGGTTATATAATAGCTTGACAATGGAATGCTTTCCTATTATGCTGAAATTTATAAAATGGTGATATTCAGATCACAGTCTGTGGATTAATGTTTTTTTGCATTTAGCACAAGGACATCAGCTCTCTTATCCATGCAATCAGTCTGTATTTGGTGAAGGACGCACTCATATCTCTTGCTTTGAAAAATACTAATTGTTCCCTGGAGCACAGTCATTCATGCTCTGTCATCCAAGGAGAGTTTCAATTTAATATCCTGTCTATTCACTTGGGAAATATTAAAGACTAGTACTTTATTTTAGTTCAAGTGCTGTAAGATATTTCCGATTTCTAAACAGTGAAAATGGGATGGTTCCCTGATGGTGTTTAGCTCACCATAGGTTATGCGCAAGCTTAAGGGCATGGCGCCGTCTTCATTTCAATCATTTAAATGCAGCACGTGGACATTAAGTGATCAATGAGGCAGAATACAGAATCATCTGAAGTGTTACGCTGCAGCACAACTTAATGTCAAAGGGAACCAAACTCTGCCTTGTGAACTGCATTTATTAAAGAGTAATTGCCTCGGTTATCAAGGTTTTTGTGTTACTTGTGACAGGTACTTGTGTTTGAAATGTTATTTCAGGTTGGCATGAGGTGATCGTATTGTAGATTAATGTTATCTAAATTTCATTATTGTTGGTTAAGACAAAAATAAATATGTATATTAATGCAATAAAAAAAAACAAATGTGAAACCTCAGCTATGCTAAGGAAACATTATTTATTCTTTCCATACAAAACCAACTTAAACTACACAAGCCTTAGAAATTTTAAACTTCTAGGTCCCAGACCAGCTCTACTCGTGGTGCTGCATCGCTCTTGATTCTTCCCTGTTTTGTGAGTGCTTCCTCTTTACTCTTCCCTCGTTCTTCACTGCTTTCTCTTTCCTTTCCCACATTTTCTGAGTGCTTTCTTCTTGCTTCCCCCCCATTTTGTATTGCTTTCTCCATGCTTTCTCCCCATTTTCACTCGTTTTTCACTGCTTTCTCCTTCCTTTTTCCTGTTTTCTGAGTGCTTTCTGCTTGCTTTCCCCTTGTTTTCACTGCTTTCTTCCTGCTTTTCCCATGTTTTGAATGCTTCTTCTTGTTTTTTTCCCTCATTGTCGCTCCCACCTGCCACCTGTTTTCCTGCCTCCCACTTAGCCCAGCCACCTCCCAGCACCCCTTCCTCCATCCAGGACCTACTTAATAGAGGCCACAGCAGGCACTCAGCAGACACGCACAGCGGGTGTGACAAAGGCTTGCCAAAGGCAAGCCTGTGTGCACCTGTCCTTGCCTGGACTGCACCCAGTGCCAGGAACCCTGGTTCTTCCACCTTGCGCAGCTACACCACCACAGACCTCTGAGACTTGGACCCCAGGCATATTTTTGTAATGTTTACCTGTTTTTAATGTTTACATGTGAATGTACACGTGGCTCCGTGTGTCATATTTACTATTGAATCAAAATGACTGGCAAGATTTCCAACTGACTGTGTCAGTTGTAGGAGGAATCTGAGCCAGCCGGTTGCTGGTCGTTGCTGGTCGTGGGTGGTCTCCGTCTACAATAAAGCCCATTCTTCTACATACCTCATCTTCACATCATTTACCTCATATTAGCGACGAGTTGGACCTTTCTTTAACCGCCCACCGACACCCTCCTCAACACTTCATTCTTTGTCCTTCGCTGATCCTGCATCCTGCCATGCAGACAGGATTGGACGGCATTATCAACGACTGGTGTTCCCTCTGGCTTGGAGGTGAATCAGCAGTGGTTAGTGTGGATTTTGGATGAATTGGCAAGTACATTTTTGATTCCTTGTACATGCCTACATCAGCGACTCTGGCTCTCCCCATGCCGCATGCATGTTATTGTTGTTAGGATACAGTGCGTCTGCTCAGTGTGCTCAGTCTGCTCAGTGTGACTACGCTGCATTTGGTTGCTTGGATACACTACCGCTTCTACAGAATTCAGGGCAATTTGAGCGTATTTCCCTACGCTGATCCATGCTTGTGATGTCACACATAGTGGCTGTATTGGATCAGGCTGAATTTAATCTTTTCTCCTTTTGTATTTACAAGTCACTGGTATAAGCTCGGGCTATCTCCCTCACCACTGTTATGTTTGAACATTACAATTTCTGTCACACATGTTGATTGAGGTCATTCAAAATAAAATTGTTTATTAAGAACATATTCCATTTACTACACTCAGACTTTTGACCATCTATTTATTGCTTAATACAATCTACGTTTTGACTGGTATTGTGCTTTCTTGGTCAGCACCTTAAATTCAGAAAATGTAATTGTTATTTATGGCCACCATCGCACAACAAATTACACAGCCTCCTCCTTGCTTGCGTGTTTATTTGAAAACCACTTAGTGGCTATCGATGCAGGTAGTCATACCTTGGAGCACAAGTTTGATCTTTTATTTGGTTGTTTCGGTTTAACTGCTGAACACATTTTTGACAATTCACCACCTGTTTCAGCTCCTCGTAATCAATCAGGAGATGACCGGTAGAACATATATGTGGAGGCAGTCTAAAGATTACACAAACAATTTGCAGAAGAACCCAATGTCATGCTTGAAAGACATACAGTAGGCCCTCATTTTAACCCTGGTGGTCCTTGGACCACCAGGCTTAATGTGGCAGTATCACCGCCAATAGGCTGGCTGTGTATACCGCCACATCATGAGTTTGGTGGGTTGGCTCCAGCCAACCCACTAATTCTCAACTCATACCGCAATGGCTGTATGAGCCACTGAGCCAGAGATATCTATCTCCAGCCCGGCGGCCGACATAGTACCACCCATGGCATTATGAGCCGGCCTACCACCATGGTTTTTGTGGTGTTAGCAACGCACCCCCCGCATACACGTACACAGACACCAACATGCACCAGGCATACACCTATTCACTTAGACATACATGCATTCATTCACACACTGACATACACGCTTTTCTTCGCGCATACTTCTAGACATACTCACACACATTCAAAGACACAATCACACTGACATGCAGACACGCACTCACTTTTCCATTCTTATATGCATTCACTCATACACATACACCCACACAAACAACACAACACACACAGACGCATTCACACACACATTCACACATTCATGCACACACTCAGACACACACACAAAACACCTCCCACCCTCCCACCCCCTCCCCGTCGGAAGTCTGACTTACCTTGGTCGAGGAGGTCTTCCAGCAGGTAACGGGAAGGGGCACTGCTACCGCCAGCAGATCACCACCAGGCGTTATTACTGTTCATAATATGGCTGACAGGGTTCAACTGGCGTGGCGGTGCTGGTGGTAGCAGGGCCAGCTTACCACCATCCACCACCATGAGCATTGCCAGATTTCTGCCCTCATTGTGGTGGAAGTCAGGCGGTGCTCATATAATGGCGGATGGATGGTAGCCGTGGTGGCAGTATGTTGGCGGCTGTCACTGCGGCAGTAGGCTGTATGTACCACCAGTGTTAAAATAAGGGCCATCATTTTTTTAGAACTCAAACAACTTCCAGAGGAAGGAATAGATGAATATGTTTCTGCTCTCAGAATTAATTTTGCCTGCCACATGTGACTTTGGTGCAAACTTAGACATTTGTATTTGTGATCAATTTGTTTTCAACTGTATTTCTAGAAAAATTCAAGAACAATTACTCAGCTGTCGCAAACCCACTCTTACTGAGGTCTTAGATTAATCGAGAGATCTCCAACAGCATCTAAAATTCTGAATCCTGAGACCACAGTTAATTTAGTCATAGCTTCTACATCCATAGGCGAAATTGACTCTGTATGTGCAATAAACACAACAGAAAAGTGTCAGACACAGAAAAGCAACTTAAAAGAAAACTCCAGCAACTTGCTTTAGATGTGGTTCCAAGAATCATTTAAGAAACTTTTCGGGTTGTCCTGCAGTAGGTAAACTCTGTCTTGCAAAAAGTTAGGACATTTTCAAATTGTGTGCAGGAGCAGTAAAACTCCTATTCGCATTAACAATGTAGATCTTGAGGTCAACTCTTGTTCCTAGTCAATAGATAACATAGTTGTAACCACTGAATGTAATTCGGTTAGTACAAAGGTAAAAGGTCCCACTTGTTAAGCCTTCATTGAAACTATTTCATTACAGGGTATGGTAGAAACTGGATCTCTGATCACCATTCACTGAAATGCCACTTTCCCTGGTAGATGGAGTAATAACAAATCACTTTCTACCTGACATTTGCACCAAACTCTTCAGAGAGAAGGACATAGACATGTTGGGATATTTTGTAGCCAAAGTGCAATGTTTGGGAAAGGAGACAAACACCATTGTTTGTATTGCCATTTAGAGTAAGAACATCATTGGGTGGTAAGATCTTGCAAGAATGGGATTGTACCTTATACCTTGGTCTCAAACTCCTGTCGTCGCTGGGGTAATGCCAGTGAACCTGATTTGTGATCTTTAATAACCAATCAAGTCCATTCTAATCAAATAGAAGGACGTGTTCAAGGATGAAGTAGGGACCGTCAAACATTTTCTCCATCATATTAAGTTAAAACAACATGCCCATCCATTTGTTTACAAAGTAAGACAAGTCCTGTTGGGTGTCAGAGAGGAACTCAAGAATGTGGTCAAGGACTTATGTGCACAAAAAAATCATAGAACCTATTCAGTCCTCCTAATGGGTAGCGCACTTAAGAAATCTGACGAGATCCAGTTGCGTGCAGACTTGCGCACTTTGAATGCCAACATGCTAGTTAATTGTTATTACTTGCCTAAAATACAGGAAGTCTTGGCCAACTTAGGTGAGGCAAAATGGTTTTCTATCAATGATTTGAGGCTAGCCTACCATCAGGTTGTGTTGAATATGGAATCTCAAGAACTGATGACTTTTGTCCCACCTTTCACTGCTTACAAATATCTAAGACTACTGTTTGGGTTGGCGTCAGCCACCGCGTCTTCCAGAAATTGATTGATGTTCTTTTTGCTGACCTCAAAGTGGTACAAGCCTACCAAGATGACATTTTGGTATTTGCAGAGCCCTTTGAAGAGCACAATCTCACACTTGCAAATGTGTTATCTATTCTGAGAGATAGAGGCATGACAGTCAGAAAAGATAAATGCAAATATGTCACCAGGTAATTAGAATATCTAAGCCATACTATATCTGAGGCAGGGATCAAACGGAAGTTCTCATTGATAAAGGCCATCAAGAAAGTGGGGATACCTGGTGATCATGATGCTTTACGTTCCTGTTTTGGCGGCCTTGCTAAGCACTATGCTCAATTTGTAGCTGGGTATGTGGTAGCACTGGAACGTATAGGACCTCTTTTAAGGAAAGTAATACAGGATGCTTTTGGCAAAGTAAAGGATTTGATTGTTGAAGAACCAGCTCTTTGTGCATTCAGGGAACACTGCACTACTCTGATCACAGTTAATGCCAGTCTCTATGGTATTGGGGCTGTTTTAAGTCACAAAGTAGGTGGCGAAGAATAAACTGTTGCATTTGCATCCAGATCTCTCAAGCATTTTGAAAAATGTATAGTATTATAGAACGCAAGGCCCTGGCGTGCACCTGGGTGACTCAGACATTTAAGATGTATGTCTGGGGCTGGAGGTTTGAGTTACACAATGTCACAAACTCTTGGGTAATATCTATAAAAGAAGCATTCACAGCAACCTCTCTGCAACGCTAACTCGATTGGTGACAAAGTTGCATGAAAATACCTTTGAAATCAGTCATTTGGCAGGTGGTAAAAACCTCTGACCTGATTGTCCGTCTCAGATGCCATTGACAGATGAGGATAATGCTTTAGATATTGATGATATTGAATCTGTTGCTGTAGTTGATGCCAATGAAGAATGTGACTTCACTATAATTGTGAATGGTTGGATGCTTGTCACCAAGATGAAACCCTTAGGCAAGTGAGAGAGTACATAATAAAAGGTTGGCAAGAGGTCAGATGTTTACAAGCTGATCTAAAAACCTATGACCAAGTTGCAAGCAAACTTTCAATGGTCTAGTTTTAAGAGGAGATCTACAAGTTCCCCCTGTCAAAATACGCAATTTTATCATTTCCAAAGCTCATCAAGGACATTTGGGCATAACCAAGTCTTGCATGCGGATCAGTCAGCATTATTGGTGGTCAACTTCAGATGCTCATGTTAAACAATCAATTAACAAATGCCTGAGTGTTTACTTTTGACAAATATTGGAAAGTAACAGAAAATCATTATTTCCTGTTCCCCATCCTGATGCAGCTGAGGAAAAGGTAGGCATTGATTTTTCCAGACCTTTTGTGACCTTACCAGGAAAGATAAGATATACCATTCTCCTTGTTGATTATTTTACTAAGTGGCTTTACTTCTCTTTTTCAAGCTCACCATCTACGGAGGTTGCATTCTCCATAGAAGGTCCACCTACATTCCTAGTCTCAGATAATTGCTCTCACTTTGTGTCTGAACAAATGCATATCTTTCTAACAAAACATGATGTTAACAATTTATGTGTTGCCCTTTTGTCACTGTCATCTAATGGCTTAGTGGAAAGGGGCAACAAAGTGATTAAAGACGGCACCCAGACTGCACAAGCAGGGGGCATGGACCTGAAATCTTTTCTAAAACAGAAAGTGTGGGATTACAATACTGCACTACATTGCACCACTGGAGTCACACCATTTCTCTTGTTGAGAGGGAGAAGGGATCATTCAGCTTTGTATCCTCAATGGTTGAGGGATCAACTTGACACCACAAGTCAGGTCAATGTGATCAATGGGGACACAACCTTAAAGGAAAGTGTTACCACACATGTAGGTGAGAATTTAGAGAAAATGAAACAGGCTTTTGATCACTCTCACAGTGAAAAGTCCTTGAAAATTAGAGATTATGTATTAATCAATATACCCATTATGGTAAAAAAGGAGAGTCTGTGAGTGCTTTGTATCATGGTTTCACTGACTCACATGACATATCATAGTTTGTATATGAAACATATTATGTAAATTGCAAGGGACAGCCATATCTTCCTTTTTCCCCACATACTTACCCTGGGAGAAGAAGGATCAGACAACCTCCTGTGTACTATCCTTTATCAGACTTGCAGGCCATGGACGACAGACATGTAATCCAGATATACCGCCTGGATAGGCAGACAATTGGGGATATTTGTCATCAGTTGGAGTCAGATCTGATTCCAGCCATCCGTCATCCAAATAGCATACCACCCATTGCACAAGTCATGTCAATGTTGCCTGTATTATGGAAGGACCATGACCACGGGGTCCTTCCATAATACAGTGGCCCTAACTGCTGGGATGTTCCATCCTATGTTCAGTCTGGTCTTGCCCATGTGAAGAAGGAGTTCTATGGTTTGGCACACATCCCACATGTTGTGGAACCCACTGATGGTACCCATGTAGCCTTGGTTTCACCTCAGGACAATGAACAGGTCTATCAGAACAGGAAGAACTTCCATTCCATCAATGTCCAAGGGTTTGTTTGGCAGTCCTCTACATTTCCCAAGTCTGTGCTCGGTACCTGGGTTCAGTCAATGATGCCTTCATCATGTGGAACAGAGTTATTCCACAGCTGATGACGCAACTGTACCCAGAGAGGGCCTGGCTGGTTAGAAAGTAACATATGTCATGTCTGCATGCTATTTCGGCTGCTAGTGGGACAATGCTTTGGACTCATGCTTGCACACACGTTCCATTCACTTACAGGGGACTCTGCATACCCAAACCTTCCCTAGTTGTTGACACTGGTGAGGAACCCAACTATGCCAGGGGAAGTCTGCTTCAACAAGGAACATGGAAGGACAATGCATGTTGTGGAGCAGGCTTTTGAGCTCCTGAAAGCAAGATACCGGGCCATTGACAAGACAGGTGGAGCCCTCCTCTACTCACCCGCAAATGTTTGTAAGATTATTGTCACCTGCTGCATGCTGCACAATCCTGCCCTTAGGAGAATCATCCCATACATCCTGATGAGGGGGAGCTAGCAGTGCAACCGGCTAAGCCTTCTGACATACCAAGTGAGGATGACAATGATGAGGATGAAGGTGGAGACATGCAGGCAGATTTCATCAATCAGTACTTCACTTGAGTGTAAGTATGTGATGATCTGTGATTACTGTGATTACTGTGACTGCATGTAGTACTGAAGGTGCCAGGATTTGTTGAGAAGGGTATCTCTGTCACCATGAGACAGGACATCTCATGCAATGCATAATATAGTCTTAGTCAGGTTTACTAGGGTACATCAGGCTTGAAGATATGACTCTCTTGAGGATATCCTTTGTTTAAGGCAGTCACATTTCACTGTCAGTAAATCAATTGAAGTTTGAAATGAAATTTGTATGCCTTTACCTTCCTAAATTCCTTGTATGTTACTTATTCCTTCCAGGTCTCTTCACCATGCCATCCTCATGTGGGCATTTCAGAGTTGTGTTATTGGCAAGTGGCTGTTGCTGGTCCAACATCTGAAGTGGATATAGATTGATCCAGGTACTGTTTGTCACAGATTTGGGGCGTATGAGTCCGGTGCCAAGGCTGCCTGGACAGAAACTGAGCTACTTAATAGACCTGATTTCCATGGTGTTTTAGTCCAATGGTCTCATGTGTGTGATCATGGGGCCTTGTAACATGTCATCCCATGCAATCCATTCCACCTTCTCATTGTGTTGACGTTGATCCTGTAAGACCTGTTAGTGGCTGTCAATGTGTTTCCTCATTGTAGGCCAGTGTGCCTGTGCCACAGCAATGAAACAGGTTTGTGACATTCCACCAGGTGCTTGCTCATTGCTATGGGAAGGGGCTGCCCTTTTCCTGTGCCATGGCACATTTTAAGTTGGCAGGCCTGCTTTTGGTACATGATGAGTCAAATTGGAGACAGAATCCCATACTCTCTTTGCCTAATCTATGAGCCAAGGTCTTACAGGCCCTTTCTGCTATGGTCTGGTGCACAGTAGTGATTGCATATCTGGCCTGACTCCATATAGCTATGCTGTTCTTGGCAATGACTGCGCAGACAATCTTAATACCTTATGTGCAGTACAGTAAAATAAAACGTTTGATGTGACCAGACGCTTGTGAAATTGTGGTACTAGTCATCCTTAGCATGACAATACCTGAGACATCTCCCTCAATCCATTGTCTTCTAATGTCATAAGAATGTACATTACATGTGATCAGCATTCAAAATTCCAGACAGATAAAAATAAAGGTAGTTGGCAGTGTTTTAATGAAGGGGTGTTTATTTACATTACAACATAAATCAATAGTGATAATGGATAAAAAAACAATACTTAAAGTGAAGGGATCTGCCATGGTGGCACACAAAGGAGTGACATCAGTAAGTGGTGTTTTGCTGGAAGTGGTTGGTGTCTTGCCACCCGCACCTCCTGGATGCGTGGCTGGAGGTCCCCGCTTGCAGAAGTGTCAGTTAATAGAGAGGCAGGAGTGTTTGAGGTGACTGGCAGGGCTTTCCTTCCAGTGGCTGACACAGAGGAAGGGCCTAGTCTAGATGCTCCAAAGGAAGGGGTGTGATGTTGCCTTTCCCTGCTCATGGTACTGTTCATGTCCCTCAGCACCCCTGTTAGGGAGGCCATGTTGGAATTGTGGGCCTCCCGGTGTTTCCAGATCTCACAATGGAAATCCCTCTGTAGCTCCTTGATTTCCCTCAGTTTGTGCAGTACCTGACCCATCATGCTTTGAGAAAGTAGGCAGGCACCCAAGACCTGGCTAATGGTATCCTGGCCAAGGGCATCACTAGCAGCCTTTCTTTTTTTATTTTTGTTTAAAATCACATTTTATTAGCTTTTTAAATAACAGCAATCAAGCAATCAAACAATCAATAACTCCCCCCTTGTATCGAGCAATGCAGTCTTCAATCACATATTCCCATTGCATTACCAGATTTTGACATTATGCATATACATTTGCAGTAATTGCACATATCACCTTATTCCGTTCGATGCTTATTTGTCTACCTTTGGGGTTTAACTTCCATCCCTCTTCCCCTGCTGGTATGGTGAGACAGTTCTACTAATATGTTCCTTTGAGCTGTAGTGGGTGAATAGTGTAACTGTTGTTTAACTATTATTCTCCATAATCTTCCCTACTACTTCCCTGTAGCAGTTCCCTCTCTCTTTAGATCCACTGGGGAGTTTTCAGGGTTATAACCAGCAGGTCCCAGACCTGCATGTTTTCCATTGTTCCTCTCCCCTTGTATGCCTCCCTACACAGCAGGGTCCCCTCACATTCTGCCCATCTCTCCAATTCCTTTTCTGAGGACTGTAGGTAATGGCCCTTGGGGTTTTTCCATTGCCTTGTGATTTCACTCTTGGCTTATAATAAGCCCAGATCCTGAAATCTGCTGGAGATTTTATTCTTAGTAGTATGCGGGTACCAGTGCAATAAACAATTGGCGGGTGTAGTTGGAATCAGTTTTTTCATAATCTCTGCAATGCGCTTGCCAACCTGCGTCCAGTATGAAGTTAAAGCTGGACATGTCCACATCATAAGTATAAAGGGCACACCCACCTCTCTGCAGCAATAGCATGCCACTTCTTGAGTGTTGAAATATCCATTAACCTTTTCTGGATGTAAATATGCTCTGTGTAGGATATAGAGATTAATTAGTCTAAATCTGGCATTTCTAGTGCCTCTGGAGATTCTCTCCAATATGCCCTCCCAATCTGTCTCTGAAATAGGAGTGTCCAGTTCCATCTCTCACTTGGCCTTTACCCCATCTATTGGGCGGAGTGTCTCTGTAAATGTTGGTAGAGACAAGTAATCGCTTTGACTGTCCCTGCTGCTTGTAGAACAAAGGAACAACATGCGTGGGTGCGTGGTTCCACATCTCCCATTCTCCACTGTCTACGTATGATTGCATGTGCTGCCTCGTGGTTTCAAAATTGACCTCCCGGCAGTCTAGATTTCTCACTGAACATATCAAAGGGGGTCAGAACCCCATCTCGAAATAAGTCACTGAGTTTAGCTATGCCTGCTGCAGTCCATGTCGCCAAGCCATGCCAATTCATTCTCCCCCTCAGCAGTGGCAAGACATAAAGGGGCAGTTCCAGGGAATATGGCAATGGAATATATGATTTTTTCATAACTGCCCTCCAACATTTCTGCATGGTCTTAAAGGTTTGCAGGTGCACTCCGGTAGGGGCATCAGTTCTCAGCACCAGCCCGAGCAATGCTCGTATTGTTGGTTTAAACTCATCCATGGGCCCGTCCCGATGTCGTCTACTTGACAACCATCTGGCAAGCCACTGCAAATGGGCTGCCAAGTAGTATAATTCACAATCTGGTCTGGGGCTGACAGCCCTCCCCGCCGCACTGGACACTGGAGCGTAGCAGATGCCACTCTCCACCGCCCATTACCCCATATAAATGCTGTACTAAGTGTGGTTAGTTCATTAAAGTAATATTGAGACACCCACAGTGGGAGTGTTCTGAATAAAAACAGCAACCACAGTATAGCCACCATTTTCAAGAGGGCAATTCTGCCCGCCACTTCCATAGGAAGCGTCTGACAAGAGGCTATGGATGCCTTCAAGTTTCGGAAGCCTAACCTGTAATTATTCTCAAACATATACGGAGCAATTCAGTAAATTTTCACCCCCAGATATGGTAAGCAATGGGACTCCACCTCCTAGTTCCTGGGCAAATCAACTGGGGTCCCGGTTTCTTCAATCGGGAAATTTAGTTTTGGACCAATTTGCTCTACGTCCGGAAACTTCTGCAAAATGTTTCAGCAAAGATTGAGCCTCCTGTAAGCCTCTCCCTGTATCTTGTAAGGATAGTAAAAGGTCATCAGCACATGATGCAATTTGCTGTATGTCTTCTCTTGCTGTAAGGCCCTCAAAAAAGGTTCCCGACCGGTCCAACACCGCTAGGGGCTCAATGGCAATTGCGAAGAGCAAGGGGGATAGTGGGCATCCCTGTCTCATGCTTCGCTCCACCCCAAAACTCTCTGAGATAGTCTGACCCATCCGCACTCTGGCCATGGGCTTAGTATATAAAAGTCTTGTCCAGTTCAGAAATACCTGCCCAAGTCCCATGTGAGTCATAAACTCATACAGGTAGTCCCATTCAATGTCAATATCTAATATAGCAGCTGTCGTCCGGTCATATGAAGTATCAGCAAGTGTAGCAATAGGGTGCCTAATGTCAATGGCAGTGCTCCGTTTGGGGATAAAACCTGTGTGATCAGGGAGGAATTAGCGTTGTCATAAAGGGAAGAAGCCGAGAGGCCAAAATGTCACTCAAAATCTTGTCATCGACATTCAGCTTAGAAAGTGGTCGATATGCTCCCACTTCTGTAGCCACTTTTCCAGGATTAAGCAACTGAATGATCACTGACTCTCTACTAGTTTGAGGCAGATATCCAAGTTTACATGCCTCATTAATCATCTTCACTAGTTTCGGGGCCAGCACTGTTAAATAAGTGCTATAAGATTCAATCAACAGGCAATCTTACCCTGGTACTTTGCCACAGGACATTCTTTTAATAACCCCAGTACCTGAGGCAAAGTCATTCCTTCCCCCAGGGCTTCTGCCTCTTCATGTCTCAAGCGTGAAACAGCGATATCTCACAAGAATCTAGTTCGTTGAGTGGTGTCAACTAAAGGTCTGCTACCGTATCTGCTACCTTATAAAGACCGATAAAAAGCAGCAAAGTAGGCATTTATTTCTTCCTGAGTCTCTAGAAGTGTCCCAGAGCTTGAATTCAATTTTACTAATAAGGAGCCTCTCTGAGCTGGATTTGCGAGCCAAGCCAGCAGTCTCCCTGTTCGATCTCCTTCAGTATCCGCCCTTGCAGTATATGCCTTATAGTCGAATGAGCAGAGTCACTCTGTGAGCTCCGCCACCTTTTCCTGGACCTCCTGCAGCCATGGCTTCAAATCTGTATGGCCCAGCCTATCCGACTCCAAAGAGCGGAGCTTAGATTCAGCATCGCTAATGTCTCTTAGTAAAGAGGAGAGAACCCCAACAGTCTCTGTGATACAATGCCCTCTAGTCACCACTTCGAACGCTTCCCTTTCCACACGAGAATCCAAGGCTGAGCCTTCGTTGTCTACAAGATAGTTCTCTATTAGTTGGCATGCCGTTTCCCGAAAGGAGGGGTCCTCCAGTACGTCCGGCCTCAGCCTCCAGCTTGGAACGGGTGCAAGTGGTCTCTCCCAGGTTAGTCGAAGCAGCACCGGGTTATGATCTGATAATGTATAGGCAAGGTATTCAATTCCTACAACCATAATATGAACATCCGGGGAGGACAGAAAAAAATCTAGTCAGACATGCAACTCATGCTTGATCGAGAAAAAAAGAATAATCTCTCTCTAGAGGATGGAGAATGCGCTAACTGTCCCAGAGCCCCCAGTGTTCTCGTCATACTGCCAGCACCTTCATCACCCTGTATGCAAGCGAGTCCTGCAAGGGGGGTGAGAGTGATCCATCTCGGGCTTGGTGTTGTCAATAGGTCAAAGAAATCTAACCATCACTGCCACGTATCTCTTCCCTGGGTCGACCTCAGTGCGCACCAGCGATAAAGGCAGGCTCGCCTAATCCATATCAATACTCCCCATGTATAAGCAGAGAATGTTGTGTAATATAGTTGCTCCTGCCACTGCTGCCGCAAGGCCACGCCTCTTTGGCAGTCATCAGTGTCTCTTGAAAAAATGCAATATCCACTCCCCGCCTCTGCAAATATGTGAAAACCTTGCATTGCTTAGATAATGTATGTATGCCCCTGATGTTCCAAGAAATTGGTGGTCATTATGTCATTGGCAGTCAGCTGACTAACATCCCGGCAATGGTGGTAGGTCCGTCACCAGGCTGGCAGTGAAGACCTCCAAATTATGCCCATGGCGGTGATCCCTCCCACAGACAGCCAATGTTCCAACTGAACCTCCAGTACGGTCCATCTACTGACCACGGCGGTTGCCATCTTCAGGCTGGCGGAACACCACACCCCGCCCACCATATTATGACATAGCAGACCCCAAGGATTTACGGGGTGTGACTACCGCCACAAAAAACTGGCAGAAACGAATCATATAAAGGAGACACTCACCTCCAGGGACACAGAGGAGTCCGTGGCCCCCATGGAACCCACATTGGAAGTCCTGTTGATGACGACGGTGAGTGCAGCCGCCTAGCACACAAGGGAGGGAGGGGAGAGTGACACACTGACATGCACAACACACACCATACACACATAACACATACCAAAAACTACCTGCATAGAAATTCAACAACAACATAAGCCAGGAGCAAAGAAAGCCAGGACAAATACCTCTGGTCCAACCACTGTAATTCTGTAGGAACAGCGACCTCAATAAAATAAAGGGGGCCGGAGTGCTACTCTTGTGCCCCTTGGTGGCAGGAGTAGCTGCAGGGGGAGGGACATGAGTGGACTGGGAGCTGGAGGTACTGGGCATGGGGGCAGAGGGAGCTTCCTCTTATGGCCAGGATGGGGAGGAGCAGGAGGGAAGAGGTCAAGGCGGGGAAGGAAAAGTTTCTTAAGTCCAATGGGGCGGGTTGTGGGAGGAGGTTTGGGAGTGGAGGTAGAGGGAGTGGTTGTAGCAGGAGTAGGTGTGCTGGACTGGGTTGCAGGTGCATGGACAGTGTGCATGTGTGAGGTGGATGATGGTGTGTCTTTGGAGGGGGCAGACAGGGTGGGAGAGGGCAAACAGGACAAGTGAATGTATGTTGTGGTGGTGTCTGCAAGCGAGGTGGGTGTGCTGCATGAGGTTGCAAAGGTGGTGGTGGTGACTGCACATGTGTTGTATGGGGTGCTAGTCTGCATTTGTGCTGTTGTTGTGACTGTGGGCAAGGCTGTACAGGTGGCAGGACCTGGGACTAATGATGCAGTGCTTGCAGGTGTGAGTGTTGATGTGACTGTGAGGGAGGAGGAGCGGCGGTCTGTTGGTGCCTGTCACCATGGCGGCATTCAGAGAAGACCACCAATGTCATAATGAACACCATTATCTTATAACATTGTTTGCGCACCATAAGTAAGATGTCATTTTATCTGGTAGTAGCCTGTTTGTCCCCTCTTTCAATAGGAGATTGCGCAGTGCTCGCCACATCATCCAAGCATAGATTGCCATCAATTCCCATCCCAGCAGTGAAACCCAACTCTCCCCAAACCAAGACTGAGAGACTTTTAACCCAACTCCACACCCCAGGACAGGGAGAAACATTCCACCCATCCACACTTAAGATTATTCTACAGTTCTTATTCAGTATAAAATGTTCAGGGAGATAACACCAAGCAATAGCCGGCCCTCAAGGAGCCCAGCCCCCACCCTATTTCAATCAACATTTGGAATGCAATAACCGTGACCTCTCCATCATAGGGATCTGTGTTAAATAGTATAGAAACCTTCACCAGTTCCCTAGGATTATGCCTTTTGAGGCCCCCTAGGATTATGCCTATTGAGTGCTCACTCCCCCTAATAGGCAATTCATCAACGCTCTCATAGAGAACTTATCATATCAGATCATCAGCAGTGTGGGGGGGGTCACCAGTGGTAAGCCCTCACTGGAGAGGAGTGATATATTTGATATATTCGAGTCACTGTCACTGTACGAGTCAGAGTTTGCTATAGTTTTTGGCGGAGGTGGTGTTCGCTCCCCAGACCTCTTCCCACTGATAGAAGCCACCTCTTCAACCGCTTCCAGCCTTTCTCGTTGTGCCTCTGCTACTGTGGAGGAGCCCATCACTGCCGATCTCCCCCTCCTCCAGGATCACGCTCGGCACTTTCTTTTCCCAGTGGGTGGTTCCCCACTAGGGCCTGGTCTAGGCTGACATTCTGCCCAGGACCAAGCCTCCTGTGGAGTGAGGAAGAACTGCACTCCCGTAGACGTGACCACTCAGAGTCGGGCTGGAACCTGCACAGAGTATGCTACTCCCAGTTTTCGCAACTTCTTTTTCACTGTGCTAAAGGCCGCCTGTTGGCGCTGCACTTCTTTGGAAAAGTCTGAGAAAATTAGCACTTTATAGTTCTCAATCATTAGGTTGTCCTTCTGAAGGACCCATCGGAGGATAGGATCCCGATCTCTAAAGTGTAGTACTTTTGCCACTATCGTGCGTGGTGGTGCCCCCAGAGGAGGAGTTCTGGCCGGTAACCGATGCGCCAGTTCAAAAGCAAAAAATGGGGAAACACCTTCTGGGGCTACTGCCTGAACAATTCATGTCTCGAGATATCCCACCAGATCATTCCTCTCCACTCTCTCTGGAAGGCCCACTACTCGGATGTTATTGCGGCGGGCTCCATTTTCATATTCTTCTGCCCTAGCCTCCAGTGCTTTCAGATGCTGTTCCATGTAATTTAGCCTATTACTGGTCTCAGTCACCATCCGGTGGTCTCCAAAAGTTCCCTTTCCGTCGCATTCACTTTTTCCACCAGGCTCCTATGGTCATCTCGTGAAAGATCCAGGTCTGTACTCATTGCATCTATCTTCAGCTCCCAGGCTTCTAGGGAGGCCGCAATTGCCTACAGCACATCTTGAAGCATGGGGGGGGTGCGTTTTCTCCGAATCAGGGTGGCCATTCTGCTTTTCCATTTCGGAGCTCTGGGATTCCCACATCTGGTCCTGCCATTGTGTTGCACTTTTTTACTAGGCTTAACCATGGTTGTCGGGTCCCGCTGGTCGTATTGTGCTAATGTGAAGTGTTCTTCTGCTCCCTCTAAGTTCCAACGCCCATTCACATCAGTGTTCCAGTGGCTGTGATTTGACTGCTTCCACTCGTTTAGCAAATGTTATTTCCTTGTGTCCTATGTACCCTTCTTTCTTTGCCTCCAGGCCTGTGTCCCCAGAGTTCAAGAGCTCAGGACCTCTACAGCAGGAGGTCCCACACTTTTCTCTTATCACCAACAAGGGCTCTAGGGTGGTGCCCTGGTCACCCATTGATCAACAGGATCCCAGATCTGATGCACCGTTTCTCTACCGGTTAGCAAGGCCCAACAGATAGTAGGTCAGCACCGTCCTCCCCCTCTCCACTCTTCTCTTCTCCTCCCAGTGCAGTATTCAAACCTCTCTCCAAATGCGGGGGAGGAGGAATCGCTCCCCTTGCAGCTTGCACCCCACTCCAGTTCATGCACCTCTAGGGCCCCACTTCTCCCTTACAGCTTATAGCGGGGTGCCAGCAGCATTATGTCAATGTGGGGGGCGGTCGTAAATGTGATCTGGTTCCCCCCTGGTGCACCAAGCGCAACTGTTATTTTTCTTCACAGGGGTAATAGGCAACGTCATGCAAACAATTTTCAGAGAAGAAGGGAGAGGGTGCCGCTCCGTACCTGTGGTCTGTCAGCACTCCGGCCTGCAAGAGTCTGTGTCACTGCTCCCAAGGACTCCCACATCCAAGGCCAGTATTTTCTTCTTGCCACCATTCCAGATAGGGCCTCTGCTGCTACTGCTGTCACGCCCCCTGTGAGGCACTGGCCCTCAGCTCTCCACTGCAGGCTCAGTAAGGGCATGCTATCAGCCCACAGTCTCCCCAGCAATCCAATGAGGGAAGGGGGCCACCATCTTTGGTGCCCTCGTGGTGCTCTGGGCAGCTCCTCCTGGTCTCGTGCTGGCACTCCCCGTGCTGGCTCACCGCCTCCTGGGACCCCCACAGGTCTTGTAGGACAGATGGGGTCCCCATGGAGGGCCTTACAGTTGCAGGATGGGTTAGATGAGGGCTGGCTCCTCGGAGCTCCGAGGTTCTCTGACCTACTTCATTGGCCATGCCTCACCAGCAGCCTCTTGCCGGTGTGCCACACCATCCCTCCCACACACCCTACCCCCACATGCTTACGCCCTTGGTTCAGCCTGCCCCCTTCCACTAGTTTCAAGTCCACCATGGTCAGGGTTGGTAGGTTGTGAATCAGGAACCTGGACTGGGGCCACAAGATGTTAGAGACTGTTGTAGGGACGCAGTTCTGGGGGCGACTGGCTGCCTGCGATGTTGAAACCACAGGGCTGGGAGAAGTCAATGTGGTCAGGCTGAGGCTGACCTGTGTCATCTGCCCAGGTTGCCCGGATGGGCCTGAACCTTCCTCAATGTCCAGCGGTCCAGGAGTGTATGTTTTACTGAGTGCTTCATGCATGGGGGTAGTGACAGTCTCCTCTGTGGTGTGGTAGTAGCTGTACCAGGTGCAATGGCATCACAACCTGTTGATGTAAAGAGACATTGTTAGTGATTGTATTGTGACATCTACCTTAAACAGTTGACAGTGACATTGGGCTAGGGCCATGTTCAAATTGTATTTGTTGATTTCCCTTGTGTGACAGGTACACATATTGTCATTTGTTCTGAGCTGACATTGTAGCCACATACCAATTCCTGTTCAGTGACCTAGCCTCAGACTCTCTGGAATCCTTAGCTGTTGGAGGGATGGTAATAAACTCATGTCTTGCCAGCAGTGCAGCAGAGGCAATGCCCTCTACACAGGAACCACGGCCAAACTGCAGAAGAGGCTGCAACGCATCCAGAACGCCTCTGCACGCCTCATCCTGGACATCCCCGCCACTACCACATCACAGACCACCTGAAAAACCTGCACTGGCTCCCAGTCAACAAGAGAATCACCTTCGAACTCCTCACCCATGCTCACAAGGCACTGCACAACACCAGACCAGAATACCTCAACAGACAACTCTCCTTCTACACCCCGACCCAGCATCTCCGCTCTGCCGATGTCGTCCTCGCAACCATCCCACGCGTCTACAGAACTACAACTGGCGGTAGATCATTCTTGCACCTCACCACCAAAACGTGGAACACTCTTCCCACCCACCTGTGCCAGACCAAAGACCTCCTTACATTCAGGAAACCTCTGGAGACCTGGCTGTTCGAGCAGTAGCAGCACCCCCCTGCCATTTCCCCCTCCCCTCCTCAGCGCCTTGAGACCCTCACGGGTGAGTACTGCGCTTTACAAATCCCTGATTGATTGATTGATTGTCAGTCCATTAGTCACTTTCTTTTGTGATTTTGTTATTCCATTTTGGTGGTCATTACAACCCTGGCAGTCGGTGTTAAGGCGGCGGTAAGACTGCCAACAGGCCGGCGGTAAAAAAAATGTAATTACGACAATGGCGGAAACTGCCAACAAAGACAGCCACTTTAACACTCCGACCGCCACGGCGGTACAAACAAACAGCGCGGCGGTCACCGCCAACAGGCAGGCGGAGGACAATGTACCGCCCACAGTATCACAACCTACCAATCCGCCACCTTTTCCGGGGCGGATTCACCGCAAACAAAAACATGGCGGAAACTGGACTTCGAAGGGAAAACGCTCACCTCTACACACCCCACGAGGAACCAGGACGCCATGGAACCAGAGCTTCACTTTTTTCCAGCCTTTACCTTCTTGCTCCTCTACCAGGAGCACGAACGCCAGCGGCGAAGACCACGGTGAGTACTGCACCTACTACACAGGGGAGGGGGAAGAGAAAAAACAGGGACACACGCAACACACCCACCCCTACCCTCACCCACGGCAACACACACACTAATACATATTGATACATTACAGTTACACCCCCCAAAGCCCCTGGAAGAATGCAAAGACAAAAGGAAATGAGTGTAACCATTGTAATCTATTAAAATCTAGTACGCAAAAATATATATACACTGTAAACAAATATACACACCAAGAATAGAAGTCCAGGTATTGCTCCATTTAACTCCGTGGAACACTGGGCCCACACTGCATGGTCGAGGCCCACACAAGGTACCCGAAAATGACAGAGAGAACACTGCAGGGGCATCAGATAGAAATAAAACAGGCACATCAGGGGGAAGGGAAAGGGGGGGCACCTCAGCCGGTTGAGTGCACAACGCCAAATCCACGAGGGGGCCACATGCCCACTGTTCAATCCTGGGGAGTGCAAAACCACAGTCTCACAAGTCTCTACAGTAGGTGGTTTGCCCACTGTTCAATCCTGGGGAGTGCAAAGCCACAGTCTCTCAACTGGATAACAGTCTCCACTGGTTCTGGAGGGGGCTTTGTGCCCAGAGTGCTTCATCCTGCCAAGGACTGAGGTAGTGGATGTAAATCTCCACTGCTTCCGGAGGGGGCTTTGTGCTCAGAGTGCTTCATCCTGCCAAGGACTGAGGTAGTGGATGCCTTTCTCCACTGGTTCTGGAGGGGGCTTTGTGCCCAGAGTGCTTCATCCTGCCAAGGACTGCAGTAGTGGATGCCTTTCTCCACTGGTTTTGGAGGGGGCTTTGTGCCCAGAGTGCTTCATCCTGCTCGTGGCGGACTCAGTAGCGTCAGTGCTCTTGGTGCTAATGGGCCAGCGGTGCTTGTTGCGGCGGTGTCCTGTTTAGCGGTGCTGGTGGGGGCTGTGTCCTTGGCAGCGGTGCTTGTGGCGGCAGTGTCCTGTTCAGCGGTGCTTGTTGTGGCGGTGTCCTGTTTAGCGGTGCTTGTGGCACCGGTGTCCTTGGCAGCGGTGCTTGTGGCGGCAGTGTCTTTGGCAGCGGTGCTTGTGGCGGCAGTGTCCTGTTCAGCGGTGCTTGTGGCGGCGGAGTCCTGTTCAGCGGTGCTGTGCTTGTGGTGGCGGTGTCCTTGGCAGTGGTGCTTTTGGTGGCGGTGTCCTTGGCAGCGGTGCTTGTGGCGGCGGTGTCCTGTTCAGCGGTGCTTGTGGCGGTGGTGTCCTGTTCAGCGGTGCTGTGGCGGCGGTGTCCTGTTCAGCGGTGCTTGTTGCAGCTGTGTCCTTGGCAGCGACTCAGCTGCTGGTGATCCTGTCTGGGCCTGCGGGGCTGCTGCTGGTGGTCCTGTCTGGGCCTGCTGCTGGCGGTCCTGTCTGGGCCAGCGGGGCTGGTGCTGGCGGTCGCCTCCTGGGTAGCGGGGCTGGTGCTGGCGGTCCTGTCTGGGCCGCAGGGCTGGAGCTGGCGGTCGCCTCCTGAGCAGCAGGGCTGGTGCTGGCGGTCCTATCTGGGCCAGCAGGGCTGGTGCTGGCAGTCGCCTCCTGGGCAGCAGGGCTGGTGCTGGCGGTCCTATCTGGGCCTGCGGGGCTGGTGCTGGCGGTTCTGTCTGGGCCAGCGGGGCTGGTGCTGGCGGTCGCCTCCTGGCCAGCGGGGCTTGTTCTGGCGGTCGCCTCCTTGGTAGCGGGGCTGATGGCGGTCGCCTCCTGGTCAGCGGGGCTGATGGCGGTCGCCTCCTGTGCAGCGGGGCTGATGGCGGTCGCCACCTGGGCAGCAGGGCTAATGGCGGTTGCCTCCTGGGCAGCGGAGCTGATGGCCATCTTCTCCGCCATGCTGATCTTCCCAGACTTGCCGGGTTTCTTGTGCCCCTTCCCCACCTTGGAAGGTGTCGCAGCTGACTCCATACTCCCAACTGGGAGCGGCTTTGGTGGCTGGTTCCCCTCTCCCGCCGGGCACTGGCCAACTTTTGATGCTTGACAGGTGGGGGACTGTCCGTGCTGTGGCTCCTTGCCACACTGGCTGCCCTGCTGCCTGGTGCACTCCAAACTCCGGTGACTACTGGCACCAATGATCCCGCCGATGTCGTGGCTGAGGTGCTAGGTTGGGACCTGGAGAGTCGGGCCCTAGGAGACTGACGGGGTGGGGGAGGTGAGGGAAAGAGGTCAATGGTGGACAAGAAAAGTTTCTTGGGAACACTGGGACGGGTAGCTGGAGGGGGTTTGGGTGTGGAGGAAGAGGTTGTGGTTGTAGGAGGTGTACGTTTGGTGACTTTGGGTGAAGGTGCATGTGCTGGAGGCTGTTGTGAGGTGGATGGCTGTTGGGTGGGTGTGTGCCTGCGTTTGTGTACCTTGGGAGGTGGCGCCACAGACACACTGGGAGAGGACACAGGGGATGTGTGAATGGTAGTGGGGGTGGTGACTGCACGTGAGCGGGGTGTGCTGGTGCTGGAAGTAGTGGCTGTAGATGTAGTGCATGCAGGTGTGAGTGGAGATGAGACTGGGAGGGAGGAGGGAGACGAGGAGGCGGGGGACACAGTGGAGGCAGTGGATGTTGCTATGTCTGCATGTGTGTGATGTTTGCATGAGTGCCTGTGGGATGTGTGGTGCTTATGTTTGCCTGAGCTTCCTTTGTGTGTTGAGGTGTGTGCATGCTGGTCTGATGGTGTGCTTGGGGTAGGCTGAGGTACAAGGGTGTGGGTCTGGGTGGAGGAAGTTGGAGGGGGGAGGCTAGAGACAGGGACAATGGTTGCCATCAGTGCTGAGGCCAGAGTCTGAAAAGCTTGCTGAAGGGCTGCCTGACCAGAATGAATGCCCTCCAGGAATGCATTGGTTTGTTGCAACTGCCTCTCTATACCCTGGATGGCATTCAAGATGGTAGACTGCCCGACAGTGAGGGACCTGAGGAGGTCAATGGCCTCCTCACTGAGGGCAGCAGGGGTGACTGGGGCAGGGCCTGAGGTGCCTGGGGCGAAGGAGATGCCCGCCCTCCTGGGTGAGCGGGCACGGGGCAAAGGCTGAGGTGCTGCTGGGAGGGCGGTGCTGGTAGGGGGGGTGACGGGTGTGCCTGTAGATGCGGGGGGCACAGATGGGCCCGCCACCACAAGGGAGCTCCCATCAGGGGACGAGTCCGTATCACTGGTGTCAGCTCCTGTCCCTGCCGTGGAGCTCCCCTCGCCCTCCGTCCCACTGGTGAAATCAGACTCCGTAGTTTCGCCCTCCAGGGCCATGTGGGATGCAGCTCCCTCCTGCTCCGGTGCCACTGCTCCTCCGCCTGATGATGCTAATGCACACAAGAACAGGGAGACCACAAAAAGGGGGGGGGGAACGACAGAAGAAAGACATGTTGAGTGCATGCATTACCGCTACTGTTGGCAGACACGACAGACACAGAAGCCCCCTGCACTACGCCGCGCACTTGGGGTCCACTATTCAATCCCTGGGACATGGCCTACAAGGCTATGGCCGGCATCTTCACACATGGATGTCACAGGAGCCTGACTATGTGTAGTTGGCACTGTACACAGGTGGAGACCTAACTAGCACACTCGCCCTGGCCTAGGGAAACCCACAGCCCACCTCCCCCACCCAGACACCTCCACTGCGCGCTGAATCAGCAGAATGAGAGTGTATTCCCCCCTTGTTGCTGCTGTTATGCCCTCAAGCACCCATCCATCTCCGGGTACGCCACCGGCAGGATCCTGAACATCAGGGGGGTCATGGTGCGACGGGCACCCCTCCCACGTTGGGAGGCCATCCGCGCTGGGCCTCCGCCGTCTTCTTGCTCCAGCGGCGAATGTCCTCCCATCTCTTCTGGCAGTGGGTGCTCCGTCTGTGATAGACCCCTAGGGTCCATACGTCCTTGGCGATGGCACGCCAAATATCCTTCTTCTGGTGGGCGCTGACCTACAGGAATTGTACAGGAGAAAAAGAGAAGTTATTAACAACTGCACCGTCACAGTCATTGGCCCGCATCCCTACCCATGCAGTGTGGCACATGCACTCACCGTCGTTTCATGCACGCCTCATTCTCCCCCCCTATCTTTCATCCACCCCACTCCACACAGGCATAGCCCATACAGCATGCTCCCAGTGTACTTACCTGTTTGTCTGGAGGACCGTAGAGTAGCGTGTACTGGGGGAGGACCCCATCCACGAGTTTCTCCAACTCCTCCGATGTGAAGGCAGGGGCCCTTTCCCCAGACGCACAAGCCATTGTCTCTTCCAGACTGAGTTCACAGCAGCACTTGCAGTGTAGGTCCTCTCCTGTCGAAGATCAGGTATCGAGTGATTGAACAGATAGAAAATGGCGGTCATGTCCACGGCGGTGCGTACCGTCACCGCCGGCGTACATCGTCATTGGCTCCTGGGACCCAGAGGGTCCAATGTTAACCAATGCAGGATTGTGCCGTGGTCTTCGACCGCCTACCGTGACGGTGTACAACGCCAGCGCAGTTACCTAACATCCCATTGTCCCACTTTACAGGTCAGGCAGCCTCCATATCAGGGGCCCACATGGCTTTATTTTTAACTGCGTCACACATACCTAGGCCTTGCCTCAACACTCATACATGCAAATTTCAGATTATGAATCGTGTTCTGTGTAAGCTGTATGTACGTACCTCTGAGTTGGTTGACTCTGTGCTCACTGTTGTCCTTCATAGGCACTGCCCGCTGGGACATGTGAGGAGGTGGCGGCATCCTCCGGTGTACAGACCGCTGGTGGACCTGTCGACAATGGAGGAAAGACATGTAATCATCACCTACAGACTTGATTGTGCCACAATCCAGGAACTGTGGGTCCAGTTGGAGCCAGACCTGATGTCAGCTATCCGCCATCCCACAGGAATCCCCCTTCAAGTGCAGGTGCTGTCAGTACTCCATTTCCTTGCAAGTGGGTCATTTCAGTGGCCATAGCATCAGGGATGTCCCAGCCTATGTTTCAAAAACGTGTTGTCTAGAGTGTTGTCTGCCCTGCTGGAACACATGCGGAGCTACATCGTTTTCCCTCAGTTGGGGGATTTGCCTACAGTGAAAGGTGACTTCTATGCCCTGGGACATATCCCCAACATCATAGGTGCCATTGATGGGACACATGGGGCCTTGGTCCCCCCCGCAGGAGTGAACAGGTGTACAGAAACCAGAAGAGTTATCATTTGATGAATGTGCAGATGGTGTGTTTGGCAGACCAGTACATCTCCCATGTGAATGCCAAATTCGCTGGCTCAGTGTATGACGCTTACATCCTGAGGAATAGCAGCATCCCTAATGTAATGGGGCAACTCCAGAGGCACCGTGTGTGGCTATTAGGTGAGCACCTGGAAGCAAGTCAGTGGGAATAGTTGTCTAGGTCTGGGGATATTCCTACAGGTTAGTGTGTGTCTAACATTTGTCCCTCGCCTTTTTCAGGTGACTCTGGTTACCCCAACCTGTCATGGCTACTGACCCCAGTGAGGAATTCCAGGACAAGGGCAGAGGAACGCTACAATGAGGCCCATGGGTGAACTAGGAGGATTATAGAGAGGACCTTCGGCCTCCTGAAGGCCAGGTTCAGGTGCCTCCATATGACAGGTGGTTCCCTATTCTATTCACCAAAGAAGGTGTGCCAGATCATCGTGGCCTGCTGTGTGCTTCACAACTTAGCTTTGCGACGACAGGTGCCTTTTCTGCAGGAGGATGATCCAGATGGAGGTATTGTGGCAGCTGTGGAGCCTGTGGAAAGTGAAGACGAGGAAGCAGAAGAAGAGGACATCAACAACAGGAACTCGGTTATCCTGCAATACTTCCAGTGAGACGCAGGTAAGAAGACAAACCTGCCTACTACATGTACTTTAACACTACTACCTCTCTACTGTCTGTCCTTTTCAACCAGTGTATGGTCACTGAGTTGTTACTTTCCCTTATGATTTCACAGATGTGGGTCCCACTGTGTGACATCTGCTTTGTTTCCTCAAGGACTAGAGCTGTGTGACATAGGTATGTTGACATTACAATTGAAAGAGCATTTTGTCACTGTAATTGCTAATACACTATTTCGAAATCACAGACAGACTCCAGATTGTTTTGTGCTTTAAGGGTGTTTATTTAAGTGCTCAATATTGGAGGGTGCTGTAAAATGGGGAGGGGTGATGGTGGAGGAATTTCCATGGCAGAGTCCATTCTATTAGTCTCACAGGTGCATTGCCCAAAGGGGCATAGGAAGTGGAGCTGGGGCAGTTGATGGATGGACAGGGTGACAAGGTGGGACATAAGGATGACATTCAGGGCGGTCTCATTTCTTGGCGGGTTCTTGGCATCGTTCTCTGTCTTTGTCCTGGATCTCAGGGACCATTTGCGGGGTGGTTCTCCTTCAGCAGGGGGTGGGGTGCTGGTGTTGTGGTCCTGTGGCGGTGCCTCCTGTCCACTAACGCCGGCAGAGGTGGTGGGGCAGTTCATCATCCAGGCTAGTGTCAGGGGCCCCTTGTTGTGCCACAGTGTCCCTCCTGGTGTTGAGGACTTCCTTCAGCACCCCTACGGTGGTGCCCAGGGTGGAATTGATGGATCTGAGTTCCTACCTGAACCCCAAATACTGTTCCTCCTGCAGCCACTGGGTCTCCTGAAACTTGGCCAGTACCGTTGCCATCATCTCCTGGGAATGATGGTATGCTCCCATGATGTTGGAGAGGGCCTCGTGGAGAGAGGGTTCCCTGGGCCTGTCCTCCCCCTGTCGCACAGCAGCCCTCCCTGTTCCCCTGTGTTGCTGGGCCTCTGTCCCCTGAATGGTGTGCCCACTGCCACTCCCCCAGGTCCCTGTTGTTGTTGGGGTGGTGGGTTAGCCTGGGTTCCCTGTAGTGGTGGATACAGTGCTGATTGACGTGTCCTGGGGACAGAGGTGGATGCTGTGCTGGTGTTTGGTGTTTGGTGCTGGAGGGGGGAAGCTCTGTGGTGGCCTGTGACTGTGTGAGGGGAACCGACTGTCCCGAGGTCCCAGATGGGCCGGGCTGGCCATCTAGATCCAGTTGGACAGAGCTTCTGTCATCACTGTGGGCCTCGTCTGTTGTTGGTATGGACATGTGTGGAACCTCCTGTGCGGTGACGTTGGGTAGGGGTCCTGCAGGGGTGTAAAAGCATGATTATTGCATCTGTGTGTACCATGGTTTTCAATGGGTGGGTGACCGTGTTCCCCAGTGCGTGCATTCCTGTGTGGGACCTTGTGTGATGATGGTTTAGGGGGGTGTATGGGTATGTGCCATGGCCATGCATTGGTGATTGGTGTCCATGCTTTGTTGTTGCATGCAGGGCTTGGTGTTGGGATGTGAGGTTTGTGATAGTGGGACTTGTGTGAGAAGTTGGAGTGATGGGGTGAGGGTGGGGGTATGTGATAGCATGCAGGTAGGGTGGGGGATAAGGTAGTTAAGGTTTGACTTACCAGAGTCCATTCCTCCAGCTACTCCTTCGAGGCCCTCAGGATGCAGAATTGCCAAGACTTGCTCCTCCCATGTTGTTGTGGGGGAGGAGGTGGGGGTCCGCTGCCAGTCCTCTGAACCGGGGTGTGGTGTCTGGATACCACGGAACGCACCTTCCCCCATTGGTCATTCCCCTTCTTCCTGATGTCATCCTTATTTCTTGGGTGCTGACCCACTGCGTTGACCCTGTCCACTATTCTGCGCCATAGCTCCATCTTCCTAGCTATGGAGGTATGCTGCACCTCCGATCCGAATAACTGTGGCTCTACCCAGATGATTTCCTCCACCATGACCCTGAGCTCCTCCTCAGAGAACCTGGGTGTCTTTGCCATGCCATGGGGTGGTGTGGGTGATGTGTGGGGAAAGTGTGTTGTGATATGTGGGGTGATATTTAGTGGTGTGTTGTGTGGGGTGCGTGGATGTTATGTGGGTGATGGTGTTGTGTGCCTGTGGATGCTTGGTTGTAGATTGTAGTGTCTCTCTCTGGCCTTCTTTTGGGATTTTAGTCATAGGGGTTTGTGGGTGATGTGGGTGTGTGTTTTATATTGTATTGGGTGTGTGGGAGTGGGATGTGTATGTGTATCAGGTGTGTGTATTTTGAATTGTCCAATGTGGTAGTGTTTTGGATATGTGTGTGTATTTTGAGAGCAGCGGTGTGTACCGCCAATGGAATATCGCGTTTGAAAGACCGCCGCATGGATTCGTGGGTCCCTGATAGTGTGGGCGTATTCCTGTTGGCGTGACGTGGAGGTTTTGTTTTCGCCAGTTTATCACTGACCTTTGGTGTGGCGGACTTTATGTGGGTGTCTCAATTTTGGAGGATTCCGAGCTGTGGGTCATAATGGCCGTGGTGGAATTCCACGGCCGCGGCGGTGTGTTGGCAGTCTTCTGCACGGCGGTAAGCGGCTTTTACCGCCAATGTTGTAATGACCCCCTTAATCTTGATTCTACAAACATGAAAAACGGCACAATCAATAGAAATGCAGAAGTAGATTTGTTAACTCTTGACCCAAATCCTTATACCCAATTTTCTCTCCAAAACAGTTTCTTCTAAGATCCACTTACATTGATGCTTAGGAACATTTCGTAAAATCCAACCAGCTCTAAAGAGTTACACCAATTCAAAGAGCAACCTTCTGCAGACTTTGGTCCCAGGGTATCACCCTCTAATGGCTTACCATAGGCTCACAGAAATGAATTCTTTGTTTTCATGATTCTTGTCTCATGGTTCATTGTAGAACACTAGCTTTTGTTAAGAGATACTTCTGATGGACAACCATGCTCAAAAACATTTCAGGCTATATCATATCCTCTGTACCAAGTTAGCACACATTTTTTCAAAGGCGATCTGGGGTCTGTTTTATAGGTCCTTCTTCATAACTTCCATTGCAGTGGTCTACCTGGTATTGTAGCCAGGCTGATTTAGACTGGCTGTTTCATTTGAAGGAGTGGATTGTAGGCCCACCTGGTAGGGCCTGGGAGAGGCTATGGTAGGGAGCTTAGGTGGATTCTGGGACGTAATTCTTTCCCAGGTACCCCATTTGTTGAGGAGACCTGCACTGTGTGGCAACACATGCATTTAAAGGTTTTGAATACAGCCTGCATCTTAATTAAAGACAAGGAAGATAACATGATGCCAACATGATCCCAAATGCTGGTCTGCTGCATTATCCCTTATATACGCACATGTAAACTGTGATACAGGTTCACCTCTCAGGGAGGGCTTCACTTCAATTTGATGGCCATAACTCCATAAAAGCTTTGGAGTGAAGGTTTGACCATTTCTTTGCAGACAGGTAAAGCCTCTGGTTTCTATGGTCATGGGACAGATGACCTATTCCCAGAATGACTACTCTTAATTTGAAGTATAACACCCTTTTACCTTTGATAGCCTTGCTGGATTATGACATTTCTTTCAAAATCTAATTCCCCACCTAACGTGAGCTGAGATTATTATTTGAACCCATATATCAGTTTATCTATTCCTGAAATCAGTATGCAGTTGAAAATCAAGGGTGACCATCAATCCCATTAACCATTAATCTTTCAGATGCTCTACTATAGCTATGTTTTGATATAGTATTTCATTTAAATCATCTGCTATTGCAAAGAACTTTGAATCATATCCAGTCTAATAAATTCACATAAATTTTTTTGAGAATTACATACTCCACCAACGATGTCAGCTGGCTAATTCAACTCCTAGGGGGTCATTACAACCCTGGCGGACGGTGTTAAAGGTGCGGTAATACCGCAAACAGGCCAGCGAACAAAAAAAGGGAATCATGACCCTGGCGGAAACCGCCAACAAAGACAGTCACTTTAACACACCGCCCGCCACGGCGGTACAGACAAGCAGCGCGGCGGTTACCGCCAACAGACAGGCGGGAGACAATGTACCGCCCACACTATTACAACCCGCCAATCCGCCACCTTTTCCGGGGCGGATGCACCGCGGATAAAAACACGGCAGAAACAGCTTTTACTATGGGAAAACGCTCACCTGAACACATCCCACGAGGAAGGAGGACACCATGGAGCCAGAATTACAAATTCTACCTGCCCTTGTTTTTCTGCTCCTTTACTACCAACAGCTATGCAGGCGCAGAAGATACCGGTGAGTACTGCACCTACGACACAGGGGAGGGGGGAGGCAAAAGTTAGGGGGACACCCACCAAACACCCCCACCCTCGCATATCACAACATACACACCAATGCAGTCACAAAAATCACAGTAACAACCCACAATCCCCCTGGAAGAATGCAAAGACAATGCGAAATTCGGGCAAACATTGTAATGTGCCAATGTATATGTAATTCAAAAATATACAGATATATATATCTCAAAATCACTCTTATTTACACATACAATCCGAGAAGTAGTGCAGATATGTACACAACAATGTCCGTGCACCAACAGTCCAAAAATGCATGGGCGAGGCCCACAATAGATACCTGACCAAAATCGGAGAGAACACTGCCGGGGAATCAGATAGAAACACTACAGGCACCTCAGAGGGAAGGGAAGGGGGGGCACCTCAGCCAGATCAATGCGAAGCCAGATCCACGATGGGGCTCCATGCCCATTGATGTATCCTGGGGAGTGCAAAGCCACAGTCTCTCAAGTCACTACAGTGGGTGGTTTGCCCACTGTGCCATCCTGGGGAGTGCAAAGCCACAGTCTCACAAGTCTCTACAGTGGGTGGGTTGCCCACTGTGCCATCCTGGGGAGTGCAAAGCCACAGTCTCTCAAGTCTCTACAGTGGGTGGGTTGCCCACAGTGCCATCCTGGGGAGTGCAAAGCCACAGTCTCTCAAGTAGATGCAGGTCTCCACTGGTTCTGGAGGGGGACTGGTGCCCAGACTGGATGAGTCTCCATGTGAATGTACCTGTCTTGTCACTGTCCCAGCTGCACATGGGAATAGAATGCCTGATGTGGCGGTGTATTCATTCCTACACGGTGCATGCCCTGTTCAGCGGTGCTTTGCCATGACGGTCTTTGCCCTGTTCAGTGGTGCTTTGCCATGGAGGTCTTTGCCCTGTTCAGCGGTGCTTTGCCATGGCGGTTCTGGACTGTTTAGCGGTGCTTTGCCATGGCGGTCTTTGCCCTGTTCAGCAGTGCTTTGCCATGGCGGTTCTGGACTGTTTAGCGGTGGTTTGCCATGGCGGTCTTTGCCCTGTTCAGCGGTGCTTTGCCATGGCGGTCTTTGGCCTGTTCAGCGGTGCTTTGACATGGCGGTTCTGGACTGTTTAGCGGTCTTTGCCATGGCGGTCTTTGCCCTGTTCAGCGGTGCTTTGCCATGGCGGTCTTTGCCCTGTTCAGCAGTGCTTTGCCATGGCGGTTCTGGACTGTTTAGCAGTGCTTTGCCATGGCGGTCTTTGCCCTGTTCAGCGGTGCTTTGACATGGCGGTTCTGATACGGACATTGGTGTGTGGCATGACGATCTCTACACTGGGCATTGGTGTGTGGCATGACGATCTCTACAATGGGCATTGGTGTGTGGCATGACGATCTCTACAATGGGCATTGGTGTGTGGCATGACATTCCATCATTGCCCAGCGGGGCTGTGGCATCCTGGCCCCTCCTGGGCTGGGACTCCGGCGGTGGTCTCTGGCCCAGTGACGATACTTGGGCCCTCCTGGGCTGTGACTCCGGCGGTGGTCTCTGGACCAGTGACGACACTTGGGCCCTCCTGGGCTGTGACTCTGGCGGTGGTCTCTGGACCAGTGACGACGGTGCTGGCGGTTGTGTCTGGACCGCCGGAAATGATGGCGCACTTCTCCGCCGTGACACTTACAACAGGCTGGTTCAGACTTCCTCTGGACCTTCCCCACCTTTGTTAGAGTTACAGCTGACTCACCAATCGCCTTCGATCCCATGTCACTTGTTGTCCCACCAGGGGTCTTAAGACCGTCCCGTCGTCCACTCTCCATTTTCAGAGCCTTTACAGGGGGTGGGCTGCCAGTGCCTTGGCTCCGGGTCCTACTGCCTGCCCTGGTGGCCGGTGCACTCCAAAAACCTGGAACACGCACCACTGGCACTGGAGGCTTTTTGGCTGAGGCGCTACGACGAGACTGATGAATTGGAGGGGGATGGCAAAAAGGTCAATTTGACAGAGGGACAGTTTCTGACGAACACTGGGATGGGTAGCTGGAGGGGGTCTGGTAGTGGAGGAAGAGAAGGTGGTTGTAGGAGGTGTCACTTTAGCTGTTTTGGGTGCAGGTGCAGGTACTGGAGGCTGTCGTGAGGTGGATGTATGTTGGGCGAGTGATTGCTGGCGTTTGTGTACTTTGGGAGTGGGCGTCACAGACACATTGGGAGAGGACACAGGGGACGTGTAAATGGCAGTGGAGGTGGTGAGTGCAGGTGAGCGGCTTGTGGTGCTGGGTGTCCTGGTGCGAGTCCTAGTGCCTGTAGATGTGGTGCATGCAGGTGTGTGTGTAGACGAGACTGGGAGGGAGAAGGGAGAAGAGGAGGAGGGGGACACAGTGGAGACAGTGGATGTTGCTGTGTCTGTATGTGGGTGAGGCTTGCGTGAGTGCCTGTGGTGAGTGTGGTGCCTATGTTTGCTTGAGCTACTTGTGTGTGTTGACTTGTGTGCATGCTGGTCTGTAGGTGTGGTTGGGATGGGCTGAGGTACAGGAGATTGGGTCTAGGTGGAGGAAGTTGGAGGGGGGAGGCTAGACACAGGGACAATCGTTGCCATCAGTGCTGAGGCCAGAGATTGCAGGGTTCGCTGAAGAACAGCCTGACCAGAATGAATGCCCTCCAGGAATGCATTACAGTGTTGCAACTCCCTTTCTACACCCTGGATGGCATTCACAATGGCTGACTGCCCAACAGTGAGTGACCTGAGGAGGTCAATGGCCTCCTCACTGAGGGAAGCAGGGGTGACTGGGGCAGGGCCAGAGGTGTCTGGGGCGAAGGTGATGCCCACCCTCCTGGGTCAGCGGGCACGGGGCGAACGCTGAGGGGCTGCTGGGAAGGCGGTGCTGGTAGGGGGGGTGGTGGCTGTACCTGTAGAAGTGGGGCGCACAGGTGGTGCCGCCACCACAAGGGAGCTCCCATCGGTGGATGAGTCCGTGTCGCTGGTTGGTGATCCGGTGGCCAACGTGAAGCTCCCCTCGCCCTCCGTCCCACTGGTGCATTCAGAGTCTGTGGTGTGGCCCTCCATGGCCATGTGGGATGCAGCTCCCTCGTGCTCCGGTGCCACTGTACCTCCGCCTGATGATGCTGATGTACAAAAGGACATGGAGAGCAGGAAAAGGGGGGGAGACAGAACAAAGAGAGTTTTGGTGCATGGCATGCCGCTACCGTTGGCGGACAAGACAGATGCAGCAGCCCCCTGCATTACGCCGTGCTCCTGACCTCTGCACATGCAATTTCTGGGACATGGCCTACATGGCAATGGTGGAAATCTGCACACATGGATGCCACAGGGGCAACTACACCTCAACTTGGCACTCTGCTGAGGTGGGGTTGAGTGCCACATGTCCTACATTATGGAGGGGCCTTGCCTACCTAACTCGCCCTGGCCTAGGGACACCCACAGCCCACCTCCCCCACCCAGACCCCTCCACTGCACGCAAAGTCCGCTGAATGAGGTTGTACTCACCCCCTTGTGTCTGCTGTGATGTCCTCAAGCACCCATCCAGCTCCGGGTAGGCCACCGCCAGGATCCGGAACATCAGGGGGATCATGGTGCGACGGGCACCCCTCCCACGTTGGGAGGCCATCCCTAGCTGAGGGTTCGCCGTCTTCTTGCTGCAGCAGCGAATGTCATCCCATCTCTTACGGCAGTGGGTGCCCCGTCTCTGATGGGCCCCCAGGGTCCGGACCTCCTTGGCGATGGCACGCCAAATGTCCCTCTTCTGGTGGGCGCTGACCTAAATGACATGCACAAGGAAAGAGGAACAGTCATTACCAACTGCACCGTCAATGTGCGTGGCCCCCTCCCTCCTATGGCCATGTGGCCCATTCATTCCCATGCATAACTGTTCTATGTACTCTGCCCCCTTCCCTCTTCCACCCAGCCCTCTCCACCCAGGCCTAGCCCATACAATGTGCTCCCTGTGTACTCACCTGTTGGTCTGGAGGACCGTAGAGTAGCGTGTACTGGGGGAGGACCCCATCCACAAGTTTCTCCAACTCCTGTGCAGTGAAGACAAGGGCCCTTTCCCCAGATGCAGCAGCCATCGTCGCTTCCAGACCGAGGTCACAGCAGCACTAGCAGTGTAGGTCCTCTCCTGTCGAAGGTCAGGTATCTAGTGAGTGAACAGATAGAAAATGGCGGTGACGTCCGCGGCGGTGCGCATCATCACCGCCGGCGCACCTGTTCATTGGCTCCTGGGACCCATAGGGTCCAATGTTAACCAATGCAGCATTGCGCCGCGGTCTACGACCGCCTACCGCGACGGTGTGCAACGCCAGCGGAGTTACCCCACAATCCCATTGTCCCAGTTTAGAGGTCAGGCAGCCACCATTTCAGGGGCCCACATGGCTTCATTTAGTACTGCGTCACGCATAGCTAGGCCTGTACTCAACACACATACAGGACGGGTTTTTTGTCTGGTGTAGTCTTGTGAGTTACTGTGGGTACATACCTGGAGGAATAGTGACTGGTTCTTCGCAGTTATCCTTCTTAGGCACCGTCAGCTGGGACATATGAGAAGATGGCGGAATCCTCCGGTGTACCGACCGCTGGTGGACCTGTTGACAATGGAAGAAAGACATATCATCGTCACCTACCGGTTTGACCGTGCCACAATCCAGGAACTATGTACCCAGTTGGAGCCAGACCTGATGTCACCAATCCGCCATCCGACTGGAATCCCCCCTGACGTGCAGGTGCTGTCAGTGCTCCATTTCCTTGCAAGTGGGTCTTTTCAGACAACAGTGGCCATGGCATCAGGGATGTCCCAGCCTATGTTTTCCAACGTGCTGTCCAGAGTGTTGTCTGCCCTGCTGAAACACGTAAGGAGATACATCATTTTCCCTGAGGTGGAGGATTTGCCTACAGTGAAAGGTGACTTCTATGCCCTTGGACATATCCTGAACATCATAGGTGCCATTGATGGGACCCATGTAGCTCTGGTCCCCCCGCAGGAGTGAACAGGTGTACAGGAACAGGAAGAATTATCATTCGATGAATGTCCAGATGGTCTGTTTGGCAGACCAGTACATCTTGCATGTAAATGCAATGTTCCCTGGCTCTGTGCATGACGCCTACATCCTGCGGAATAGCAGCATCCCTGATATGATGGGTCAACTCCAGAGGCACCGTGTATGGCTATTGGGGGACTCTGGTTACCCCAACCTTTCCTGGCTATTGACCCCAGTGAGGAATCCCAGGACCAGGGCAGAGGAACGGTACAATGATGCCCATGGGCGGACTAGGAGGGTGATCAAACGCACCTTCGGCCTTCTTAAGGCCAGGTTCAGGTGCCTCCATATGACAGGTGGATCCCTATTCTACTCACTGAAGAAGGTGTGCGACATCATCATCGCCTGCTCCATGCTCCATAATTTGGCATTGCGACGCCAGGTGCCTTTTCTGCAGGAGGATGATCCACATGACGGTGTTGTGGCAGCTGTGGAGCCTGTGGAGCCAGTGGACAGTGATGAGGATGAAGCTGAGGATGCAGAAAACGACAACAGGGAGTCAGTCATACAGCAATATTTCCAGTGACACACAGGTGAGAACATTTTCTGGTTTAACATTACATTAACTTTCACACGTCTACCTCTATCCTGTACCTACATTTCACTCACTATTTGTTAATTGAGTTGTACCCTTCCATTTCAGTTTCACAAGTGTGGTAACCTACGTGTCAACTGCTTGCATCCTTCAAGGGCTTGTGATGTGTGACATTGGTATGTTAGCCTTACAATGGGTAACCCATTATGACACTGTAATTGATAATACAAAGTTCCAAATCATAGACTGACTCCAGATTGTTTTGGTTTTCAAGGGTGTTTATTTAAGTGCTAAAAAAATCAAGGAAGGTTGTAAAATGGGGATGGGTGATGGTGGAGGAATGTCCATGGCAGAGTTCAGTCTATTAGTCTCACAGGTGCACTGCCCATCTGGGCATTGGAAGTGGAGCTGGGGCAGTTCCAATCTGGACAGGGTGACAAAGTGGGACAGTGGGGGGACAATCAGGGTGGTCTTATTTCCTGGCGGGGGTCCTGCCATCTTGCTCTGTCCTGTTCCTGGATCTCAGGGCCCGCTTGCGTGGTGGTTGTCCGTCTGCGGGGGATGAGGTGCTGTTGTGTTGGTCCTGTGGCGGGGCGTCCTGTCCACTAGCACCGACGGAGGCGGTGGGCAGTTCGTCGTCCTGGCTAGTGTCAGGGGCCCCTTGGAGTGCCACGGTGTCCCTCAAGGTCTTTTGAATGTCCGTCAGCACCCCTACGATGGTGCCCAGGGCGGAGCTGATGGTCCTGAGCTCCTCCCTGAACCCCAAATACAGTTCGTCCTGCAGACGCAGGGTCTCCTGCAACTTGTCCAGGACCGTCGCCATCGTCTCCTGGGAGTGGTGGTATGCTCCCATGATGGAGGATAGGGCCTCGTGGAGAGTTGGTTCCCTTGGCCTGTCCTCCCTCTGTCGCACAGCAGCCCTCCCAGTTCCCCGGTGTTCCTGTGCCTCCGTCCCCTGGACCGTGTGCCCACTACCACTGCCCCCAGGTCCCTGTTGTTGTTGGGATGGTGGGTTAGCCTGGGTGCCCTGTGGTGGTGGACACACCGCTGATTGACCTGTCCTGGGTAGGGAGGTTTGGGCCCGCTGGGTGGGTGCTGTGCTGGTGTTACCAGAGGGTGGCAGCTCGGTGTTGGGCTGTGGCTGGGCAAGGGGAACCGACTGTCCTGAGGCCCACGATGGTCCGGGCTGGTCATCAGGATCTAGTGGTGCAGAGCTGCTGTCGTCACTGTGGGCCCTTTTCTGGGGGTGGAGTGGTGTTGTCTGGACCCTCTGGTGTGGTGACGTTCCTTCGGCTTCCTGCAGGGGTATAAGAACATGATTATTGCATGTGTGTGTGTAATGGTGTGCAATGGTTGGGTGTGCGTGATCCCCAGTGCAGGCATTCCTGTGTGGGGGCTTGTGTGGTGATGGTTGGGGGGTTGTTCTGGGTATGTGCAGTGGGCATGCTTTAGTGAGGGGTGCCCATGCTTAGTTGTGTCATGCAGGGCTTGGTGTTGGGATGGGTGCTTGGTGTCATGGGTAGATTAGTGAGGATTTGGGGTGATAGGGGAGGGTGTGAGGGTGGGGGTGTGTGATAGCATGCAGGTAGGGTGGGGGATGTGATAGTTAAGATTTGACTTACCAGTGTCCCATCCTCCACCGACTCCTCCGAGGCCCTCAGGATGCAAGATGGTCAGGACTTGCTCCTCCCATGTTGTTAGTTGTGGGGGAGGAGGTGGGGATCCGCCGCCAGTCCGCTGCACCGCAATTTTGTGCCTGGAGACCGTTGAACGCACCTTCCCCTGTAGGTCGTTCCAGCTCTTCCTGATGTCCTCCCTATTTCTTGGGTGCTGTCCCACGGCATTGACCCTGTCCACTATTCTGCGCCATAGCTCCATCTTCCTGGCTATTGATGTGTGCTGTACACTATTGATGTGAGCCAAATAGCTGTGGCTCTACCCGTACGATTTCCTCCACCATGACCCTGAGCTCCTCCTCGGAGAAGCGGGGGTGTCTTTGGCATGACATGGGGTGTTGTGTGTGATGTGTGGGGTGGTGTATGTGTTGATAAGTGTGGTGAGTGTAGTGGTATGTGGTGTTTTGTGCGTGGATGTAGTGTGGGTGATGGTGTTGTGTGCCTCTTTGTGATGGGGTTGTCAATAGCTGTGCTGTCTCTCTGGCCTTCTCTCAGAAATTCTGGTTGTAGGGGTTTGTGTGTGATGTGGGTGTGTGTTTTATATTGTGTTGGGTGTGTGGGAGTGGTGTGTGTATGTGTATCAGGTGTGTGTATTTGGAATTGTCCAATGTGGCGGTGTTTTGGAGATGTGTGTGTATTTTGAGCGCGGCGGTGTGTACCGCCAATGGAATACCGCGGTTGAAAGACCGCGCGTGGATTCGTGGGTCGTAATAGCTTGGGCGTGTTTCTGTTGGCGTGGAGGTGGAGCATTTGTTTCCGCCAGTTTATCGCTGACCTTTGGTGTGGCGGTGTTGTGTGGGTGTCTGAATTTCGGCAGATTCCGTGATGTGTGTCATAATAGCTGTGGCGGTCTACCGCGGCCGCGGCGGTGTATTGGCGGTCTTCTGCACGGCGGTAAGCGCCTTATACTGCCAATGTTGTAATGACCCCCCTAGTGTCCAACTGACACACTTGGAACATAGCTTCTATGGAGGCTGTGAGCATTGCTGGCATGTGCTGTTCTACCCCATTTAAAGGCAAATATACATGTTGCATAATTACATTACTCATTCAGTGTACCAGCTTCAGAATATTGGAAAGCTAAGATGGCCTTTGTAAAATCCAAACTCATGATCTGCAGTTCATAGCACATTGTGGTGATGTGCCTTCACTCACTGAGCTATTCTATTGACCTTCACTCATTGAAATGCCCACTTTCTGATTTGGCACAAATGGGAATTAGCTCCCAAATTAGAATTCAAACTGCTGAGGTAAAGTAGTTTGCCTGCTCAATTTCTGCCTTATAAAACAAGAGTCATTTTTATGGGCAAACACTGCAGACTCTACGTTTTTGAAGCTCTGAACAAGGAAAGACAAGTGTTATTAATGAGCTCTAAAATTCGGAATACTGTGATAATTTCACACCGAAATCATGCCACATCTGACGGTATTAGCAGTACCAGAAGAACAATTGCTACCTAGTATTGTTCAGGACTTGGCCAGACCCTTTATGGTGGACAATAATAACACATGCTCTTGTAAATGGCCCTTGGAATGTTGTAATTGTGAGGCTGTGGTGACTTTTGCATAATTATAGATGTGCTGCACATAATCCATCATCTGCTGCATAATCTGCAGATTGTAAAAAAAATATATATATTTTGCCTCAAACGGTTAAAAGTTACTAAAACTGCAGCAACACATTGAAGGTCCTTTGGAAAGGTTGACTGCTCACCTTTCTGTTACTTATTGCTACATTTGGGTGTTAAACTGGTACTAATGAGGTGCACCCAATGCCCAGGAATTGTTAACAAGTGTAAAAAGTAATGAAGTAATACTATAAAAGAGTGCCACACTACGCCGTAAAATTTGGCTTTTTCTTGCCGGGTAATTTACTAAACCCTGCCACATAATTTGGCCCTCCTGTGCCACAGAACTACAGTGACCCTGAATATATTACATATATGTACTAATTAGAATTATTGACAGAGAAGAGATGATGTTTTGTCCAGCAAAAATGATTGCTTGTTACAGAGTGTACTCAAGCGAACAAAAGTTATTAAAATTTTAGCATTATGCTTGTAAACCTTTTCCTTTGTTCATTTGTTTATTCACTAGTTCAAATATGCATGATATAAATTAGAAACTTCAAATGAATATTCCTCAAATTAGTGGGCATTTTCAGGTTCAAGTGTGCTGATTAGGTCTAGATTCAGACAGTCAATTAGAAGAAGACAATTTGTAAGTAATTAAACGTAAATTGAATTTTCAACAAAAAGCATTCTGCCTGCAAACTTAAAATATTTGAAGTCGCTTGAGACTAATAAATGGGATGTAAAAACTATTTAGGCTTTATGCAGTAAATCTGCCTTTTCTACATAGTCACGCTATCTTTTTCACCGTTTTTTAGAACCTATTTTTGGTGGCATTGGAACTGTGTGCACTTTACCAGTGCAAAACAGGAGTTAGGTGCCTATGCTTCCCCTTTAAACATGGTTAAGTTGCCTTATCCCTGAGGGACATATTAACTGTTGCCTACAAGGTCCTAATATATAGTGTAGAAAGCACTCAGGACCAGGAAGTTAAATGTCACCTATGGACTGCTGCACCTTTTTCCTACTCCACAGAGTGGGCCTGTAATCACGGTTTCGAGCCTACCATGTGTATCCTGACTGCATCAGCCTAAACTCATGTTCAGGCTTATCCTGCTGGAAGATGTTCAGCTCCATATATAGGCTAAGTGAGAAAGTAAAATCTTTGACCAGGACAAACCTGCTTGCACAAACCTGCTTGCACACTTCTATAGGCTATGCTTTGTGCTTAGTGATTATTGACACTATTTGTACTTGAAAATTTAAAAATCCATATCTTAGGTTCCCCTTATTAGAATTTTGTACTTAAGTTTTGGATTATTTCTGTTTGGTGTTTTGACTTTATTACTGTTTTGGTCCTGCATAAATATTTTACACAATGCCACAAGTTATGGCTTTCTGCTCTGTGTCATAGCTACCTGGGAGTTGAGCTCGGGCTGATTTAGTAACTTCTGATTCACCATGGCAAGTTAGTTTTGTTCTTCCTTGAGGTGGGCAACACACACCTCAAATAATAATCCATTTTCCTACATGGTACTATGCTGCAGTCTACTTAAAATGATTTTTATATACATTAGGCAAGTGATTCTTTCTGGGGCTGGTATTTTAGCAGACACCATCACTCCAATGAGTCATATTTGATTCTGTAGCAAACGTATGGTTAACAAGCATTGGGTGTTCATGCTTAACAGACACACTGGTCAGATATCATACAGAGACCGTACACGCTCAATTGTTACTCTGTGACAGCATGTGGACAGCATCTGGCCAACTCTGAATGGCTGTGTTTAAATAGTAACTTCATTTGAAACCCCTCAGATTACTTAAATCTCCGTAATGTTCAAATGCCTCATAAATGTAATGATAATGTTTGTACTAGAAGCGCAGAGCTCAGCCACAACTTGAAAAGCATCAGTGGCGACTGGTGAGCTTTGAAGTGGTGGGATGAAATACTTGCCCAGAATTTCAGCAAGTAAATCTAGCAAGCAAACCAGACTTGCTTGTAAAAGGTTCAGAGTGATGGGGGTGGAGGTGGGAAAGGGGAGTTATTCCACATTTTGAAAAAATGGGCATGATAGTATATTTTAAAGCATAATTTTAACATGCATTTGCTAAAAAGCCTTAGGCTCAGAAAAGGCACGAATTAATAGTGTGCCAATGAAGCCTAATGCAGAAATTGATACATGCAGTTTGTTAAGTTTACTATGGGGTCTTCCCCATTCCATAAGAATGACCTCCAATGTACCATGCCGCCCTTATATCAAAGGTGTTTCCTTTTTTAAAAAAATGTGTCTACTATGCTAGGGTCAGCTTTTTCTCATCAGTGATTCCTCTCCTTAATATGGCTTGTTTGCCTTCCCTTATGTAGTGATGTCATATAGTGTTTAAAATGTGGGATATATGCCACATGGAATGTTAGGGTTTGAGAATGTAGGAAGCTGATTAGATGAACAGAGCTTAGGAGTAGATCAGAAGGAGCTGTGTCAGTGTGTCATCAATAAATATATTTGGACAATAAATCATGCTCCATGTTATTAGAAATTGGCTTTCAATGTGCATGATGCAGCAACTGTTAAGCAGCAATACCTTTGCGAATGTCAGCGTTTTGGCATATCGGCGTATTTCAAGAGAAATCAGCATAATTAATAATTTAGAAAAAGTGTTCATCATTGTTCAGCGAGTGCACAGCTTCTGATGTAACAATTCAATGGATCATGCGCTTTAAAGATCTTGAAAAATTATCTCACTCAGAGGCCATTTTGAAAGCAGCTAATTTCAATGTGAGACTTCAAACTCTCAGCGACCATCTTGGAATCAGGCAAGTTATTGGGACATTCAATAGAAAAGGCCTGGAAGCCATAATAAAGTCAGGCAAAATATAAAAAGAAACTGGAAATAGGTACAACAAAATACTGAAAATGTTAAAATAAATACTGGAAAGTGATTATTTACCAATTACTATTAAAGAAAATACAAAGACTTTGCAAAAATAATAATACAATTAATAAAAATAAAATATAGGACACAATGTTAGAAGTTGAATGTTAACACGCACAACAGCAAACACGCATATGGATGATGTAAATATTCAATAGGAAGAAAATGTTTCTAGTATGATATTCAGGAGACCTTTACCATTTGACATGACAGATCATTAAACTATTTTTCAAACATGGGAAAATACAAAAGGAGATTGTTTAAAGCCACATGTAGGAAGCACACTGATGAGCAAGCTAAAGACTTACTACTTAATTTAGTAGGTGATAAAGTGGAGGTTATGATTATTACTTTCCTTTCCGCAATTAAGAACACATAAGAAGGGCTTATGAATTGTCTGAATTAAAGGGTTTGCTCCACAAAGAAATTTATATTTTGAGAGAAACAGTTTCAATGTAGCTTCTCAGCAACGTAATGACACTATGGATGAGTTTGTGACTAAATTGAGGAAGCTAGTCATGTTCTCAAAATTTGACAAGTTCAGAAATTAAGAAGCAATCAGATTAAGGATTATTCAGGGATGTATTTCAGTACAATTCAGAAAACAATTATTAGAAAAAACATAGAATCTGCACACAAATCTTCATATGCACAAGTTGAAACACAAGCCAAGAAACATGGCACTAATATAGAACAAGGAAGGATAAAACCATTGGAATGAGTCAGGCAAATGGTAAAAAAAAGACTATAAAGCTGAAGTGTTCAAGAAAGACAACAAAACTGATAACAAACCTGACAAAACGACTTTCATAAGAAAAGACAAAAGAACATGCTATAGATGCAGACAAAAATTTCCACATACAAATACATGTCCGGCATTAGGGCAACAATGTAAAGATTGTGGAAAACTGAATCATTTTGCGACTGTATGCAGATTAAAACAAAGAGACAATGAAAAAATATGGAAACAATAGGTTAAGAGAAAATTTAAACACATCAGACAAATGGAAAGTTGTGATGACACTTCTGCAGGTGAACGTGATCAGGAACAGTTGTACATGATGACTGAGAAAAGCAAAGACGAAACAATTAATTTGGTAAAGAAGGAGAATATAAAAAACTGCATCTATTGACAAATTAGTGGGATCCCAGAAAGTTCATTTTGTTCTTGACAGTAGAGTGACATGTACTATCATGTGTGTAAATGAAAATGAAAAAATGCAGAAGCCACCACTTGTTTTGTCAAATGTTAATATATTTCAGTGGGGAGCAAAACATCCTGTCACTTGTCTAGGAACGTCTGAAGAGAATGTAATATATGGAAGCATTTCTTTCAAACAGAAAATGCATCTTCTAAAAGGAGAAATGTCTGGCCCTTGCTTACTGAGCAATGTTACTGCTCAACTAATGGGACAGTTAGCTATGAAATTTAAAGTAACAAAAGTGCATCCTATATTAAAATAGCTTCCTGCTTTGATGTAGGGTCTGGAAAAACTAAAGAATAAAATGATTAGTCTGCACATAATTGAAAAGGTGAAACTGTGGCTCAGATGCATAGGAGAGTTCCAATTCATATGCAAGACAAAGTGGAAGCAAAAATAACTCTGTTACCTAAGCGGGATATTATTAAGCCAGAGACTGGTCCAACACCTTGGGTGTCCCCAATAGTAGTGGTACCTAAGAAAAATAGAAGTCAAATTCACATTTGTATAAACATGAGAGTACCAAATACTGCAATTGAGAGGGAAGGGCACCCAGGACCATACTTGAATGACATGATTATTATCTTAAACGGAGCAATAGTTTTTTCAAAGTTCGATCTTTGTAAGGGTTATCATCAATTAGAGATTGATGAATTTTAAGATATATAATAACTTTTTGTACATGCCTGGGGCTGTTTCGCTACAAGTGACTTAACTTTTGGATAGGTTCAGCTGCAGAAATCTTTCAAGGAATTATAAAAGAGGTCATCAGGCCTGTAAAATCTAGATAAATTACAGTGACAACATTCTTGTTTTTGGAAAAACAGAAAATGAACATGACCAAGCTTCAAGGGAAGCATGTTGAGAACTCATGAAAGCTAGACTGACACTAAATCTAGATAAGTGTGAGATTGGCAAACCCGAGTTAACATTTTATGGTCATGTATTCTCAAGCAAAGGGATAAAGCCAGATCATGTCAAAGTCTCTTCCCTAAAATTGTCAGCCAGTCCAAAAGATATAACAGAGTTATGCTCTTTTTTAGAAATGGTTAGTTATTACTCTTGTTATGTCAAGGATTATACCACTGTTAGCTCACTTCTTCGATAATTAATGAAGAAAGCAAAAACATTCAAATGGAATCCAAAGTGTGAACATGCATTCAAGAAAATCAAGGATGATATAGCACCATCAGCAAATTTGAAATGTTTTGACCCAGATCTATGCACTGAACTAATAGTAGATGCTAGTCTGGCGGGACTAGGGTCCATTTTAGTGCAGCACAAACTTGGCAAAGATACTCCAAGGTTTATTGTGTTGCATGCCAGTACAAGCTTAACAGATGTTGAAAAGAAATACTCACAGTCAGAGAAGGAAAGCTTGGCAGTAGTTTGGGCATGCAAGCACTATTATGATTTATTTTTTTGAAAACTGTTCATGATAGTCACAGATCCCCATGCACCAACAACCATTTTTGGAAATCCAAAGGCCAAAAACCCTCTTTGTCTTGAAAGATGGGGTCTAAGACTAATGGACTATGATTTGAAGATTGAACGCAATCCAGCCGATTATCTGTCAAGACATCCAGTTGATGTTACCATAAATGAAAACCAAACTAATGAAATGGAGGAGCATGTAAACTTTACAATTAAATCAGTGGCTCCTGAGACAATTTCAGAGCAAGGATTGATCCATAAATCTAACAAGGACAACACTCTTACAGAAGTGAAATGAATAATGAAGCTAAACAAAAGGAAACATGTAATTGTCATGACGAAATGTCAACAAATTTAAACCTAGAGTATATAGAAGAGATATATTTCTGTTCAAGAACAAAGAGACTGAGTTGACTATAACTTCTTTTGGAATTCTTCTAAGAGGAAACAGAATAGTTATCATGCATGCTTTCCAAATAGTGTGATTAATCTGGCACATGAAAGTCACAGAGGGATATAATCAACAAAAACTCTGTTGCCTGAAAAACTATGGTTTCCAAGACTTGACAGCCATGTGGAAGAAAGTGTCCAAGCTTGTCATCTGTGTCAGTGTCCAAGAAAAAAAGACATGTTGACAAATTTTGTTTGAGCTACCATTTGATTTTTATGGGCCATTATATTCTGGACAATAGCTGTTTGTGATATTTGGTGAGTACTCATGATTTCCAATTGTGAACATGGTGTAATGTACATCTACCTCTGTGGTACTTCCTGTCCTTGGTGAAATGTTTTCTACATGGGTTATACCAAAATTATTAAAGTTAGACAATGTCCACCATTTAATGGCTTTTGCTCCAAGTGGAAGAAATATCAATCCTCCAACATGTGTCCTGCTAGTACTTTGGCTTCTAAGACAGAGGGAAATACCCTGTCCATCTGCCCTTAGTTCTCTGGGGTACATCACAAATGGATACAGCAGATCTGCCTGGATCTGGGAAGGCAGCTAGGAGAATCCTGAAAGCTGACACTTCAGGTCCCATAGTGTTTGCAGTAAGTCGCTTCTTGCCTAGCATATGGCACAAACATACAAGATTTTTATCTCTGCTTTGATGGGGTGGAGTGGGCACGGGCGCTAATGCATTTTGAAACTGAACCTGTTGCTTTAGTTATAATATCAAGATTTGCTGATGATTGATTGTGCCAATCTTACCACACGTTTGTTCTGCTCGTGTGGGGTTCCGTGACACTTTACTGCTCATAGCATCTGAAATACCTTTGATTTTATCTGGTGGATAGGTTGAGTCGATTGAATTTTTAGTTGTTCCATATGATATATGTTTATTGATGATTCTGTAACAATTTTGCCCCTTAAAAAATATTTCATATTGGAGGGCTTAAGAGCTCATAAAAATGTGTTTCTTTTTTTAGCAAAATTTTTAGCTTTTATTTTATTTTCAATTGTGTTTTATGTACACATTATTATACATATGTGCTACTTATATATGTACTTTGATGGTTATGGAAACTGAATACAATATTTTTAAGAAAGTTCAAAAACAAATTGGAAAAATGTCTTGAGCAAATGGGAGTGATACATAGGAAAATTACTCCACTTAGGCCACAGGCTAATGGAAAAAGGTTCATGGTTACTATAAGAAAATCTGTTCAAATGCCAAATTGTCACTTTTTGTTTATAAATCAATTTTGATGTTACGTTTTGTGTGATTATAAAAATACACCTCTAGGGTCGACTGGAAAATGTCCTTGGGAGTTGTTATTTTGATACCCTAGGCAAACACGTTTGCCGCAAATGCCTACGCAACCACCTAATGAACATGAATAGATTGCAAGGAGAGATGAAATGGAAAATGAAGCAATATGTAGATCAAGTGGACATATTCAAGCAAGAAATGAACAAGTTGAAGATATTGGGCCTGATTCTAACCTTGGCGGACGGCGGAGGCCGTCCGCCAAGGTTCCGCCGCCAAATGACCGCACCGCGGTCACAAGACCGCGGCGGCCATTGTAACATTTCCTCTGGGCCGGCGGGCGCTCTCCAAAAGAGCGCCCGCCGGCCCAGAGGAAATGCCCCTGCAACGAGGACGCCGGCTCAGAATTGAGCCGGCGTAGTTGCAGGGGTGCGACGGGTGCAGTTGCACCCGTTGCGTATTTCAGTGTCTGCATGGCAGTGTCTGCATGGCAGACACTGAAATACTTTGCGGGGCCCTCTTATGGGGGCCCCGCGGCACCCCCTACCACCATCCTGTTCCAACAGGATGGCGGTAGGGGGTGTCAGAATCCCCATGGCTGCGGAGCGCGCTCCGCAGCCATGGAGGATTCCCCCGAGCAGCGGAAAGTCGGCGGGAGACCGCCGACTTTCCGCTTCTGACCGCGGCTGAACCGCCGCGGTCAGAATGCTCGTGGGAGCACCGCCAGCCTGTTGGCGGGGCTCCCGTGGTCGGTGGCCCTGGCGGCCACCGGCCGCCAGGGTCAGAATGACCCCCATTGTCTTAGTAAGGCACAACCAGGGACGGAAATAAAATAATGTATTACTTCAATTCAAGAACAACAGAATATAAAGAGAATGACAATGTTGCTGTCAGAAGGACAGGACAGACACTCAAGAAACCACAAAGACTTATTGAACAGTGTTAAATTGTTTATTCTGTTTTCTTTTATTCTTTTGTTCCATTTTGTTTGTGTTTTGTTTTGTTCAAGTAATGATTATTTAGTGTTTTGTTAGAAAGGCGGAAAATGTAGTGATGCCATTTAGAGCTTAGAAAGTGGCATGTGAGTCATGGGCACATGGAATGTTAGGGTTTGAAAATCTAAAAAGAAAATTAGATGAATGGAGTTTAGCAGCAAATCAAAAGGAGCTGCTTCAGTGGGTCAGAAATAAATATATTTGGAAAATAAATCAGACTCCCCGTTACTACACCTTAGGCCACAATTACTTCAAATATACCAGCACCAGCATTTTTCTATGGGTTCCTCTATAGTGCAAGAATTATGTCTGTCATGCCAGGGCATGCATGTTTCCACAATTGTCTTCCCTTACAAGAATTACGTCCAATAGATCGGTGGCAGTAGGTGGCGATGGACACCTATTTAAGCCAAGAATTACCTTGGCATGCTGTTAGAAATGGGGTTTTTGGTTGGCAGTCAGGTTACCCTCTGTCCAAGCAAAAGCCCTCACTCTAGTCAGGGTAAGTCACACACTATCCAAGATTATCCTGTGCCCACCCTCTGGTAGCTTGGCACGAGCAGTCAGGCTTAACTTAGAAGGCAATGTGTAAAGTATTTGTGCAATAAGTCATACAATACCACCATATAACACCCCAAAAATACACCACACAGTGTTTAGAAAAATATATAATATTTATCAGGATAATTGTAGGTCAAAAAGAATAAAGATGCAATGGAAAATTGTAGAACTATCACAGGAAAGTGATATAAAGTGTCTTAAGTCTTTAGAATGCAATACAGTGTCTTTCAAGCACAAAGTACCTGGTTTCTGGTGGAAAATCTCCTCAGAGGGCCACAGGAAAAGGGATGCGTGGAAAAAGGGTGTGTGCGTCGATTTCTCCTCAGCACACAAAGACTTGCGTCGTTCTTTTCCACGCGGGGAAGTCGGGCGTCGTTTTCCGGCGCGCAGACAGTCTCTTTTTGTGGATCGCGGGGATTACCAGATGTCCCGGGTCTGTGCGTGGATTCTCCTGCTTGTTTTCCGGCTGCGCGTCGTTCTGCGGGGCTGCGCGTCGAAGTTTCGATCTCACGGTAGGCGTCGCGTCGATTTCTCCTTGGAAGTCGGGCGACGTTGTCCTTGCGAGGCCGTGCGTCGAAAGTTTGGTCTCACGGCAGGCGTCGCGTCGATTTCTCCTTGGAAGTCGGGCGGCGTTGTCCTTGCGAGGCCGTGCGTCAAAGTTTCGCACTCACGGTAGGCGTCGCGTCGATTTCTCCTGGAAAGTCGGGCGGCTTTGTCCTTGCGAGGTTGTGCGTCGAAGTCTCGATCGTCCCGAGGGCGTCGCGTCGATCAGCGTCGGTGTGCGGCGTTTTTCTCGCCGCGAAACAAGCTGTGCGTCGAAATTTTCGGCGCACGGAGCGTCCAAGTGAAAGGAAGAAGTCTTTTTGGTCCTGAGACTTCAAGGAACAGGAGGCAAGCTCTATCCAAGCCCTTGGAGAGCACTTTCACAGCCAGACAAGAGTTCAGCAAGGCAGCAGGGCAACAGCAAGACAGCAGTCCTTTGTAGAAAGCAGACAGGTGAGTCCTTTGAGCAGCCAGGCAGTTCTTCTTGGCAGGATGTAGTTTCTGGTTCCGGTTTCTTCTCCAGCAAGTGTCTGATGAGGTAGGGCAGAGGCCCTGTTTTATACCCAAATGTGCCTTTGAAGTGGGGGAGACTTCAAAGAGTGGCTAAGAAGTGCACCAGGTTCCCTTTCAGTTCAATCCTGTCTGCCAGGGTCCCAGTAGGGGGTGTGGCAGTCCTTTGTGTGAGGGTAGGCCCTCCACCCTCCCAGCCCAGGAAGACCCATTCAAAATGCAGATGTATGCAAGTGAGGCTGAGTACCCTGTGTTTGGGGTGTGTCTGAGTGAATGCACAAGGAGCTGTCAACTAAACCTAGCCAGACGTGGATTGTAAGGCACAGAAGGATTTAAGTGCAAAGAAATGCTCACTTTCTAAAAGTGGCATTTCTAGAATAGTAATATTAAATCCGACTTCACCAGTCAGTAGGATTTTGTATTACCATTCTGGCCATACTAAATATGACCTCCCTGCTCCTTTCAGATCAGCAGCTGCCACTTCAACAGTGTATGAGGGCAGCCCCAATGTTAGCCTATGAAGGGAGCAGGTCTCACAGCAGTGCAAAAACGAATTGAGGGTTTTTTTACACTACCAGGACATATAACTACACAGGTACATGTCCTGCCTTTTACCTACACAGCACCCTGCTCTAGGGGATACCCAGGGCACGCATTAAGGGTGACTTATATGTAGAAAAAGGGGAGCTCTATGCTTGGCAGGTACTTTTAAATGCCAAGTCGAGGTGGCAGTGAAACTGCCCACACAGGCCTAGCAATGGTAGGCTTGAGACAAGGAAAAGGGGCTACTTAAGTGGGTGGCACAATCCGTGCTGCAGGTCCACTAGTAGCATTTAATCTATAGGCCCTAGGCACCTGGAGTGCACATTACTGGGGACTTATAAGTAGATTAAATAGTTCAATCAGGTATGATCCAAAGTTACCATGTTTACAGAGAGAGAGCATATGCACTTTAGCACTGGTTAGCAGTGGTAAAGTGCGCAGAGTCTAAAAACCAGCAAAAACAGTATCCACAAAGTGGAGGGAGGCAGGCAAAAAGTTAGGGGTGACTACCCTAAGGCTGTCAGGTCTAACATGTGTCCCCCCCAGCTGAAAGTGGGGAGAGCTACCCGACCTCTTGGGAGCTCTCATCGCTAAGGCGGAAGTACCTGGAGAGACCATCAGCATTGGCGTGGTCAACCCCTGGGCGATGTTCCACCGTAAAGTCCATCCCCTGTAGGGAAATGGACCACCTCAAGAGTTTTGGATTCTCACCCCTCATCTGCATGAGCCATCTGAGGGGCCTGTGGTCTGTCTGAACTAGGAAGTGAGTCCCAAACAGGTAGGGTCTCAGCTTCTTCAGTGCCCAGACCACAGCAAAAGCTTCTCTTTCAATAGCACTCCACCTCTGTTCCCGTGGTAATAGTCTTCTGCTAATAAAGACTACCGGTTGATCTCTGCCCTCCTCATTTAGCTGTGCTAGAACTGCCCCTATGCCATGCTCTGAAGCGTCTGTCTGCACGATAAATTCCTGGGAGTAGTCAGGGGCCTTGAGCACGGGGGCCGTGCACATGGCTTCCTTCAGGGCGTCAAAGGCTTTCTGACAATCCTCTGTCCAATTCACCAACCTAGGTTGCTTCTTGGAAGTGAGTTCTGTCAAGGGTGTTGCAATGGTACCATAGCCCTTGACAAATCGGCGGTAGTATCCTGTGAGGCCTAGAAAGGCTCTCACCTCCGTCTGTGTTCGGGGTGGTTGCCAGGCCTTGATAGTTTCAATCTTGGCCTGGAGTGGCTGCACCTTGCCACCACCCACTAGGTGTCCTAAGTACACCACGGAACCCTGCCCAATCTGGCACTTACTGGCCTTGATGGTCAGGCCTGCCTGTTGCAGGGCCTGAAGCACCTCCTTGAGGTGAAGCAGGTGTTCCTCCCAGCTGGAACTGTAGACAGCTATGTCATCCAGGTAGGCTGCACAGAAAGCATCCTTGCCAGCTAGGACCCCGTTAACCAACCGTTGGAAGGTAGCGGGGGCATTTTTCAACCCAAACGGCATCACCCGGAACTGGTAATGGCCATCCGGGGTTGAAAATGCGGATCTTTCCTTGGCCTCCTCAGTTAGGCCGATCTGCCAGTACCCTGAAGTAAGATCAAACGTACTCAGGAACTTGGCAGCGCCTAGCCTGTCCACGAGCTCATCAGCTCGGGGGATGGGGTGAGCATCAGTCCGTGTGACTGAGTTGAGACCCCGGTAGTCCACACAGAACCGGAGTTCTGGCTTCGCACCTGGGGTAGTAGCCTTAGGGACCAATACCACTGGGCTGGCCCAGGGACTACTGGATTTCTCAATGACCCCTAGAGTCAACATCTTGGAGACCTCCTCCTTGATGCTGGCCTTCACCTTATCCGACAACCTGTAAATTTTGTTTTTCACAGGGAGACTGTCACCGGTGTCAATATCATGAACACAGAGGTGGGTCAGCCCAGGAGTAAGGGAGAACAGGGGGGAGAACTGCTCCAACAGCTCATAACAGTCTCCTTTCTGATTTAGAGTCAGGGAGTCAGACAGAATGACCCCGCTTACTGACCCATCACCTTCTTGGGCAGAGAGGAGGTCGGGGAGAGGTTCACTCTCCTCTTCCGTTCCTTCATCTGTGACCAGAAGCATATTGATCTCCGACCTCTCACAATGAGCTTTTAGTCGGTTCACATGGAGCACCCTTAGGGGATTCCTAGGGGTTTTGAGGTCCACTAGGTAAGTGGCCTCCCCTTTCCGCTCCTTTATTTCAAATGGGCCAGACCAGCGGTCCTGGAGAGCTCTGGGCTCTACTGGCTCCATTACCCACACTTTGTCTCCAGGTTGAAACTCTACCAGGGTGGCCTTCTGGTCATACCATTGTTTCATCACCTCTTGACTGGCCTCAAGGTTATCTTGGGCTTCTTTCCAGAAGCGGGTCATCTGGTTGCGGAGGGCCAACATATAGCTGACCACATCCTGAGGGGGTGTCTTTGGAGCTTTCTCCAATCCCTCCTGGACAATGCTTAAGGGTCCCCTGACAGGGTACCCATAGAGAAGTTCAAAGGGACTGAACCCTACCCCTCTCTGGGGGACCTCTCTGTAAGCAAAGAGAAGGCATGGTAAGAGGACGTCCCACTTACGCCTCATGGCCTCAGGAAGGCCACCAATCATGCCTTTCAGGGTCTTGTTGAATCTCTCCACAAGACCGTTCGTCTGGGGGTGATAGGGTGTGGTGAACTTGTAAGTTACCCCACACGCATCCCACAGAGACTTCATGTATGCAGACATGAAGTTAGTGCCTCTGTCAGACACTATTTCCTTGGGGAATCCCACACGGGTAAATATCCCCATCAGGGTTCTGGCCACCACCGGTGCAGTTACTGTCCTTAGAGGGATTGCCTCTGGGTAACGGGTGGCATGGTCCACCAAAACCAGGATGAACCTGTTGCCTAAGGCAGTTTTGGGGTCCAAGGGACCAACAATGTCGATGCCCACCCTTTCAAAGGGGGTGCCAACGACAGGAAGTGGAATCAGGGGGGTTTTAATCCTTTTTCCTGCTTTACCACTGGCCTGGCAGGTAGGACAGGATCTGCAGAATTTGTCTGAGTGTGTCCTCATTTTGGGCCAATAAAAGTGGGTGACAAGCCTGTTAAAGGTCTTGCCCTGCCCCAAATGTCCTGCCAGGGGAATGTCGTGAGCCAGACCCAGTAGGAAGGTTCGGTAACATTGGGGGACCACCAGCATACGTGCTGCCCCAAAGCCCGGAACCTTAGGCTCACTGTAGAGGAGATCATTGTCCCAATATAGGTGGTGATCGCCAGAGGCGTCGCCGGCTGCCTGGTTTGAGGCTTGTTTCCTCAAACCTTCTAGAGTGGGACATTCTTTCTGCGCCTTGCAGAATTCCTCCCTGGTGGGTCCACCCTCAACTTGCCAGCCAGCAAGCTCAGGTAAGTCACCTAGGGCGGCGATGTCTTCCCCAGTTGGCTCGGAAGCCTCCTCCTCAGGAGCCCCGTCAGCCACTGTGGGAACAGCGGGGGCCGGTTTCCCGCACCCCTGGTCCCTCCTCCTGGCAGCTCTCTGGGCCATCGTTCCAGGCTCCAGATGCCCTTGACTTCCCTCTCGGTCAGCCATGGACCGTGTGGTCATGCAGACCCACTCAGGTAACCCTAACATCTCCAGGTGAGACCTGAGCTCTACTTCTTTCCAGGCAGTGTGCTCAAGGTCATTGCCTAACAGACAATCTACAGGCATGGCAGGACTCACAGCTACTTTCAGAGTACCAGAGACCCCCCCCCACTCAAAGGGAACCAGAGCCACCGGTAGGTGACTCTCGCGATTGTCAGCGACTCTGACCTGGTGGAATGCATTAGGTACTATCTGCTCTGCTGACACCAGCTGACTCTTGATAGTAGTCATACTGGCTCCTGTGTCACGCAGAGCCTCCACCCTCTGCCCATCAATGGTGACCCACTGCCGGTACTTGGAAGTATTTCTGGGCATGTGGGCCTTGGGCACCATTTCTCCTTCTCCCAGGGACACTAGGGAAATCTCTACCTGCTCCCCAAAGCTAGTTGGGTCCATCTCCCCCCCGAGTGCTACACTAGTCAACCCAGGTGCCTGTCCGGTAGTGGACGGTGCCCTCTTGGGGCACTGTGGATCGCCTTTGTAGTGACCATATTGGTAACACTCCATGCATTTGGGGCTAGATTTTCCTGACCTGTCAAATGTCCCTGGCTTTTTCCCAAATTTGGAAAAGGAAGGGTTGCCACCCCCTCCCTGGGAATTCTTTTGGGGGCCTTTAGAGAGTTCCTTATCTGTAAGTTTATCTCCCCCCTCTTTCTTCTGTTGGGAACCCTGACCACCTTTGTGGGAGTCCCCCCCAGGTACCTTTTTGGACACTCTGGTGCTAACCCAGAGGTCCGCCTCCTCAGCAAGCTTCCTGGGATCAGTCAGCTTACTATCCACTAGGTGCTGGCGCAAATCTGTATAAGTAACATTAAGCATATGCTCTCTCAGGATCAAGTCATATAAACCTTTATAATCTGCTACTTTGTTGCCCCGCACCCATCCATTCAGTGCCTTACTAGAGAAATCAAAGAAATCTACCCATGTTTGTGTGGTTTGTTTGGTGCTGTCCCTGAACCTCTGACGGTATCCCTCAGGGGTCAGCCCAAACTTGGCAAGTAAAGTGGCTTTCTGGAGTGGGTATGTGTTTTGATCCGGTGGATCCAATGTGAGAAGTGTGTCCCTCCCCAATGGCGGCACATAACCCCACATAGCTACCCCCCATTGCCCTTCAGGAACCTCATGAGCCCTTAGTGCAACTTTATAAGCAGCTAACCATTTATCTATGTCATCTCCCACCACAAAACTGGGCACCACATTTTTGGGTATACGAACCTTCTTTTCTCCAGCAGGTCCTGTCTGTATGCTGCCACCATTATTGCTGGATTCAGACTGTCTTGCCTTGATCTCCAGCTCCTTGAGACTCAGTTCATGAGCTAACAATAGTTTCTTTTCAGCCAAAGCTCTTTCAGCTTCCACTTGTTTGGCTGCTCTTTCAGCTTCTGCTTGTTTGGCTGCCCTTTCAGCTTCTGCTTGAATCTGTTTGGCTGTCCTTTCAGCTTCAATCTGTTTGGCTGCTCTTTCAGCCTCAGCTTGTTTGGCTTCTCTTTCTGCCCTCCTCTCCTCCTGTTGTGCCTCAATTTTCAGTTTTGCCATTTGCAATTGGAACTCCCTTTCCTCTCTCCTTTCCTCTGCGGTCAGGCTTTGCATGGAGACACTGCTTCCTGGTCTGGAAGGGTGCACAATTGCAGTGGTAACACCATCCATAGATAGTGAAAATCCTTCTGAGGGGCCATTTTCTGGCTCCTCTTCCTCATCATCCTCTAAATGGGCTTCTGCCCAGGCCCTCAGCGCCACTTGAAAGTCCTCCTTTCTGGAGGCCCCTTGGGTGGGTACCCTTAATGCCCTGCAGAATCCTCTTAGTTGTTTGACCGTGTATGTATCCAACTGGACTAGGTCAAAGTCCCCTGTCTGAGACCCAGTCAGAGACATGTTGAGTGAGGATTTAGTTTTTGAAAATTGTCAGGAAAAAACGGATTTTCAAAAAGAGATAAAAACCAAGTTGACCTTCAACTGTGGGTAGGTAGTGAAATACTTAGCTACTGTATGTCACTGCACAAATACAAGTCCTATCCTCACCGCTGATCACCAATGTTAGAAATGGGGTTTTTGGTTGGCAGTCAGGTTACCCTCTGTCCAAGCAAAAGCCCTCACTCTAGTCAGGGTAAGTCACACACTATCCAAGATTATCCTGTGCCCACCCTCTGGTAGCTTGGCACGAGCAGTCAGGCTTAACTTAGAAGGCAATGTGTAAAGTATTTGTGCAATAAGTCATACAATACCACCATATAACACCCCAAAAATACACCACACAGTGTTTAGAAAAATATATAATATTTATCAGGATAATTGTAGGTCAAAAAGAATAAAGATGCAATGGAAAATTGTAGAACTATCACAGGAAAGTGATATAAAGTGTCTTAAGTCTTTAGAATGCAATACAGTGTCTTTCAAGCACAAAGTACCTGGTTTCTGGTGGAAAATCTCCTCAGAGGGCCACAGGAAAAGGGATGCGTGGAAAAAGGGTGTGTGCGTCGATTTCTCCTCAGCACACAAAGACTTGCGTCGTTCTTTTCCACGCGGGGAAGTCGGGCGTCGTTTTCCGGCGCGCAGACAGTCTCTTTTTGTGGATCGCGGGGATTACCAGATGTCCCGGGTCTGTGCGTGGATTCTCCTGCTTGTTTTCCGGCTGCGCGTCGTTCTGCGGGGCTGCGCGTCGAAGTTTCGATCTCACGGTAGGCGTCGCGTCGATTTCTCCTTGGAAGTCGGGCGACGTTGTCCTTGCGAGGCCGTGCGTCGAAAGTTTGGTCTCACGGCAGGCGTCGCGTCGATTTCTCCTTGGAAGTCGGGCGGCGTTGTCCTTGCGAGGCCGTGCGTCAAAGTTTCGCACTCACGGTAGGCGTCGCGTCGATTTCTCCTGGAAAGTCGGGCGGCTTTGTCCTTGCGAGGTTGTGCGTCGAAGTCTCGATCGTCCCGAGGGCGTCGCGTCGATCAGCGTCGGTGTGCGGCGTTTTTCTCGCCGCGAAACAAGCTGTGCGTCGAAATTTTCGGCGCACGGAGCGTCCAAGTGAAAGGAAGAAGTCTTTTTGGTCCTGAGACTTCAAGGAACAGGAGGCAAGCTCTATCCAAGCCCTTGGAGAGCACTTTCACAGCCAGACAAGAGTTCAGCAAGGCAGCAGGGCAACAGCAAGACAGCAGTCCTTTGTAGAAAGCAGACAGGTGAGTCCTTTGAGCAGCCAGGCAGTTCTTCTTGGCAGGATGTAGTTTCTGGTTCCGGTTTCTTCTCCAGCAAGTGTCTGATGAGGTAGGGCAGAGGCCCTGTTTTATACCCAAATGTGCCTTTGAAGTGGGGGAGACTTCAAAGAGTGGCTAAGAAGTGCACCAGGTTCCCTTTCAGTTCAATCCTGTCTGCCAGGGTCCCAGTAGGGGGTGTGGCAGTCCTTTGTGTGAGGGTAGGCCCTCCACCCTCCCAGCCCAGGAAGACCCATTCAAAATGCAGATGTATGCAAGTGAGGCTGAGTACCCTGTGTTTGGGGTGTGTCTGAGTGAATGCACAAGGAGCTGTCAACTAAACCTAGCCAGACGTGGATTGTAAGGCACAGAAGGATTTAAGTGCAAAGAAATGCTCACTTTCTAAAAGTGGCATTTCTAGAATAGTAATATTAA